>NC_090377.1:10787400-11087400 GCF_036365525.1 Heterodontus francisci
TGCTCGAAGAGAGACCTCGAGTACTTTTTATAAAAGGTTTCACCACCAGTCCATTCGGTTCCAGAGCCACCGGCCAACCCTGCTGTAGCTCACTGAAGTGGACATTCACTAGGCAATGCCCCAGATAGTAACGGCAGGCTGTTCCTCATTGAGAAAGCTTCACAACTGAGCCCAATCGCATCCTCACCCTAAACGTTCACACGTCCTGGTGGAGGTATTGGGCTGCCCCGGGTGACGGCCTCAGGGGACAGGCCCCCAAGGCTGATTTCCCACCACCCTGAAGGACAGGTGCACAGAGATTCCTTGCAGGTGCGATGTTAAGCAAAGACCCCATTGGCTGCTATTTCGAAGAGAAGGGAATTTCCTCCCCCATTGGCCGGGGCCAATTTTTATCCCTCAATCAATATCACAAACAGATCATGTGACTGAGATGACGGAGTACATCCCCCTCTGCCTCCACCTCTCGTTCCCTCCTCGCCGTCTGCCTCCACCGTCCGTCTCCCTCCCTCCACCTCCCCCCCCACCCAGTTTCCTCGCTGTCGTCTTCCCCTCCATTTCCCTCACTCTTCTCTCCACCCATCCCCCCCACCATTTCCTCCCTCCGGCCCCTTTAGAATCATGCAAGAATTGCATCACCATCCGCCCCCCCCCCCCCCCCCCCACTCCTCCTCCAACCTATGGCCTCCTGCCTTGAGTGGGTACAGGCTGGTTTATATAGCACCTGGGGCATCACAGGTCAACTCTCACCAAGGTAGCATTTTTGGAAGCACAGCGACAAGTAAGCAAACTTGCAACCAATTGCTACACAGCAAGATCCCACAAAAACCAGCAAATGCAATGGGGGAAACCAGTTACTCTATTATTTTATTGGCGGTGGTTGAAAGGAGCATGGTTGCCTCCTCTTCAAACAATGCCCTGGGATCTTCAATGTTCACCCCAAATAAATACAACAGGCAGGAAGAGTCCTCAGCCTTGCATCGCTCAAGATGATCAACTCCTCTATCAGTATGGTGTTAGCATGGTTCAGTGGGTAGCATACTCACCACAAAATCTAGGCGGTTACTCCAGCGCAGCACTGCGGGAGCACTGCAACTGTTGGAGGTGCCGTCTTTCGGATGGCACATTAAAAAAAACATGGTGGACGCAAAAGACCCCATGACACTATTTTGAAGATGAGCAGGGGAGTCATCCCCGGTGTCCTGGCCAATATTTACCTCTCCAGCAACATCACAAACAGATCATCTGTCCGTACAAAACATACAAAGGAGTAGGAGTAGGCCCCTCGAGTCTGCTCCGCCATTCAACACGATCATGGACCAGCTGATTGTAACCTCGACTCCACATTCCCACCTACTCCCGACAACCTTTGCACCTTCTTTATCAAGAATCTATCTACCTCTGCCTTAAGAATATTTAAAGGCTCTGCTTCCCTTGGAAGAGTTCTAAAGACTCCCGACCCTCAGAAAAAATTTCTCCTCATCTCTGTCTTAAATGGGCGACCCTTTGATCACATTGCTGTTTGTGGAGATTGCTGTATGCGAATTGACTGCTGTGTTCCCTACATTACAACAGTGACTGCATTTCAAAAGTATTTCATTGCCTGTGAAGAGCTTTGGGATGTCCTGAGGTTGTGAAAGGCGCTACAGAAATGCAAGTTCCTTTCTTTCACTCCACTGAGGATGATTATGTTCTCAAGCTCCAGGGTGGGTTTGAATGCACCACCTTCAGACTCTGTCAGAGAATGAGGCAAACAAACAGCTGAACCAGACTGTGTTAAGAAATACCAGTTGACATGTTCCAGTTTACACATTCCTCCATCCCGCACAAATGAACAGATCCCCTCTCTTGGTCACAGTTAGGCTTGTTTATCTAGGAGATATGTTACAGATGTGACACCAGGGAATACAATGTGCCAAAATCTCTAAGTTAAAACCAACTGTTTGGCCTTTCTAGCTAACTTACTCATGGTGAACTACAAAATACAACTCTGGTGACAAAGGAATGAGGACCAGAAAAGTTTAAAAGAGCAGCAAAGCTTTGTGATAAAATATCTCCCCCTCCTTTGCAGTGGTGGAAAGAACCTTGTACTGGTGGAGACGCAAGTCTCAACCTTGAGGTCAGCTGTCTCATTAAAGACTGTTCCAGGCTGGATGCACCACTTATCTCCCTCCTCCAAATCTCTCACTTGGCAAAGATTTCATTCTCGATTGTTTAAAAACAAAGCTGTAATTACCAATGACCCTGCAAAACACACACATTTCAAATAGAGAGGTAGAGGAGGGGGAAAAAAACACCAATACACTTTCCAGTGACACTCGTCACTCCTGAATCCAAAACTAAAACGTAACACCGATTCATAGCTGGTGGAGGGTGAGGTCACAGAAAGCGCCACTGTTACCACACGCCTGTCCCCATACTGGGTAATTTTTTTTTAAATTCTTTCATGGGATGTGGGCATCACTAGCAAGGCCAACAGTTGCTGCCCTTTCCTAATTGCCCTCTAGCAACTGAGCGGCTTGCTAGGCCATTTCAGAAGGCAGTGCGTCTGGAGTCACACGTAGGTCAGACCAGGTAAGGACAGCAGATTTCCTTCCCTAAAAGGACATTAGTGAACCCGATGGGTTTTTATGACATAAAAACAAAGTGCTGGAAATTCTCAGCAGACCTGGCAGCAACAGGTTCTGATGAAAGGGCACAGACCTGAGACGTTAACTCTGTTTCTCTCTCCACAGATGCTGCCAGACCTGCTGAGTATTTCCAGCACTTTCCTATTTCAGATTTCCAGCATCTGCAGTATTTTGGTTTTATTATGAGTTTTCTATGACAAATCAACGATAGTTTCGTGGCATAATTACTAAGACTAGCTTTCAATTCCAAATCTTTCTTATTTAATTAAATTTATTAACTGAATTTAAATTCCACCAGCTGCCGTGCTGGGATCTGAACCAGTGTCCCAGATTAGCATGGGCCTCTGAATTACTTGTTCAATGACACTGACACTGTGCCATTGTCTCCCCTTTATATCTGCAGGACTAGAATACAAGGGAGTAGAAGTCATCTTTCAGCAATACAAAGCCCTGGACCACACCTGGAGTTACCGTGAGCCGTTCTGGGCACCACACCTTAGGGAGGATATATTGGCCTTGGAGAGAGTACAATGTAGATTTACCAAAATGATACCTGAACGCCAAGAGTTAAATTACCAGGAGAGATTGCACAAACTGGGGTTGTATGTCCCTGGAATTTAGAAAGTTAAGGGGTGATCTGATTGACATTTTCAAGATATTAAGGGGAACTGATAGTTTCTCTCTATCCACCCTATTTCCCCTGTTGGGGAGTCCAGGACTAGGGGGAAGAGTCTAAGAATTAGAGCCAGGCCTTTCAGGAATGAAATTAGAAAACACTTCTTCGCACAAAGGGTGGTAGAAGTTTGGAACATTCTTCCTCAAAACAGCAACTGAAACTAGATCAATTTTTAATTTTAAATCTGACTGATAGATTTTTGTTAACCAAGGTATTAAGGGATATGGGGCAAAGGTATATGGAGTTAGGTCACAGATCAGCCATGATCTCACTGAATGGCAGAATAGGCTTGAGGGGCTGAATGGCCTCCTCCTACGCCTATGTGTGCAAGGCATTTTCTACTGAAATCAGTGCATGCAATTGCACATCGGTAGCTAGTCAGCTATTTCTATTGGACACTTTTGTAACTTGAAAGGTTGTGAATGTTTGGTCACTAGGCAAGTGTAGGATTGGCCTCTCTTCCATTCCTGGCCCCTTCACCCCTGATGATAGAGAATGGGCATTCAGCTGCTGTACTGGAGACTATCTAGGCTGTAGAAGTCTAGTCTAGTATGAATCAGCACTCCTTCAGAGAAGGGGACCAAATAAAATGGAAGGTTTCCAAAGAGGGAGGTTTCTCCTGCTGGTTAGTCACTCTGGGCGTCACCGATTGCAGAATCCAATTTCCCGGCCTGTAATTCACTTTTTGCAGTTGCAGGGGTTCCTGGCCCAATTTCCTATTGCCTGCACACCGACACCCCATTCACATCAATGGAACAGTCAGATGGGAGAAAGTGGAACACAATGGGCCTCAGAGTGAGTAACAAAGCTGGCATTCCAGTAAAACCCACACTTCAGAACTTTGCAAACAAAGTACCTACAGGATTCTCAATTCACAAGTTAACACTTGATTGATCACGCAGAGTCTGTGGATTTCAATTCCAAGAGAAGCTTGCATCCACCGGGGCGTTTAAAGGGACAGTTTCAACATCATTCTTAACAGTTTAAATTTCCCTCCCCGTCCCCACTTCCCAGCCCCAACATTTTTTCTTGTGTTCAGTGAGAAGTCAGCTTACTTAACTGCAGAGTCTCTTCGCAGTTCACCTCTGGCTATACAATTGGCGGTGGGTTACGTTAACTGACACATGGCACCTTATTAACCCTTGAGTGGTGGAAAATCACGCAGCAGAACATGTAGCATGTCCACCATGTGCACTGGTCTCTTCACAACCACAACTCGCATTTATATAGCCTCTTTAGTGTAGCAAAAATGACCCAAGGTGCTTCACAGGAGCATTAACAACATCTGACACCGAGCCACATGGAGATATTGGGACAGGTGACCAAAAGCTTAGACAAAAAAGGTAGCTTTTCAGAAGCAGCTTAAAAGGAAGAAAGTGAGGTGGAGGGGTTTAGGGAGGGAATTCCAGAGTTTGGGGCCCAAGCTGCTGAAGGCATGGTCACGAATGGTGCAGCAATGGAAACTGGGGATGTGCAAGAGGCCAGAATTGGAGGAGCGGAGAGATCTCAGAGGGCTGGAGATTACGGAGATAGAGCGGGGAGAGGCCATGAAGGGACTTTAACACAAGGATGAGAATTTTAAAATCGTGGTCTTGCTGGGCCAGGCGCCAATGTAGGTCAATGAGCACAACGGGTGATGGGTAAATGGGAATTGGTGAGAGTTAGGATGAAAGCAACAGAGTTTCAGATGAGTTCAAGTTGATGGAGCATGCGAGGTGAGAGGCCAGCCAGGATAACACTGGCATTGTGAAGTTTAGAGGTAACAAAGCCATGTATTAAGGGTTCAATAGATGAACTGAGGCAGGGGTGGAGACAGGCAACATTATGGAGGTGGAAGCAAGTTGGAAGATATTATGTTACACAACCACAGAGCGTAGACTAAAACTCCTGCTCACGTTTAAGGATAAGGAGCTGAAAGATGGAAGAGTTGCAATACAGTAAAACCTACACCACTGTCAATGAGTTTCCTTTTTGAAAACCATTGGCTCACTTGGACTGGTGGGCTCATTTAAAATCAAGCAGTTGCTTTTAAGTTTAGCACACAGGATTAGATCCCTATAAGCACACAAACAATACTTGGCAATGTATATTCAATCCAGTAGCTGGGGTTAGATAAAGTTAGCAACAAAAATCTGCATACCATTCCAATTTGAGACGATGAAGTTTGTCCCTATGATCCAGAGAGGAAATTGGAAAAGAATGATTTTTCCTCACCAAGCAAAGTGCATGGACTTAATTGAACAGATCTTGTGGGTGCCACATGAGGCGATTTCAGATGACAGATTGTGTCTGAAGCTGGGGCTGTTCTCTTTAGAGAAGAGAAAATTAAGGGGAGATTTGATATTGGTGTTCAAAATCATGAAGGGTCTGGACAGAGAGAGAAAGCACTGGTGGAAGGACTGAGAAGGATACTGATTTAAGGTCATTGGCAAAAGAACCAGAGGCGACATTGAGGCAAAACCTTTTCACGCAGCAAGTGGTTCGGATCTGGAATGCACTGGCCGCGAGTGTGGTGGAGACAGATTCAATTGAGACTTTCAAAAGGGACTTGGATAACGGCCTGCAGAGAAAATATTTGCAGGGCTACAGGGAAAAGAGGAGGGAGTGGGACTCTTGCAGGGAACAAGCACAGACACAATGGGCCGAATGGCCTCCTTCAGTGCTGTAACCATTCTATGACAGACACAATGAGGGGTCTAACTGCTACAGCCCTGAGTCACACTATTGTAGAGAAAGATATTGGGCAGTCACAGTAAACTCCAGAGAGTAGGGGACACTAATGGAACAGATCAGTGACAATGAATCCAATGGAATATCTAGGACATACTTGAAATTTGTAACAACCACACGCAAACTGGGTTGAATGTTTAAACCAAGTCTTGTGACTTTTACTGCTCCTCATTGTATTGTTAAACACTGTCTGATGGTAATTACACAAGATTAGTTCTTATAGCTATAATCACCTGTAAAAGCACGACACCCTCACCCTCTCAGAACCACAGGTCATCATGCCCCACCCCACCAAAACCAGAACTCACCCTCCACTATAACTACACCCCCACGCCCCACAGTCACAACCAGAACTGCACACTCCCTCTACACTACACCAGGCAACACCACAACCACTAGACCCTTTGTCATCAACATCGCCACAGCCACCATTGCCCCTGCATTCATATAGCACCTTAAACTTAGAAAAGCAACACAAGGCTTTTCAGAGGAAGGAGGAAAAAGATACATGCTGAGCCAAAAGAGGTGAGTTTTATGGACAATGAGCTCAGAGAGGGCATAGGGTGGGAGGGGCGAGAAACTGGCATGGGTTCAGGGCTAGGGTTGGTCCGGGGTGGGGTGGGAATGGGGGATGGGGGAGGTTTGTCTTTGTGGAAAAGGGGAAGGCAAGATTAGCAGAGGCATGACGACCTTCTCAATCTAAGTGACAACAAATCAATGACCTCCTCTGTCCCGTTTCCCACAATACAACAGTGACTACACTTCAAAGGTACTTCATTGTGAAGTGTTTTGGGATAGCCAGGGGTTGAGAAAGGTCCCATGTAAATGCAAATCTTTCTTTGTAATTGAACGTGGTGGAGGGGGCAGGGGATTTTCTTGGTTGTCTGGGATGATCCTGGAGCACTGGGTGGTTTTGGCAGAGGAGAGATGAGCCCTGATGGTGCTTGATGTGGTCCAGCCAGATGTAGCAGTAGAAATGATTAAACCAGTTATGCAACAGATACCCTCAAGTCTGCACCCCAGGGACTCGAGGGTGAGGGCTGATATTGGGGGCCATACCAGGGGATACAACTAGAATGAATGAGAGGGGAATTACTAGGGGAGAAGGGCATCAAATGTGGAGGTAAGGTGGTGAGGCGGAAGCAAAATTGACTGCAGTCGAAGTTTAACAGTGATTAGGTGGTCAAAGACTAGGCGGCTCGTAGCTTGAAAGTCGAATTGCAAGTAGGTGAGAGCTTCTGTTCCCAGAGGCATGGCAATTTAGAGGACTAAATATCTCAAGATTGCCCCGGGATTATAAGGACACCTTTTCCTTTGAAGTTGAAACTGGTTTCCTTGAAGACGACATTGTCCATTTGCAGTGACTGAATTAACTAAATAATAATGTCGTGTTACCTCGCAGCAGCCGTGCAACTCCTAAATCACACTTTGTGATGAAGAGCTGTTAAAATCCAGGAGTTCAAATACGATCTCAACCACCACAGAAATCACTTTCTCCCACCTACCAAGTAGCATATATGCGCATTGTTTAAAAAGTGATTGTCCCAATCCATGTATCTTGACCGTAATAAAATAATAAGCTTGATCATTTTTGCAAACTGACCGGACAAACCGACCTGCCTGCTAGCTGGAGTGCCCGTGCGGCGTCCATATCAACCTTCACCACTTTAAAAATCACAAGTTTTCCCGACAAAGTCAAAAATTACTTCATTGGCTGTAAAGCATTCCAGGCCATCCAGAGGTCACAAAAGGCCTCACTAGAAAGATCTTTCTTTAAGACAAGATTTTCAGTTTTCATCACATCAGCGTGGGTGAACCATCACAATAGAGATCTTATCAGCAACGTTGCTGTTAAGCAGCTTTTGACAATAAAAAAAAACTGCAGCCTGCAGAATTTAAAAGACTCAGTTTATTCTAGATAAGTAAAAACAGGATAAAATCTCTCTCGCAAACTCAAACCAACACCTGTATCACGGGCATGCACTCACCTAAATGCATCTTGGCTTTGGAGGGATTCTCTCCCAACTTCATTTCCTGCATTACAACAGTGACTACATTTCAAAAAAAAAAGTACTGCATTGGCTGTAAAGTGTTGAGAGATTGGAGGTCATGAAAGGCGCTATATAAATGCAAGTCTTTTTCCTTTTTCATCTCCAGACCAGTGCTGGGGTGCAGGATTTCACAGGTTAGCACTAATCTTGGATATTGTATCAGTGTCCATATTTGATGCAAGCTGAAGCAATGAAGGTTGGCTATTTAAACTGGGCCTTGGACACAGTAGAGAAACCCTGACGTCCAATTTGGATCCTGTCTGCACTTGATCTTCCACACACGAGCAACTTCAGGAAGGAGGCTTTTAAATTGAAGGGTTTTATTTTTTATTTATTTATTTTTTATTTAGAGTTACAGCACTGACTCAGCCCACCGAGTCTGTGCTGAGCATCAACCACCCATTTATACTAATCCTACACTAATCCCATATTCCTACCACAACCCCACCTTCCCTATATTACCCTACCACCTACCTATACTAGGGGCAATTTACAATGGCCAATTTACCTATCAACCTGCAAATCTTTGGCTGTGGGAGGAAACCGGAGCACCCGGCGGAAACCCATGCGGTCACAGGGAGAACTTGCAAACTCCGCACAGGCAGTACCCAGGATTGAACCGGGGTCGCTGGAGCTGTGAGGCTGCGGTGCTAACCACTGCGCCGCTAAGGCAGCCTGCTGGTTAAGGAATCAGTGACGAGGGGCCTGCAACATAAAGTGGTCAGAGAGAGAGCGAGGAGACGGGTTATAGAAACTTCTTTATGCAGAACACTTTGTGCGAGAGTGCAGTTAAGGATGGAACTATTGGGAAGAGTGGATAAATGTTTTAATGAGTCAGGGCTTTGGAAGGACAGCAGGGCAGTGGGATGGGTTTCGGATGCTCTAGCATACAAGATGGGCTCAATGGCCTCCTTCCGTGCCTTAAGCATCTATGGAATCGCCAGATAGTGATCACAAGCTCACTGACTTTTCCTCAACCACCCCAGGAGATAATAGTGCCTATCGTATAATTATAGCGCCCCTATCAGATAATCTAAGGCAGGAAGTAGACGGCGGCCTCCCTGGGTTGGATGGTGCAGTACCACTGTTTGATATAGCTGCGCAGATACCAGGGACAAGGACCTGTTTCTCCTTTTCATCATTCCTGTGGGGAAGAAAAGCTGGGAAAGGAAGACTTGCATTTATATAGCACCTTTCCCGCCCTCAGGACAGCCAATGAAACACTTTCGAAGTGGCAGCCCTGTTGTAATGTAGGAAACACGGCAGCCAATTTGTACACAGCAAGCTCCCACAAACTGCAATGTGACAACGACCAGATAATCTGCTTGCTGGCGATCTTGGTTGACGAGTAAATATTGAGCCAGGACACCAGGAAGAGCTCCCCGGCCCTTCAAAATAGTGGCCTTTGGATCTTTCACATCCACCTGGGAGGGCAGATGGCACATCCCTTTAACATCTCACCCGAAAGGCGGCACCTCTGACAGTGCAGTGCTCCTCTGTACTGGCAGAAGTGTCAGCATCTGTTTTGTGTTCATGTCTATGGAGTGGACATTCTGATTCCTGCTGAACCACAGTAAACCAGATACCTGCATCTAGCTTTCCTCACAGGCATCCTCTATAACTAGAGTCCAACTGTTTACTAGACCACACCTTGTGTTTAGTTCTGGGCAGGAAGGATATATCGGCTTTTGAGGACGTGCAGTGTAGATTTACCAGAATGATACCTGGACACTAAGAGATAAGTTACAAAGTGAGATTACACAAACTAGGGTTATATACTTTGGAATTTAGAAGATTAGGGGGTGATTGATCAAGGTTTCCAAGACATTAAAAGGGTTCAGACAGGGTAGATAGAGAGGAAACTATTTCCGTTGGTTGGAGTCAGTGCCTGGCCTTTCATGAGCGAAATTAGGAAACACTTCTGCACACATAGGGGTGGATTTTAAGCGCCCGCCACTGGGAACGGCAGCAGGCGAGAAAAATGGCAGCCCGTGTGAGCCGCGCGCTGCCAGGCCACCACGGTCTACTGTGCGGTGGCTCATTTAAATTAGTCGGTCTGCCTGTCCCCCCCGCCAATCACATGGAGGGGGTGGGCTCTCCAACACCAGCAAGGGCATCAGCTGCCTATGTGCAGGCACTGGTGCCATTTTTAAAGGGCAGTCAGCCCTGCTGGCCAATTTAAATTTCTAAAGGGAACTGCACCCCCCCCCCCCACCGACCCCAACTGCTCATATCAAATTTCCATCGCCCTTTCCCCCTCCCCCACAACAAAAATAAAAGCTGTTTTTGGGTGGGGGGGGGGGGGGGGGGGGGGGCATTCACCTTTTAAATATGACCTCCCTCCGCCACAAAAAACGCAACAGAGTTCACTGGCCACACCTTCCCACCATCCTTGACACCAATGATGGAAGTTCGACCCTGTCCCCCGCCCTGCACTAAAAATCTCAGATTCCCTACTTCCCCAGATGGGAAAGTGAAGGCGTGGGAGTGCCAGCCGCCGCTCTGAAGATCGCGGCCTGACTGTTAGATTGCAGGTAAATTCATTTAAATTTATTCATTTACATTTTTAAATCCAGTCCCATTGCCCACCTGGGAGAGG
Organism: Heterodontus francisci; assembly: GCF_036365525.1. Classification (NCBI taxonomy): domain Eukaryota; kingdom Metazoa; phylum Chordata; class Chondrichthyes; order Heterodontiformes; family Heterodontidae; genus Heterodontus; species Heterodontus francisci. Next base: position 10,798,084 of record NC_090377.1, read on the forward strand.
CGGGGGGGAGGGGGGGGATGGGGGAAGAGGGAGGGGCCATGGAGCCACACCACTGCCGGGAAGATCGGGCTGGGCGCTCTTGGCATCGGGCTCCATGGCGGGCTGCTGCCAGAATGATTCTCTGGCCCCAACACCCCGCACCACTCCCCTCCCCCCCCCCAATGAGCCAGACATCAGGAGCCCTGTAAAATCCAGGCCAAAGGGGGTTAGAAATTTGGAACTCTCTTCCACAAACAATTGGTGACCGGTCAGTTGTTAAACCGCTAAATTTAACAGATTTTAGTTAATCAAAGGTATTAAGGGATAAGGGGGCAAAGGTGGGTATATGGACTTAGGTCACAGATCAACCATGATCTCACTGGATGGTGGACAGGCTGGAAGGGCTGAATGGCCACCTCCTGTTCCTGTGTTTCTCCCGCTGCGTCATTCCACTGTGTAAAGCTCCAGCCCCCAGATGCCTTACCTTGATGAAACACTGATACTCCTCCTTATCTTCACTGAAAACCTCAACATCGAGGAACAGCTTCAGCCTGTGGTCAATGGTCTGAAAATCTTCAATGGACAGATTGAACTCGGCTCCTGGAAGAGGCAAAAAGTAAACTGAGCCACAAAAACTGCAGCGAGGAAGAGAAAAAAAAAAAAATCAAGCAAGTGAGATTGTGAACAGGCGACATTAATACTGACAGGTTGTTCATTTGGGTCAAGGACTCGAGTGACAGGGGACGCAAGACAAAGTATTCGGAGTTAGAAGCACAAAGAAAAGTCAGGTGGAAGTTTATAAGTGGTCCCTCCACTACCTAAAATTAGCCTTGATGAAGGATCTTGAATGTAGTAAGACGTCCCAGGGTGCTTCACAATAGTGTTAACAAACTCTGACACCGAGCCGCATGGAGATATTAGGACAGGTGCCCAAAATGTCTATTCAAAGAAGGAAGTTTTAATGGGGCATCTGAAAAGGAGGAGAGGGGCGGAGAGGTTTAGGGAGGGAATTCCTCGGGTCCAGGCAGCTGAAGGCACAGCCACCAAATGGTGGAGGGTCGAAAGAAATGGGGATGCTTGGATCGGAGCTTTAACGTTGATTCATTCTCCACACATGCTGCCCGAAATGCTGAGAGTTTCCAGCACTTTCTGTTTCAATTTCAGATTTCCAACATCCGCAGAGTTTTGCCTGGTGTACAAAACCCTTTGTGCCACAGGGAAATTCTCAATAAATGTGTGGCAATGCAACTGGGATTTTTTAAAATTTTATTAAAGCTACACAGCCCTTCCTGCCCCTGGACACTGAAGCATACCAAGCCAATCAGGACAGTTAAGGTATTTTTTGCAGAACGAAGTGACTGAGGGATGTGGCAAGAAGTAGTGGAGGTAGGTGAAATGAATCGTGTTTATATAGCAGCTGCTTTCAAACACTTCAAAGCGTTGTGTGTAAAACGAATGACTTTGAAACAATGTGACTTTTGTCGGAAAGCAAATTCTGCAGCCATTTTTCACACAGCGAGACCCCACAACGGTGAATCCAATCGATTTTTGGTTGCGGGAGCCCGGGGAGAACTCCCACGCTCTTCTCCCAATACTGGCTGTGGGAGCTTTGAGGATCAAGCTGAACCACTGGAAGAGGGGGTTACTGGCAGGAGTGGGGGGGAAAAAGAGTGGTTTAGTATCTCATCCCAGCAACAGCGTTGAGATCAACAAGGGATGGATTTGTTGCTGCCAATTCAGGGATAGGGGTTTACAAAATCAGCCATGATGATGTTGAAAGGCAGAGCAGTCTCGAGGGGCAGTATGGCCTACCCCTGCTCCTATTTTATAAAACAAAATTTATAAAAATTTGCAGGGCTACAGGGAAAAAGCAGGGGAGTGGGACTAGCTGAGCTGCTCTTAGAGGGCTAGCAGAAATGACGGGCCGAATGGCCTCCTTCTGTGCTGCAACCATTCGATGATGCTGTTCCTTGTGTTGTCAAACACCTGCGACATTGCTAACCTTTACTGGGTGCCGAGGTATTGTCCCCGCATTCAGAGTGCGGTGAGCTTGGCGTCAGCGTGGATCCCACAGGAGTGCCGTAGCGGTAGCTCCAAGTCAGGCTGCCACTGTGCGAGGTGGGGCTTCCCCTCTGGCTGAAGCTGTTGCCATGCAAACCAGGACTGGAGCCGGCCCTGGGCACCTTGGACATGGACTGCTCCAAAGCCACCAGACGGGAGTCCACGTCCCCCAACGAGCTGTCTGACATCCGGCTCCCCTCCCTCACGCTGCTGCTGCAGCTCTGGTCGCACTCGAAGTAGAAACTGGCGCTTTTGCCGGTGGTGAAGGAGTAGTTTTCTGGCTCCATGCTCAATGCTCCGGCAGCTCCATCTCCTGATGCTCCTCGCTCAGCATCCAAACTCACTCCACTCGGGGATTCAATGCTCTGCGAAACAGAAACAAGACCAGCTGTATGTTTTAAAGCATTGAGCGGATAGAAACAGACCATTCGGCCCAACATTCCAGTGTTTATTCTCCACACGAGTCTCTTCCCACCCCTTCTTCATCTCACCTCAACATACCCTTCTATTCCTTTCTCCGTCCAGTTCCCCCTTAAATGTATCAATACTATTCACCTCAACCACTCCCTGTGGTAGCGAGTTCCACATTCTCACCACTCTCTGGGTAACGACGTTTCTCCGGAATTCCCGATTGGATTTATTAGTGACTGACATATTTATGGCCCCGAGTTCTAATCTCCCCTGCAAGTAGAAGCATCTTCACTCTCTACCCCAACAGGCCCTCTCATTATCTTAACAGACTATCAGGTAACCTCCTCAGCCTTTTTTACTAGAGAAAAGAGCCCCAGCCTGTTCAATCTTTCCCAAGAGGTATGGCCTCTCAGTTCTGGTATCTTTCCAGTAAAACATGTTTGCAGCTTCTCCAGTCCCTCTATACCCTTTGTATAATAATGGAGACCAGAACTGTGCACAGTACTCCAAGTGGGATCTATATCCAAGGTTCTATACTTCCAACACTAGCCTTTCGCCTCTGGGATATCGGATCATATTCCTGCCCAGGCTGATCGCATTTCAGTAGGACTTGGAACCTACGTGCAACGTGATTGATGCTGTGAGTCTATTCCCCCGAAGCATCCCCAAAATTTGGTCCTAAATCATAATCGCAGGCTACAGGAAGGTTAGTCGGGGAAATGTGAAGCTGTCACTCTAGGACAATAGAGAAAACTCTTCTGAGATCCACTGTCACAACACTTGCTGAATCTGAGCCAGACTGGTCAGGCAACAGCAGAACAGGAAGAGGAAGAGGCCATTCAGCCCCTCGAGCCTGCCCCACCATTCAGTGAGATCTGCATCTTAACTCCATCCAACAGCCTTGGCTCCATATCCTTTTATATCCTTGTCGGGCAAAAATCTATCAATCGCTGATTTAAAATGATAAATTGGGTTAGCATCTCCTGATTTTTGGAGGAGAGTTCCACTCTTTGTGAAGGGTTTCCTAATTTCTCTCCTGAATGGCCTGGCTCCGATTTTAAGGTTATGTTCCCTTGTCTTAGACCCTCCCACCAGTGGAAAAAGTTCCTCTCTACCCCTATAAATTCCTTTCAAAAATTCTCAAAACATCAATCTAATCGCCCCTTAACCTTTTACTTTCCAGGGAATACAAGCCGAGTTAATGTAATCACTTCTCAATCTAACCCATGGAGCCCAGGTAACATTCTGGGGAATCTGAAGCCACTGTCTGGGCACAGGGGCTCGGCTCGCAGTTTTCCTCCTTCTCTTGATCCACATGGAACCGTAGCATAGCGGAGCAGTAATCCAGAGGCCCAGACTAATGATCCAGAGACATGAGTTTGAATATCACCATGGGAGCTGGGGAATTTAAATTAAATTTAAAAAAATTTTATAAGTTAAATTTCAGTAATGGTGACCATGAAATTACCAGGTTGTTGGAAAAATCCATCTGGTTCACTACTGTCCTCCAGGGAAGGAAATCTGCCACCCTTACCCGGTCTGGCCTACATGTGATTCCAGACCCACAGCAATGTGGCTGACTCACAACTACCCTCTGAAAAGGCCGAGCAAGTCACTCAGTTGCATCAAACCACTACAGAAAAGTTGAAGAATAATCAATGTGGGTGTACGTACACCACGTGGACTGCACAAGTTCAAGACGGCAGCTCACCACCTACTCCAGGGCAATTAGGGATGGGCAATAAATGCTGGCCTGGCCAGCGACACCCACACCCCATGAACAAATGACAAAAAATTCTCTGACTCTCGCTCCTGATGACAGAATTCGGGATACATTCATCGTGGCTCACCTTCAAGCTCCCAACGGTGCTGCCATCCGTGAAAGCGTTCTTTAAAACGTCTGCTTTGAGGGCCTCATCCTCGGGCAGGACGGGCGTGCTGGTGCGTGTCTCCATCTCGGTCGGCAGCATGACCACTATTTCGCTCGCACACTTGGGGCAGGCGGGTGAGGCCTTCAAAGGTTCCTCGACTACGGAAGAAAACACTGTTCAGATCAGAGAGGATCAGGCAATTTTTGATCAAGTTGCTGCCGTGAATCTCCATGTCCCCTCCATGTTTTAAAGCTAACTCATTAACACAGGTGACTGATAACAATGACCCACTTTTATTTACGTAGAGCCTTTAATATGGAAAAACATCCCGAGGTGCTGCACGGGAGGATTACAACGCAAAGTTTAACACATCAGGAGATATTGAGACAGGTGGCCAAAAGCTTGATCAAAGAGGTGACATTTTACGAAGCGTCTTAAAAGGAGGAAAGAAAGACAGACGTTTAGGGGGGGAATTCCAGAGTTTACTGCCCAAGCAGCTGAAGGCATGGCCGCCAATGGTGGGGCAATTAAAGTCAGAGATTCACATCTGGTCCCTCACAACATCTCCAGTGCTTTATAAGTGAATCGCTGACTTTAATTGACTCACTGAGATGTTGTAAGGGACCAGATAAATTCAACTCTTTGCGAATACCATTCGAAGGCAGTGAGCTACCCCCACCTGTCGGCAGTACATGGTACTGCAACAGTGCAGCCTGCCTGAATGACCATTCCCCAGGAAGGGGGGGGGGGGGTGGGGGAGAGAGAGAGGGGGGGGTGGGGGAGAGAGAGAAGGGGGGGTGGGGGAGAGAGAGAAGGGGGGGGCGAAAAGAGGGGGAGAGAGAAGGAGGAAAGGAGAGACACACAAATATAGAGAGAGATAGAGGGGCAGGCACAGTATTTTACAGTGGGCACCCTCACATTCTCTCCTTTCTCCCTGCGACTGGGATCTGGGAACAAAGAACCACTCGGTGACATTAGGGATCATCCCGCATGGTACGGCTGCAGCCCCTCTAGGAGGGGAGAGGAAGGGTACCCTCATATTACTCACTCTGCAGGTAATCAGTGTCGTCCACTTGTCCCACACCCGAGCCCTCCGAGTGCAGCCGCCCAGCCTGGCCCTCCTGTGCGGGCATACTGAACTCGTGCTGGCATTTCAGGCACTGGAGTTTGGGGAAATCCTCTTGCATCGCCTGCTGATTGGCTTCCAGTGCGTTGCTCAGGATCTTAACCAACATCTGAAACAGCAAGAGATAAAATCCAGAAGGTTAAGAGATGGGAACCGGGCGAAGAGGCCGAGACAGGTGACCAAGGACCTCGATCAGTATAAACAATAAATTCATATTTGAGGGAAAAGAGTTCTACCTCAAGCAGAGAAGGTGAAGAGGAGATTTAATAGAGTTGCCCACAGTTATGAGGGGTTTGGTAGAGCAAATAAGGAGAAACTGTTCCTCGTGGCAGGAGGTTCGGTAATCAAAAGGACACAGATTTATGATAATTGGACTAAAGAGACAGAGGGAAGATATTGATGATCTGCAATGCACTGCCTGAAAGGGCTTTTTCTCTTCATTCATGGGACATAGTTATCACTGATAAAGGTCTTTATTTATTGCCCATCACCAATTGCCTTGAGCTCCTGCCTTGACAACTGAATGGCTTGCTAGGCCATTTCAGAGGGCAGTTAAGAATCAGCCACATTGCTGTGGGTCTGGAGTCACATACATGCCAGACCAGGTAAGGACAGCAGATGTCCTTCCCTCAAGGACATTAGTGAACCAGCTGGGTTTTTACAACAATCCAGTAGTTCCACAGTCATTAATACGGAGACCAGCTTTTCACTCCAGATTTTACTGAATTGAATTTAAATTCCCCAGCTGCCATGGTGGGATTTGAACTCATGTCTCTGGAGTATTAGTTCAGGCTTCAGGTTTACTGATCCAGCAATATAACCATTATAGCCCTTATACAAGGGCTGTGAAAGCACATTTAATATCAACTGCCAAAGGGGAACTGTATAAATATTTGACAAGGAACAATTTGCTGGGCTATGGAGAAGGAGCAAGGGTACGGGACTAACTGGATAGCTCTTTCAAAGAGATAGCATGGCATGATGGGCTGAAAGGATTCCTTCCTGACTGTATGATTATTTATAGAGAACTTTGGTGCTGTACCAGAACTGTGTCCCACTGAGAGTTAGCACCCTGAGGGGAGGAAGTTTTTTTTAAAAATCAATTGAATAGGTCAGACCCACTTTGCGTGCAAGCAGAGGCAGAAATTTATTTTGATGGCGTAGTGGTTATGTTGCTGGTCTACAAATCCAGAGAACGGGAGTTCAAATCCGACTGTGGCAACTTGGCTGTTGCATGCCAGCATGGACACGATGGGTCGAATGGCCTTCTTCTGTGCCATAATGATGCTGTTTCCTACATTGCAAAGTAGATATTTCAATATAAAGTGCTAACTGGCTGTAAAGTGTTTCTGGCCAGAGCAGCCTCCTAGGGCTTTTTTGTCCACGATCTGAGCAGCATTACATTGCTGTTTGTGGGAGCTTACTGTGAGCAAATTGGCTGCCATGTTTCCAATATTTCAAAATCAGTTGTAAAGCACGTTAAAAAAAAAATTCATTCACGGGATGAGGGCATTGCTGGCAAGGCTTGCATTCATTGCCCATTCCTAATTGCCCCTGAGAAAGTAGTGGCGAGCTGCCTTTTGAATAGACCTTATTGCTAGGGTAGTTAAGAGTCAACCACATTGCTGTGGGTCTGGAGCCACACATAGGCCAGACCGGGCAAGGACAGCAGATTTCCTTCCCTAAAAGGACATTTGTGAACGAGATGGGCTTTTAACAACAATCTGGTAGTTTCGTGGTCACCATACTGAGACTAGGTCTTTATTTCAGATTTTTTTTTTAATTAATTGAATTTAAATTCCCCAAGGATTCGAACTCATTAGTGCTATTGTGTCCACTTTGGGATGTCCAGAGGTGATGAAAGGTGCTATAGAAATGCAAGTTTGTTCTTTCTAGGAACACAGCAACAGGAGGAGACAGTTTAGTCTCTTGAGCCTGTTCCGCCATTCAATGAGATCATCCATATCCCTTAATATCTTTGGAGAACAAAAATCCATCAATCATTCTCTGATTTAAAATTTACAACTGACGCAGCATCCATTGCCATTTGTGGGAGAGAGTTCCAAACTTCTACCACCCTTTGTGTGAGGAAGTATTTCCTAATTTCACTCCTGAAAGGTCTGACTCTAATATTTAAGTCTCCGTCCCCTAGTCCGAGACTCCCCAACCAGTCGAAATAGTTTCTCTCCATCTACCCCATCTGTTCCCCTTAATATCTTGAAAACTTTGATCAAATCACCCCTTAACCTTCTAAATTCCAGGGAATACAACCCTAGTTTGTGTAATTTCCCCTCGTGATTTAACTCAAAGTCCAGGTATCATTCTGGTAAATCTACACTGCACTCTGTCCAAGGCCAATATAGCCTGCCTAAGGCTTGATGCTCGGAAACACACTTTTCCATACTCACCTCAGAAGCCTCCTGAGGGTTTTTGTCCAAGATCACGTACTTCCTCCTGCGTTTGTCCCTGCGGATGTAACTGAAGCAACACTCCACTGCGGGGAGAGCCCGGCCTCTACTCTGCCGAGAAAGGCAAGACTCAGAATTATTTTCCTGGAATAAAGAAGATCTTGTTATGAGGGGGTCTTGGCTTCCAGGAGAAAGAGCTGGGGGTGGGGCTAAAAACAGCACGCACCTCGTAAAAGCCGTCATGTGCAGGCGAATCTGGGAGGTTGTGCCCACTTATACAAGGAACCCCCCTTGCCCAAGAAATGGGCAAAAAACAGAAAGCAGGAGCCTCAGCAGGAGGTTCAATGTGGAGGCGGTGTATCTTCTGGGGAGGCAATGGACAAAGACTGGAAAGGTTCAGGGGTCAGGCGCTGAATCAGCCACTCAGATGGGTGAGCAACATTTAGCCTCAGCACTCTTTACCTTGGATTACCCTGGTTTTGGGGCAGAACGGGCTCATAAAAGGGAGAAATAGACCACGGTATTTGCACTCCTGAACGCTCCCCAACCAACTGCCTTCGTCTCCCCCCCACTCCCACCACATTAGCCACCCATATATCCAGGCTCCTCATCACCAAAACACTCCCTCCACCACCGACGCACAGTGGCAGCAATGTGTACCATCTGGAAGATGCACTGCAGAACTCGCCATGGCTCCTTAGACAGCACCTTCCAAACCCGTGACTTCTACCAACTAGAATGATAAGGGCAGCAGATGCATGGGAACACCACCACCTGCAAGTTTCCCTCCAAGTCACACCATCCTGACTTGGAACGATATCGCCGTTCCTTCACTGTCGCTGGGTCAAAATCCTGGAACTCCCTCTCTAACAGCACTGTGGGTGTACCCACCTCACATGGACTGCAGCGGTACAAGGCGGTTCACTACCACCTTTTCACGGGCAATCAGATGGGCAATAAATGCTGACCTAGCCAGCAATGCCTACAACCCAAGAATAAATAAAGAAAACAAAAATAAGCCCAGCTCAGTGTCAGAGATCCTCCCTTCCTCAATAATGGCTTGCCCAGCTTATACGTGGTACGTTACTGTACATAAGTTGGACATACAAGGGTGGGTGAGAGTGAGAAGTTACCTTTTCCCCAGTGCACTATACCAGAGGTAACACACGTGTCAGTGCGTGCCCACATACACATATACCCGTGACAGTGACAGACAGGACCCCTTTTCCCCCACTGTGCACTAGCCATCCTTTATGGTTGCTCTTGGCGAGATAGTGGGAGTGGACACCTGCGAGTCTCGATAGGAAGCTGCTCTCGGTCCTCAGCGCCACAGGCCTAAAAAGGGAACTAAATGTACAATTGAATACAAAATGCCAGCGTAGCCTCTCCTCGTCATCAGCAATGCCACAGCGAATCCGCCAGTGTTTTACTAAAATTGATCAACTTAAACAATCATTCTGTGCCTAGTCACTGGAAGACGGCAAAGTAGTCGAGTGCCAGGGTGCTCTTCACTGGAAGCCTGTGTTCGAGGAATGGAAAACATTTAACTTGGTGCAAGTGAGGCGTTACTTTAAGCAGCGTGTAGTGATAGAGGCCCCGTCTAATGCACTCCCACAAAGCAAGAACACACACGCACACACAGCAAGCAAACCCTGTGAAAAGAATGAAATATACTGCCAATGCAAACAAGAGGAGTTCACTATCAGGATCTACTCAGAATGAAAGTCCTGCAATTTCCTTGAAGTCTGTTTAGATTTATAGGGCAATAGGAGGAAAAAAGAGCAGATTAGTGACTCTTGGGGAAGTTACTGAGGGGTTGAGGGCACTGCCTGTGATCCCCAGAGAACGAGGAGGGAGATGAGGAGAATTATTTATTTATTTATTTTTTACACAGCATTTTATGATGACCTGGAATGCACTGTCTGAAAGGGAGGCAGAAGCAGATTCAATTGTAACTTTCAAAAGGAAATTAGATAGAAAGAAAAAAAAAAAAAATCGCAGGGTAACAGGTAAAGAACCGGGAGGAGAAAGTGGAACTAATGGCATAGCTCTTTCAAACAGCATATACAGGGACAATGAGCTGAACACTCTCCTCCTGTGCTGTACGAATCTACGTGCTACATGAGTTTCTAAGCCAAGATCCTGATGGAGACTCTCAAGTCTTCAACCATGACTGCCCCCAGCGTTAAGCCTGGTGGTCAGTCCAAACCTCAACTTACCTCCCAGAACTCCTCGGAGGTGTGGATGGAAGTCAGGCTGCTCAGCTCCAACCTCTCGAGGATGTCCGCATTCATCAGGTCCACCTCCAGGAGCCTGTCCTCTGTCACTCGCAGGAACATCCAGCTGTTTTCCAGTTCGGGCTCCTCCTCCACCAAACGCCCGACGATGAAGGGCTGGCAGACGTCTGCAGCACAGAGGACAGACTTTTTTTTAAAAATCCGTTTGTGGGATGTGGGCATCACTGGCATTTGTTGCCCATCCTCAAATACCCTTGACAACAGAGTGGCTTGCTAGGCCATTTCAGAGGGCAGTTAAGTGTCACATTGCTGTGGGTCTGGAGTCACATGTAGGCCAGACCAGGTAAGGATGGCAGATTTCCTTCCCTAAAAGAAAATTAGTGAACCAGATGGGTTTCTACAACAACCGACAATGGTCTCATGGTCACCATTAGCTTTTAATTCCAGATTTATTGAATTCAAATTTCATCTGCCGTGGTGGGATTCGAACCCAAGCCCACAGAGCATTCACCTGGGTTCTGGATTACTAGCCCAGTGACATTACCACTATGCCACCACCTTCCCTTTTACTTATACAGTGACTTCCACAACGTCAGGAGGTCCAAAGGCACTTTACAGCCAATGAAGTACTTTTGAAGTGTGGTCACTGTTGTAATGTAGGAACCATGACAGCCAATTTACGCACAGCAATCTCCCACCACAGCAACTTGATAAATGATCAGGTAATCTTTTTAGATGTTGGTTGAGGGATAAATGTTGGCCAATGCCCCCCTACTCCTCTGACAGCAGCCTCAGGTTGTCCAGAGGCTCAGTGCTCTATGAGATCCATGGAAAATGTGGGGTTAAACCACGCGAGCGTAGACAATGCCTTTCAAATCCTTCCATGGTCTCAGCCCCTTTCCACCGGTCACCTCTTCAGCCCTCCGAGATCTCTGCACTCGTCCAATTCTGGCGTCTTGTACATCCCAGATTTTAAATCCTTCCGCCACTGACAGCCGCAACCTTCACCTGGCTGGGCTCTGGAAATTCCTCTCTAAACACCTCTGCCTCTCTCTACTCCTTTAAGACGCTCTTTAAAAACCTTCGTCTTTGGCCAAGCCGTCCTAATATCCCCTTATGTGGCTCAGTGTCACATTTTATTTAATAATCTTTGAAATTCCTTGGGACATTTTACTGCGTTATTTATTTTTATTTTTTATTTTTATTTTTTTACAGATACAGCACTGAAACAGGCCCTTCGGCCCACCGAGTCTGTGCCGACCATCAACCACCCATTTATACTAATCCTACACTAATCCCATATTCCTACCACATCCTCACCTGTCCCTATATTCCCCTACCACCTACCTATACTAGGGGCAATTTATAATGGCCAATTTACCCATCAACCTGCAAGTCTTTTGGCTGTGGGAGAAAACCGGAGCACCCGGAGGAAACCCACGCAGACACAGGGAGAACTTGCAAACTCCACACAGGCAGTACCCAGAATTGAACCCGGGTCGCTGGAGCTGTGAGGCTGCGGTGCTAACCACTGCGCCATTGTGCCGTTAAAGATGCTATATAAATGAAAGTTCTTGTTGTTTCACCCCACCACCTCAGAACATCCCAAAGTGCATTAGTCAGATTTGTTTTGAAGTGTAGTCACTGTTCCGATCTAGGAAACGTGGCAGGCGGTTAGTGCACAGCAAGATCTTGCAAACTGAAAACGCAATAACTATCAAATAATCTAGTGCAGTGGGATATATTATGTCCACCTGAGGGGACAGATGGGGCCTTCGTCTAATGTCTCATCCGAAAGACTCCACTTCCAACAGTGCAGCACTCCCTCAGTACCGCAAGTGCCAGTCTGGGTTATGGGGCTCAAGTCTCTGGAATGGGATTTGAACCCACAACCTTCTGACTCCCAAGGCAAAATGCATGCATGCGGAAATAAGGACAGGTGAAGCATGGCGAGGCAGCGATGCCCTTTCATAGTCGAACAGCCCGACACTCACCATTAAGGGACTAAATTCAAAACCAGAACCTAAAAAGGTAATAATCTCTGGACTGCCACCTGAAACCCGAGCAAATTGGCATTGGGTAAATAAGATTAGAGTCTCAAAGACTGGTGTGGGAGAAATGAGTTTCAATTCATGGGGCACTGGCATCAGTACTGGGGCAAGTGGGAGCTGTACTGTTGGAACGGTCTTCACCTGAACTGTGCTAGACCAGTGTTCTGGTGAGTCGTGTAACTAGAGCAGTAGAGAGGGCTTTAAACTAGAAGAGGGAAGTGATCATTTGAGAGGAGATGTGGTAAATCAAAGGGAAACAAGATAACGGAACAGGGTAGTGATTTGGGTAATGAAAACCAGAGTGTGGAAGGAAGAGACAGAGCATATAAACTTAAGAATGTACTAGCAGATAAGGCCAAAGATTGCTGAATTGGTAAAAAGTGTGTTAAAGGCTCTGTATCTGAATGTGCACAGCATTCATAACAATTTAGGTGAATTGTTAGCACAAATAGAAATATGTCTGACCTGATAGCCATTGCAGAGACATGGTTGCAAGGTGACAAAGGCTAAGATTGGAATATTGAAGGGTATGACATTTTGAAAAGACAGGAAGATAGGAAAAAGGTGGTGGGGTAGCTCGGTTAATTAAGGATGTCAACAGTACTGTAGTGAGAGATGACCTTAGCTTGGAAGAACACGATGTAGAATTAGTATGGGTAGAGATAAGAAATAGGAAAGATAAGAGGTCACTTGTGGGAGATTATTGGCCCCCCAACAGTTGCTACACTGTAGATCGGAGTATACAGGAAGAAATGGGGCGTGTAAGAAAGGTACCACAATAGTCATGGGTGACTTAAATCTACATATAGATTGGGCGCATCAGATTGGCAAAGGTAGCCTGGAAAATGAGTTCATAGAGCATATTTGGGACAATATCTTATAGCAGTATGTTCTAGAGCCAGCTAGGGAGCAGGCTATTCTAGACCTGGTAATGTGCAATGAGACAGGATTAATCAATAACCTCATGGCAAGGAGTCTCTAGGCGACAGCAATCATAACATGATGAATTTCACGTTTAGTTTGAAAGGGAGAAGTGTAAGTCTAAGATTATTTTAAACCTAAAAGGTAATTACAAGGGTATGAAGGCAGGACTAAAGTGAACTGGGAAATTAGGTTAAAAGGTAGGACAGTCGAGATATAGTGGCAGACTTTTAAGGAGATACTTAATAACACTCAGCAAAGATTTATCCCAGTGAGAAAGATTCTTTGAGAAGGATGCATCATCCATGGCTGAATAAGGAAGTTAAGGATAGTATCAAACTGAAAGAAATACCGCACAAATTTGCAAAGATGAGTGGTAGATGAGAAGATTGGACAGATTTTAAGAACCACAAAGAATGATGAAAAAAAATAAAGAGGGCGAATGTAAAATATAAGAGAAAACTAGCTAGTAATATAAACAGATAGTAGGAGTTTCTACAAGTATTTAAATAGGAAAAGAGTAACTAAAGCTAGCATTGGTTTGTTAGCGTGTGTCTGGGAATTGATAATGGAAAACAAGGAAATGACAGAGGTGTTGAACTGTAGAAGAGTTAGAAAACCTCCCAAAGATACTTGAAAATCAAGAGGTGAAAGGGAGGAACTTAAAACAATCACCATCACCACGGAAAAGGTACTGCGAAAACTACTAGACCTAAAGGCTGACAAGTCCCCAGGACCAGATGGCCTGCATCCTATGGTATTAAAAGAAGTGGCTGCACAGATAGTAGAGGCTATGGTTAAGATCTTCCAACATTCCTTAGATTCTGGAAGGGTCCCAGAGGATTGGAAAATAGCAAATGTAACACCTTTATTCAGGAAAGGAGGGAGACAAAGCAGGAAACTATAGGCCAGTTACCCCAACATCTGTCATATGGAAATTACTAGAATCCATTATTAAGGATGGGATCAGACAGAGTCAAAATGGTTTTGTGAAAAGGAAATAATGTTTAACTAATTTATTAGCATTCTTTGAGGAAGTAACAAGCAAGGTGGATAAAGGGAAATCTGCAGATGTGCTGTACTTGGATTTCCAAAAGGCATTTGATAAGGTGCCACATCAAACGTTACTACACAAGATTGGAGCACATGGTGTAGAGGTATCATAGCTAACTAGTCCTTTATGCAGGCTAACAGGAAGCAGAGAGTAGGGATAAATGGGTCTTTTTCAGGTTGGCAAACTGTAACTAGTGGAGTGCCACAGGGATCAGTGTTGGTGCCTCAGCTATTTACAACTTACATCAATGACTTAGATGAAGGGACTGAATGTATGGTAGCTAAATTTGCCAGTGACACCAAGATTGGAATGTAGGTTGTCAAAAGGAGGTTGAGAGTCTACAAAGGGATTATAGATAGGCTAAGTGAGTTGGAAAAAAATTGGAGATAGAGTATAATGAGAGGGAAAATGTGAACTTGTTCACTTTGGCAGGTAGAATAGAAAAGCAGGATACTATTTATTTGGAGGGAGATTGCAGAACTCAGTGGTGCAGAGAGAACTCGCATAGCATGCGATTAGGAAGCAGAATGGAATGTTGGCATTTATTGCAAGGGGAATCGAGCATAAAAGTAAGCAAGTTTTACTGCAGCTGAACAAGACCTTGGTGAGACCACATCTGGAGTACGGCATACACAGTTTTGTTCTCCTTATTTGAAAAAGGATATAATTGTGTTAGTTCAGAGAAGGTTCACTTGACTCAATCCAGGAATGAAGGGCCTATCTTATGAAGAAAGGTTGAACAGGTTGGGCCTTTACCTGTTGGAGTTAAGAAGAATGAGAGGGGATCGTATTGAAACATATAAGATCCCAAGGAGACTTGATACAGTGGATACTGGGAAGATGTTTCCTCTTGTGGGGGAGACTAGAACTAGGAGAGACAGTTTAAGAATAAGAAGGTCTCCCTTTTAAGATGAGGAGGAGAATTTTTTTTTCTCAAAGGGTTGTTAGTCTGTGGAACTCAGATTTTTGATTGACAAGAGAGTCAAAGGTTATGGGGATGGGGGGTGCAGACAGGTAGGTGGAGTTGAGACCACAACCAGATCAGTTATGATCTTACTGAATGGCGAAACAGGCTCAAAGGGCCAAATGTCCTACTCCTGCTTCCAAGTCCTGTATTCCTATCAAGGCACAGACAAGAATGGGAATCCATGGAATTGTACTCTGGCAAATGTCAGTATCTGAAATATTGCCTGACCCAAGTCTTTGCCTTCCAGCTTGATAAAGGCAAGCTCGAGGAACAGCACCTCATCTTACCATTAGGCACTCTACAACCTTCTGGACTCAACATAGAGTTAAACAACTTCCAGAGCATGACTGCCTTTTTAAATTTTATTTTTTAAACCATGTGCATGTCTTAAACTTGTTTCTCATGTATTTGCTTTCGGACACAGCTGTTCATTATTCGTAGGTAAAAGAGCAGGTATTACACCTCCTGCGATTGCATGGGAAGGTGCCGTGGGAAGGGGATGAAGTGCCGGGGTAATGGAGGAGTGGACCAGGGTGCCGCGGAAGGAACAATCCCTTCGGAATGCTGACAGAGGAGGGGAGTGGAAGATGCGTTTGGTGGTGTCACCATGCTGGAGGTGGCGGAAATGGTGGAGGATGATCCACTGGATGTGGAGGCTGGTGGGGTGCAAGTGAGGACAAGGGGAATCCTGTCTCGGTTCTGGGAAGGAGGGGAAGGGGTGAGGGCAGAAGTGCGGGAAATGGGCCGGACACGGTTGAGGACCCTGTCAACCACATTGGGAGGGGAATCCTCGGTTGAGGAAAAGGGAAGATATATCAGAGGTGCTGTTGTGGAAGGTGGCATTATCATAGCAGATGCGTCGGAGACGGAGAAACTGGAAGAATGGAATGGAGTCCTTACAAGAGGCAGCGTGTGAAGAAGTATAGTCGAGGTAGCTGTGGGAGTCGGTGGGCTTATAATGAATATTAGTGAATAGATTATACTTTTCAGTCTATTTACTTAATCCTAGTCAGCTGTCCCCTCATATCTATGTAATTGGCTTTAAGTTTAAGATTCTTATTTTGGACTGGAGTATGTCGCTCTCAAACTTAGTATGGAATTCAATTGTATTATGGTCACTTTTTCCCAGATGACCATTTACTATGAGATTACTAATTAATTCTGTCTCATTACACAATACAAGATCTAAAAATAGCTTTGTTTCTGACACTTCGCACAGTGCTCTCTGTACCTCTCACAGGCTCTTCCACCGCTGCCTCCTCCTCCTCCCGCTTTTCCATGAGAGCCACAGAATCGTTCAAATAAGTCCCTTCTTCGGGGACGAGGTAGCTAGAGGAGACACATTCATCCCGATTGCCGCTGAGCGGGGCAATTAGAGTGACCTCATCCCCTGTAGTGGGGTCACCTGAATCCTCAGAGGCACCATCCAGGCTGTTGCTGCGCAGGAAGATGCTGGTGGAGCTGTCGGCTTCATCCTTGACAGAGACGTTGGCTGTTTCAGAGTACCCCACTTCCTCCTCCTTGGGGCTGTTCAAGTGATGCTGGTAACGGAGCCAGTCATGCCCAATCTGACCACGGAGTTCATCCATCCTCTTGATGTCCTCCTGATGTTGCAAGACAATGCCTGCAGAGTGAAGATAGGGATTTGAAAAATTGGGAACATGAAGTGGTTTTACAAATGGGAAAATTGGCCAACTTGCCTAGTCACTAAGTTATTTCTTTTTCCCTGTTATTTATTCCCAAAACCAGACATTCCTTTGAGAGTGAAGAGTCATAGGAACAGGAGTAGGCCATTCAGCCCCTCAAGCCTATTCTGCCATTCAATAAGTTCATGGCTGATGCATACAAATGTGAAAGGTAAAGACCCTCTACATTGCTTTCATTGATCTCACCAAAGCCTTTGACCTCGTCAGCAGACGTGGTCTCTTCAGACTACTAGAAAAGATCGGATGTCCACCAAAGCTACTAAGTATCATCACCTCATTCCATGACAATATGAAAGGCACAATTCAACATGGTGGCTCCTCATCAGAGCCCTTTCCTATCCTGAGTGGTGTGAAACAGGGCTGTGTTCTCGCACCCACACTTTTTGGGATTTTCTTCTCCCTGCTGCTTTCACATGCATTCAAGTCTTCAGAAGAAGGAATTTTCCTCCACACAAGATCAGGGGGCAGGTTGTTCAACCTTGCCCGTCTAAGAGCGAAGTCCAAAGTACGGAAAGTCCTCATCAGAGAACTCCTCTTTGCTGACGATGCTGCTTTAACATCTCACACTGAAGAATGCCTGCAGAGTCTCATCGACAGGTTTGCGTCTGCCTGCAATGAATTTGGCCTAACCATCAGCCTCAAGAAAACGAACATCATGGGGCAGGATGTCAGAAATGCTCCATCCATCAATATTGGCGACCACGCTCTGGAAGTGGTTCAAGAGTTCACCTACCTAGGCTCAACTATCACCAGTAACCTGTCTCTAGATGCAGAAATCAACAAGCGCATGGGTAAGGCTTCCACTGCTATGTTCAGACTGGCCAAGAGAGTGTGGGAAAATGGCGCACTGACACGGAACACAAAAGTCCGAGTGTATCAGGCCTGTGTCCTCAGTACCTTGCTCTACGGCAGCGAGGCCTGGACAACGTATGCCAGCCAAGAGCGACGTCTCAATTAATTCCATCTTCACTGCCTTCGGAGAATACTTGGCATCAGGTGGCAGGACTATATCTCCAACACAGAAGTCCTTGAAGCGGCCAACATCCCCAGCTTATACACACTACTGAGTCAGCGGCGCTTGAGATGGCTTGGCCATGTGAGCCGCATGGAAGATGGCAGGATCCCCAAAGACACATTGTACAGCGAGCTCGCCACTGGTATCAGACCCACCGGCCGTCCATGTCTCCGTTATAAAGACGTCTGCAAACGCGACATGAAATCGTGTGACATTGATCACAAGTCGTAGGAGTCAGTTGCCAGCATTCGCCAGAGCTGGCGGGCAGCCATAAAGACAGGGCTAAATTGTGGCGAGTCGAAGAGACTTAGTAGTTGGCAGGAAAAAAGACAGAGGCGCAAGGGGAGAGCCAACTGTGCAACAGCCCCAACAAACAAATTTCTCTGCAGCACCTGTGGAAGAGCCTGTCACTCCAGAATTGGCCTTTATAGCCACTCCAGGCGCTGCTTCACAAACCACTGACCACCTCCAGGCGCGTATCCATTGTCTCTCGAGATAAGGAGGCCCAAAAAAAGAAAGACCCTCTAGTCCATCTAGCCTGTCCCACACAGTTGCAATATCTTGTGTATCACAACATATACACCACCCCCCCCCCATTCCACACTGAGATCATTTGATCCCCTAGAAAAGAGGTGAAAAACCAGATAAAAACCCAGGCCAATTTTGATTGAAAAAATCCTGGAAATTCCTCCCCCACCCATCTGGGCAATCAAAAACTAGTTCAGGAGATCACTCTGGCTCTGAATTCCCAGCAGTACCCAGCTTTTAGAAGAGGTCTTGTCTGCCCTAACTAGAAATAGGTCCAGCTTTCGCCTGAAGGAATTCAGTGAGCCAGCATCCACTGCACGAGCTGGCTGCCTGTACCTTAACGATCTAGACCATCTCCAAGCTACAAGTGGTGAATGCGATGGAATACTCTCCACTTGCCTGGCTGAGTGCAGCTCTAACAACATTCAAAAGGTTTGACATTAGCCAGGATAAAGCAGCCACTTGATTGGAACCTTATCCACTACTGGCTCACAGTGGCTTCCCTCCTCACTGGTTGATTTTTAAATCCCATACCCCCCTTGGGACCTGAACCCTCCACGAGGGAGTCCTGCACTTTTTGAAGGTGCTGTCTTTTGCATTTGACCATTTCTACCCTGCCCCCATTCCCACAAAGGATCCAGATAAGGAGATTTTACATGAAACTCATTTAGGAACAGGCTGAATGCACAAGGCAGTAGGACTCCAAGCTGTGCACCTGATTACAGACTGGAGAGTCAAGGATTATTGAGGAAAGACTGGACAGCATCTGAGGTGATCTTAGAGGGATACAAGATAGTTAAGGTTATAGAAAAGATTAACTCGCTGGTGTAGAACTTGGGGACACAGGTAAAAACTACAGAAGGATACCAGGAAGTTCTTCCCACGCAACAATTTCCACCTTTAAGGTAGTAAAGCATCCCAAGTTTATGGAACCAAGGCAGCTAGATGGAGTTAAGATACAGATCAGCCATGATCTAATTGAATGGCGAACAGATTCAATGGGCTGAATGGCCTCCGCCCATTCCTATGCTTCAAAGGTACTTCACAGGAGTGTAATCAGATAAAATTTGACATCGAGGTACATCAGAGGATATTAGAACAGGTGACCAAAAGTTTGGTCAAAGGGGTAGGTTTTAAGCAGCATCTTAAAAGGAGGAGAGGGGGGCGAAAAGGCTCAGGGAGGGAATTCCAGAACTGAGAACCTAGATAACTGAAGGCCACCAATGGTGCAGCAATGAAAATTGCGGATGCACAAAATGATCAGCGTGTGGAACACAGTGGAGGTAAAAATTAAAAAAAACACGAACCATTCAAGGAGGGATCGATGCTACAATATGGGACCACTGGGTCTTTCTGTATGGATGAACATATTTGCATCAGCAGGGTGATGTGACATGGGAAGAGAGGAAGGAATAAACATTCAACTGATCAGGTGCAACATATTCACAAAGTGCCTCCTCCGAGCACCCAGTCTGCTAGTGAGCTACACTGTCGCCTTGCCCACCCCCATCACAATTCTAGCACTCAGAGGAACATTTCCAACACCGCATCTCTCAGTTTCCCCTCGATCGGATCCTGCCGCGGATCTGTGAAGTACTCACATGACGAGACCGGTGTGACGTGCGTGTCCGCGTCACTGTCACTTGGCTCCGAGATGCTGGCAGTCCGCACTTTTATCTTGCTCTGCAATGAGGGTGGGTTTGGTATTCAGAAACAAAAAAAGTGAAACTTTGTCATTTTGATTATACAGAACCTTGGGGCATTCAATCTGCAGCACAGAAACAGGCCATTCAGCTCAACTAGCCCATGCTTGTGTTTATGCTCCACATTAGCCTCCCCCCCCCACCTTTATCAACATATCCTTCTATTCCTTTCTCCCTCATATGTTTATCCAGCTTCTCCTTAAATGCATCTATATTATTCACCTCAACCACACTCTGCAAGCTAATTCCAGAGTCTCATCATTTTCTGGATAAAGAAGTTTCTCCTGAATTCCTTATTGTATTTATTAGTGACTATATTTATGACCTTGCTTTCTGCACTCCCAAGTGGAAACATCTTCTCTACATCTACCCTATCGACCCTTTTAATCATAAAGATATTGGTTAAGGGACACACCAGGTTGCTATATAAATGCAGGTCCTTTACGTATCAAGTTGAAGAGTTTACCTTTTTGCGAGTGATTGGACCTGCACTGCTGTCTGACAGATATACCAAATCACTGTGGTCACCAGCCAGCGAGGATTCCAGAACGTTCCTGAGCGTGCTGTTCCGAGCAGGGCGGCGCATTGAATATCCGATCAGCCGGCCAGACTTTGGGAGGTACTGCAAGGGTGGAAGTTATGATGCTGTTTAAGGATTACAGCAGACGTTGTGTGAACACCAACTTCTGAATATTTGGACACAGGCGCGCAAGTACTGCGGCTGCTACAGGATCCTGCATAACCCTACTGCGTCCTCGCGGTTCACCGTGCCACCCCAATGTGTCTCCTTGCAGATCACTGGCTCTGAACTCCACCAAACTGCCACCCCCAATCCCCATCCCAGCAACTGCCCATCACCCCAACCCCACCATCCTACTCCATCCTTCCCTGCCCAATGCAACCAGGTCCTTGCGAGGCACTGTGGACTCCCAGTGGGACCTCATACAGGCACATGTGTGAGGTACTAGGGGACCTGTGAAATTATACAATGCTTTACAGAGGGTGCAGGAAAGATTTGAGAATGGTTCCAGGGATGAGGGACTACAGTTAGGTGGCTAGATCAGAGAAGCTGGGGCTGTTTTCCTTGGAGAAGGTTGAAAGGAGATTTGATAGTTATTCAAAATCATGAGGGATCTGGACAGAGTAGAGAGAAACTGTTCCCATTGATGGAGGAATGTAGATTCAGGAGGACACAGATTTAAGGTGAATGGCAAGAAGAACTGAAGGTGACATGAGAAAACATTTTTTACGCAAGTAGTTAGGATCTGGCATGCACTGCCCGAGAATGGTGGAGGCAGATTGAATAGTGGCTTTCAAAAGGGAATTGGATAAGAATCTCAAGGGAAATAATTTGCAGGGCAGTGGGAAAAAGGCGGGGAGTGTGACTAGCTGAGCTGCTCTTAAGAGAGCCGCCACAGATACGATGGGCTGAATGGCTTGCTTCTGTGCTGTAACCATTCTATACAAGGAATTAGCACCTTTCAGAAAGGCAAGAGGGGGGTAGATTAAATCAGGTTCTGACATTGAGAGGGAGCTAAACCGTGTGGACATCAGTGTCTTTATCAATGTGCCCTGTTCACCCATTGCGTGAATGAACACTAGGTGCACCCTCAGGGTTTAAAAGATATGTATCTCACTTGTCTTTCAGTCAATTCAACTTTTTTTAATATAGTGATAACGATTAATTCTTTCCAGAAACCTGTTAAACTGTTGGGCCTTAATGAATGAATCGCACTCCCCCACCCCGTCTGAAAGGGAGAGCGCCAAGTGATTTTTGAAACATTGGAATGCTCTAAATCCGGGAATTACATTCCACAGTCCAGAACAAAGGGCTTAATCTTACAATAAGAGCCAGGCCATTCAAGGGTGATGTCATGAAGCACTTCACACAAAGGGTGTGGAAATCTGAAACTCTCTCCTTCAAAAAAAGGGTTCAACTGAAAATTTCCAGATAGATTTTTGTTACTCAAGGGTTTTAAGGGATATGGAACCAATGTGAATTTAGGCAACGATCTGCCATAATTTAATTTAATTTAATGGCCCATGTTCCACCCAGGGTAATGTAAATACACCTCCCCATCGTAACGCTGGGATTGAGGAGTCTGTCGGCAGCAACTCCATGGTACAGCTCTGTCAGTGTACATACACATATAGATTTGATATATTTATTGATTATATTCTTGGTTCTATTGACTGCCCCAGTGCTTATGAAGGCCAACACTGGGAATTTCCTCAGGGCTTCCCCTAATCCACTGCCATAACCACGGTAGGAATGGAGTTTCCATGCGTAACCCCTGCCAAGCGTGGTCTCGAGGTCAAGTGGAGTTAGATGGGTGGGGATGGTAATTAGAACAGGGCCCACGGACACAACACAATCCCCATTTTATCTACATACATTCTGTCCTTAATTTAAATTTGCATTACAAGATCCCATGACCAGTCAGAATGGAAACAGCTAATCTAAGATTGTTGTGTTAAGATTTCAGGTTAAACAACCCTTTGTCAGTATCTGTTTCTTTTCTGTCCCCCAGGAACAGACAGATTAGGTGGAGGACAGGAGATGATTTAATGACAGAAGAGACAACAGTGAAAGACTGAAGGGAGGCAACCAGAGAAATTAAATAAAAAGGCGTGGTCAGCCTGGAAGGAGGTGTGAATGGTCACAGCAAATAGCAGAGGGGAAGAGAAACATGGAAAATCTGGCAAGTGGAGTTGGCCAAAGCGGAGCAGGAGTGTGGATGAAGAATAAAGTAGATATCAGAGAGGTTCCGAAGAAGGGTCACTGACCCGAAACGTTAACTCTGCTTCTCTTTCCACAGATGCTGCCAGACCTGCTGAGTGATTCCAGCATTTCTTGTTTTTGTTTCAGATATCAGAGAGGGGTTGAGGGGAGAAGGGGTGTGTGGACCACTCCACCAGCCATGGGAATACTAACCCAAGCACCTATCCAGAACCTCCACAGTCCCAGGAACACCCCATCCTTATGAAAGGTCATAGATCTCAAATGTGAACCCTTCCTTTTTCAGCTCATTGAGGCAAGTGCTAACAGTCAGTCATTTATTCACTATCTCAAACTCACACTGAACCTGCCCTGGGAGTGTTTAATGGGGACAGTGCAGAGGGAGCTTTACTCTGTATCTAACACCTTTTTTTTTTAAAAAAAAAGGGTGGCCTTTATACCCCAGGCCCTTTTCTGTACTTTTGTCAAGGGGGCCTTTATTTCTCAGGCCCCCTGAGGCAGTGGTATCACTAGACTAGTAACCCAGAGACTCAGGTTACTGCTCTGGGGACATGGGTTCAAATTCCACCATGGCAGATGGGGAAATTTGAATCCAATTAATCTGTGAATTAAAAAGCTAGTCTAATGGTGACCATGAAACCATAGTCGATTGTTGTAAAAACCCATCTGGTTCACGAATGTCCTTTCGGGAAGGAAATCTGCCGTCCTTACCTGGTCTGCCCTACGTGTGCTTCCAGACCCACAACAATGCGGTTGACTCTTAAATGCCCTCTGAAATGGCCTAGCAAGCTGCTCAGTTCAAGGACAATTAGGGATGGGCAATAAGTGCAGGCCTAGCCAGCGACGCCCACATTCCACAAACCAATAATAAAAATTTAAGAGCAGATAAATAAACAAAACTCAAATTAAAAAGCAATTCTCGGCATCGATGATGCCCTCCAGCCCCTGCGGCGCCCACCGATCACAGAAAGCCTCAAGCGAACCAGCAGACACCGCATGCTCCTTCTCCAAGGACTCCCAGGCGCGAACTTAACCTCGGAAGAGGGGCAGGCAATCAGGGCGGACAGAAACCCCGACAGCCTGCAGCCTGGACCTGTGAATTGCCACCTTGGCTAGGCACAGGAGCAGACAGATGAGGAGATCCTCCTCACGGTCCACCCTCCTCGCCACTGGATGCCCAAAGATCAGGAGCGCGGGACTCAAGTGCAACCAAGTACGGGTCCGTGTTCCACGTACATATGGACTGTGTGAGGTTGATGCCCCCTTTGTCATAGAGTCGTACAGCATAGAAACAGGCCCTTCGGCCCACCGCGTCCATGCTAACCACAATGCCTATCTATACTAATCCCACCAGCCTGCATTAATTCCATATCCATCTATGCCTTGCTCATTCAAGTACCTGCCCAGATGCCTCTTAAATGTCGCTACTGTTCCTGCCTCCACCACCACCTCAGGCAGCTCATTCCAGATACCCACTATTCTGAAAAATTTACCCCTTGGATCCCCTTTAAACTTCCTTCCTCACCTTAAATCTATGCCCTCCAGTTTTAGCTACCCCGACCATGGGAAACAGACTGTCTATCTACCTATCTATGCCTCTTATAATTTTATATACCTCGATCATGTCCCCTCTCAGCCTCTTTCGCTCCATGGAAAACAGACCCAGCCTATCCAATCTCTCTTTATAACTCAAGCCCTCCAAACCAGGCAACATCCTAGTGAATTTTTTCTGCACCCTCTCTAGCTTAATCACATCTTCCCTGTAGTGCGGCGACCAGAACTGCACACAGTACTCCAAATGCGGCCTAACCAACGTTATGGACAACTGTAACATGATGTCCCAACTCTCGTACTCAATGCCTCGGCCGATGAAGGCAAGCATGCCATACGCCTTAAATATGCCTCCTTAACCACCCAGTCTACCTGTGTTGCCACTTTCAGGGAACTATGTACTTGCACCCCAAGGTCTCTCTGCTCAACAACACTCTCCAGGGCCCTGCCATTCACTGTATATGTCCTGCCCTGGTTTGACTTCGTAAAATGCATCACTTTGCACTTGTCTACGTTAAATTCCATTTGCCAATCCCTTGCCCACTTTCCCAGTTGATCTATATCCTGTTGTAACCTTAGACAACCTTCTTCACTGTCCACTATACCACCAATTTTGGTGTCATCTGCAAACTTACTAATCATGCCCCCTACATTCACATCCAAGTCATTAATATATATGACAAACAACAGAGGGCCCAGCACCGATCCCTGCGGCACACCACTGGTCACCGGCCTCCAATCTGAAAAACAACCCTCCACTACCACCCCCTGCATCCTATTCCCAAGCCAATTTTGTATCCAATTGGCTAGCTCACCCTGGATCCCATGTGTTCGAACCTTCTGGACCAGCCTAATATGCAGGACCTTGTCAAAGGCCTTGCTAAAGTCCATGTAGACAACGTCTATCACCCTGCCCTCGTCAATCCTCTTGGTCACCTCCTCAAAAAAGTTCAATCAAATTCGTGAGACATGATTTCCCACGCACAAAACCATGCTGACTATCCCTAATCAGACCTTGCCTTTCCAAATGCATATAAATCCTGTCTCTCAGAATCCCCTCCAATAACTTTCCCACCACTGATGTAAGGCTCACCGGCCTGTTGTTCCCTGGCTTACCCCTGCTGCCCTTCTCAAATAAAGGCACAACATTAGCTATCCTCCAGTCTTCCAGTACCTCACCCGTGGCTAACGATGATACAAAAATCTCTGCCAGGGCCTCAGCAATCTCCTCCCTTGCTTCCCATAGCATCCTAGGATACACCTGGTCAGGCCCTGGGGATTTGTCCACCATAAGGCGCTTCAAAACCTCCAACACCTCCTCCTTTGTAATGTTGATATGCTCCAGGATATCGCTGTTCCCTCCCGTACACTCATTAGCTTCCATGACCTTCTCCACGGTAAATACAGATGAGAAGTATTCATTTAAGACCTCGCCCATTTCCCGTGGCTCCATACATAGATTACCACACTTAAGGGGACCTACTCTCTCCCTAGCTACCCTTTTACTCTTAATATACTTATAGAATCTTTCAGGATTCTCCTTTATCTTATTGTGTATTTAAGGGGGCTGTACCTAACCCAGTGCTGTACCTGCCCTGGGAGTGTTTGATTGGACAGTGTAGAGGGAGATTTACTCTGTATTTAACTCTATAACCACACTCTTAAAGCATCCAATGGATGAGCAAAGGATCAATAATAAAAGCTTGTGTGTGAGCGGGGATACTTACTGCGAGTTCTGGCATAGTGAGTGGCTCTCCATCCAAAACCAGCTGTAAGGAAAGAAACAGATAAGAGTCACCATCAGTGTAATGATGCAATTGAAAGGGGTCAGTTTGAAACCACATTCTCTGCTTCACACACTGCCACTTTGTCCCCAAGGCACTGACTCCAACTGTATACAGCAGGTCCCATGGCACCCCTTTCTACCTAGACTAGCTGAGTGCAAGCAAAAAAAACTCGACAGGTATTGTGGAGGGGGGGGGGGTGGGGAAAGAGATGGCAGGAAGGGACATGTCAAAAATAAAGAGAGACAGACAGTGCATCAACTGAATGGGAATCAATCGCATTCTCTCCCGACAGGACTGAACAGCACTTGTCAGACTGTGTTACCGGTTTGCTATCAGATGCAGAAAATAAAACCAGGAAATCTGGAACTCTCTCCGCTCTTTCTCCTCCCCGGCAAAGGACGTGGACTACAGGAGGCCAATTGAAGCTTTCAAGTCTGAGGTTAACAGGTTGAAAGGTGACAGACCTGAAACATTAACGGTTTCTCCTTCCATAGATGCTTCCAGACCTACTGAGTATTGCCATCATTTTCTGTTTTTCTTTCAGACTTCCAGCATCTGGAATATTTTGCTTTTGTGTTGATAGACTTTTGTTGGGTAAGGGTTTTGAGGGATATGGAGCAAAGATGGGTAAATAGGGTTGAGATACATGTTAGCCACGGGCTAGCTGAATGGGGGAAGCAGACTCAAGGGGCTGAATGCCCTCCTCTTGTTCCTACAGGGAAGTTAACACCACTCTGAAAATTCAATGGGGTTGATGTCTAACTCCCCTCTGACCCAGTAGCAAACCACTCAGTTGCATCAAATTCCCACAAAGTTCACAGTGGCAACCCACCATCACCAGCTCAGGGGCAAATACCAGCATTGCCAGCAGCAAACTCACCTCAATAATGAATAATTTTTAAACAAGACCACAGGGACGTTTCTGCAATAATTGGGACACTGTCTCTCTCGCTGACGTCACTAACGCCTGCTCACAGAATCACAGAGCTAGATGGAAACGAAGGAAGCCAGTGTACCTCTTTGAAACAGCTATCCAATTAGTTCCACTTCCCCCCTGCTCTTTCCTCACAGCCCTGCAAATTTTTCCATTTCAGGTATTTAATCCAATTCTCTTTTGAAAAGTTAATATTGAATCTGCTTTCACCGCCCTTTCAGGCAACGCATTCCAGCTCAACATCCCGCTGTGTAAAAAAAAAAGTTCTCATGATGTACAACTCTGAGTTGGTGCAAAGGTGCAGGCTTTGCCCGACGTCAGTTTGTGAGCAGACGGCTGGCAACCAGACAGGTCAGCTCCCATTCCACCAAAAATGTGAGGTCATCCACTTTGGTAGGAGGAACAGATGTGCAGAGTATTTCTTAAACGGTAAAAGATTAGAAAGTGTAGACGTACAAAGGGACCTGGGTGTCCTTGTCAATAAGTCATTGAAAGCTAACATGCAGGTGCAGCAAGCAATTAAGGCGGCTAATGGTATGTTTGCCTTTATTGCAAGAGGATTTGAGTACAGAAGTAGTGAAGTCTTGCTTCAATTGTACAGAACCTTGGTTAGACAGCACCTTGAGTAGTGTGCAGTTTTGGTCCCCTTATCTTAGGAAGGATATTATTGCCATAGAGGGAGTGCAACGAAGGTTCATCAGACTTGCTCCTGGGATGGCGGGACTGTCCTATGGAGAGAGACTGGGGAAACTGGGTCTGTATTCTCTGGAGTTTTGAAGAATGAGAGGTGATCTCATTGAAACCTACAAAATACTGAAAGGGATAGACAGGGTAGATGCAGCTAAGATGGTTCCCCTGGTTGGGGAGTCTAGAACCTGGGGACACAATTTCAAAATAAAGGGGGAAACCACTTACGACAGAGATGAGCAGAAATTTCTTTACTCAGAGGGTTGCGAATCTTTGGAATTCTCTACCCCAGAGGGCTGTGGAAGCTCAGTCATTGAGTATGTTAATGAGGATAGTGTGGGGGGGGGAAAGGCATTGAAGTGGATGATCAGCCATGATTGTACTGAATGGCAGAGTAGCCTCGATGGGCTGAAAGGAATGCAGGAGTAGGCCAATGTTCCAGCAGACCCAAAATGGCAGTCAGCACAGTTACTGGAAAAACCCACTGCAAGGAGAGGTCTCACTTCATCGACACAGTGGCCTTACTGACTGAAGGAGACTGCAGTATGAAGGTAGTACGCTGTTATTCCAATAGTAACTGCTACATAAAACGTACAACACAGAAACAGGGCATTCAGCCCAACCAGTCCATGCTAGCTTTTAAGCTAAACTCGAGCCTCTTCCCATCCTTCCTCATCTAACTATCAACATATCCTTCTATTTCCTTCTCCCTCAGGTGTTTATCCAGCTTCCCCTTAAATGTATCTATACCACTCCCTGCGGTAGTGAGTTCAACATTCTCACCACTCTCTGGGTAAAGAAGTTTCTCCTGAATTCCCTGCTGGATTTACTGGTGGCTTTGTTACATCGATGGCCACAATAAAACAAATGCAAAATACTGCAAATGCCGGAAATCTGAAACAAAAACAGAAAATGCTGGAAATATTCAGGTTAGGCAGCTTCTGATGAAAGGTCACAACCTGAAATGTTAACTCTGTTTCTCTCTCCACAGATACTGCCAGACCTGACGATTTCCAGAACTTTCTGTTTTATGTTGTAATCATGGCCTCCAGTTTTCCTCCAATAGTCACTACTCTGAGAGAATATGCTTACCGGATGCACACGCCCAGTTTGTTTCACACCCCCAGCACATCCCAGGATCAAAACCCACAACAACCCGCTAAATCTAATTTCCACTTCAATCGCCACTGTGCTTGGATTATAAAGTGCAGGAATTTAGCAGCCGCTGTTCAAAAGGGAGCAGTTTCATATTTAAATGTGCTCCCCATCCCACCCCGAAACCCTGACACCATCAGAAACAGTAGCACCATGGAAAGCAGCCTGCAGGCAGGTGGAGCACTCAACCCACCCACACAGACATCACATTGCTCCCATGTACAGACCATCCTCCAACTCCAGGGGAAGAACAGCTAGAAGTTAAAGGCAGTGTCACAACTCTTGCTATTCTCATCCTCGTATTCTATTCCCTCCATGGCCTCACCCCTCCCTACCTCTGCAGCCTCCTCCTACAACCTTCCGACATCTCTACGCTCCTTCAATCCTGGCTTTTTGCACATCCCCGATTTTCATTGCTCCACCATTGGCGGCCGTGCTTTCAGCTGCTCAGGCCAAAAGCTCCGGAATTTCCTCTCCATCTCTCTCTCCTCAAAAATCATTGACCGAATTTTAGGTCACCTGTCCTCACAGCTTATGCAGTCGGTGTCAAAGCTGGTTAGATAATGCTCCTGTGAAGCACCTTGGGATGTTTTACTACATTAAAAGGTGCTATCTAACTGCAAGTTGTTAGTGGTTTTGCTATTGGGCACCAGTTGTGGTCACAGCAAAGAGCACAGTTTGGACGAGAGAGAATGAGGTAAAGCAGGAAAATGTGATTAGGCAATGTTAGACTTGCCAAAATCCCTTTGCTCCACCACATCACCTATTCACCCACCATAGAGGAAATAATCCAATTCGTCTTTCGCAGATCGAGAGTAGGCGACCTCACAATTCCTCTCAGTGAATGCCAGGAGTATTAACAAAATTGGACATTGAGCCACCTAACGCGATATTAGGACAGGTGATCAAAAGCTTGGTCAGAAGTAGGTTTTAAAGGAATGTCTTAAAAGGAAGAAGAAGTAGATGCATGGAGGTGTGTAGGGTGGTAATTCCATACATTAGGGCCCAGGCAGCTGAAGGCATGGCTGCCAATGGTGGAGCGATTAGAATCGGAGGTGTGCAGGAGGCCAGAATTAGATGAGCAGAGAGATCTCAGGGGGTTGTTGAGCTGGAAAAGATAACCGAGACTGTGGGGGGAGGTGGGGCGGGGGCGAGACTGTGGAGGGATTTAAACACAAGGATGAGAATTTTAAAATTGGAGGTTTTGCTTCATCCGGAGCCCCTGTCGGTCAGCAAGCACAGGGAATAATGGGTGGGCAGGACTCTGTGCAGGTTAGACATGGGCAGCAGAGTTTTGGATGACCTCAAGTGTTTGGAGGGTAGAATATGGGAGGCCAGCTAAGAGCTCGCTGAACAGTCAAGTCTAGAGGTAACAAAGGCACGGATAAGGATTTCAGCAAGAGATGAGCTGAGGCAAGGTCGGAGTTGGGAGATGTTACGGAGGTGAAAATAGGCGGTTTAAGTAATGGCGCGAAGGTGTGGTGGGAAACTCAGCTTAGGGTAGGAAGAATTGACCCCAGAGATGGCACTGAAATTGGCAGAAGGGCAAAATGTGAAACACTGCAGCAAATGAATCATTTCACCGGGCGCAGAAAAGGATCAGAACAGCACAAAAACATCAAAGGTGCAGAAAGTGTGTGGATTGGCAGATCCCAAAACCAGCTCCCAGCAGCATCACAGCATAAACCCCGCCCCCCCCCCACTGCCTCCTGAACCACCCCAGCCCCAGGAACAGGCCACTGAGCCACATTCAGAGTCCCCACCATACCATCTAACAAAGTTACCACGGATACTCACACGCATGAAGGCAGCTTTGGGGGAAAGGTGATAGATGGTGCAGGGTCGGTGGCCTTTCTGGTAATACACTGGGTTCCCTTCAAGGAAGAGCTGCAAGATAAGACACCACCTGTTACACACCTAGTCTGTAGTTTTGTGGGACCGGGGAGGTATCGGGAAGAGGCAAATTAATTTTACAACTTACAAAACATTGATACTGAGAAATATCAGCATTGGGGAATGAAACAGACACAGAGTAAAGCTCCCTCTACACTGTCCCATTGGATTTGGACTTTACTCTCAGAAGGGCACCACATGCTGTACAGTACTGCCATTTCTTCTCTGTCTGGAGCAGTTTAGGACCGATTATAATCTACACCATCACCAAAGTAACAGAGCTCTACTTGTACTCAGTTCACATAGCACTTACAGCAAATCCACAAGGCAGCCTTTCATCCCAGAAAATCAATGCCAACCCTGGAATTCGCTGGTATAGCAAACATCCACATAACCCCAACATAAGGAATCTCCCAACTCAGTTACACAGACTTTCGGCTAAAGCCCCCATTGAAATATGGATTCCGTCCGATCACCGGACCTCATTTGCAACAGACAAGGCTCAGTCCCTGTATTAAAAGCACGATGCAGGTGTGTGGTAGCTGCCCAAACTTACCACTTCCCAACTCCTCCCACCCACCCCTGCCATACCTTGCCAACCCCACACCCACACTCACCTCCTTAAGGCTGTGTAGCTGGGAGAGAGGAGCAAGCTGTGCATGCTCCGAGATCATGTTATAAGCCAGGTCCAGGTGCTTCAGGTGCGATAAATGTTCCACTCCTAGAAACAGAGAGAGATATCGGAAGACCAAAAGCAAGAAAAAGCTATAGCGCCTTTCACAACCTCAGGACATCCCAAAATGCTTTACAGCCAATGAACCACTTTTGAAGTGTAGTCACTATTGTAATGTAGGAAACACGGCAGCCAAAATGTGCAGAGCAAGCTCCCACAAAAAGCAATGTGATAATGACCAGATAATCTGTTGTTGTGACGTTGATTAATAAATATTAGCCAGGACATTGGGGGGGGGGGGGGGGGGGGGGAAACTCCCCCGCTTTTTTACGAAATAGCGCCATGGGATCTCTTATGTTCACCCAAGGGAGACAGAGCCTCAGTTTAACATCTCATCTGAAAGATGGCACCTCTGACAATGTCACACTCCCTCAGTACAGCACTGGAAGTCTCAGTCTAGATATCTCGAGTCTGAGGGGACATCCTAACCTTTTGACTCAGCAAGTGTACTACCACTGAATCATAGAATCATACAGCACATGAGGCAGCCATACAGTCCATTGTGCCTGTACCAGCTCTCTGAAAGAGCTGTCCAATTAGACCTGCTCCCCTGCTCTTTCCCCATAGCCCTACACATTTTTCCCCATTCAAATATACTTGTTAGCAAAATTAAAGCCTATGGAATTAAAGGGACAGTGGCAGCGTGGATATGAAATTGCCTGAGGGTCAGAAAGCAGAGAGTAACGGCTGGTTAACGGTTGTTTCAGAGAGGATGGAAGTCTGCACTGATGTCCCCTAGGGGTCAGTATTAGGACCATTGCTCATTTTAACGTATACTATATAAATAACCTGAACCGGGTAATGACACAAAACTTGGAAATGTAGTAAACAGTGACGAGGATAGCAAGAGATGTTAGGGGAGGCAGAGACAGGCTCGTGAAATGGGCAGAGACAGGCTCGTGAAATTTAATGTAGAGAAGTGTGCAGTGATTCTTTTTAGTGTACAGAACAAGGAGAGACAATATGAACTGAATGGTAACAATTTTAAAGGGGGAGCAGGAACAGAGACACAAGAACAAAGAACGAAGAACAGTACAGCACAGGAACAGGCCATTCGGCCCTCCAAGCCTGCGCCGATCTTGATGCCTGTCTAAACTAACACCTTCTGCACTTCCGGGGCCCATATTCCCTCTATTCCCTTCCTATTCATATATTTGTCAAGATGTCTCTTGGGGGAGTATGGATACAAATCTTTGAAGGAGAAAGGACACGTTGAGAAGGCTGTTTAAAAAAAGGCACACAGGTTCATTGGTTTTATTAACAGAGGAGTAGAGCACAAAAGCAAGGAAATTATGCTAAAACTTTATAAACCACTAGTTAGGCCCTAGCTGGAGAACTGTGTCCAATTGTGGTCATCACGCTTTAGGAACGATGTCAAGGCCTTGGAGAGGGTGCGTTGGAGATTTACTAGCATGGTACCAGGGATGAGAAAAAGAGTTCAGTTATGTGGGGGAGACTGTAGACGCTGGGATTGTTCTTCCTTAGAGCAGAGAAGGTAGAGATTTAATTGAGGCACTCAAAATCATGAACAGTCAATAAGAAACTGTTTTCACTGGCAGAAGGGTCAGTAACCAGAGGATAATTTTAAAGTAACTGGGAAAAGAACCAAAAGGGAAGATGAGAAAACTTTAAAAAAAATAAACGCGAGTTGTGATCTGGAATGCGCTGCCGAAAAGGGCGGCAGAAGCAGAATCAATAGTAACTTTCAAAAGGAAATTCGCTAAATAATTGAAATTGAAAAAAGTTACAGGGCAACGGTGAAAGAGCAAGTGATGTGGAACTAATTGGATAGCCCTTTCAAAGAGCTGGCACAGGGATGATGGGACAAATGGCTCTTTCTTTTCTGTATGATTCTATATAATCGAATTTCCCTTTGAAAATTTCCCTTCAATTTGTTTGTACCAACCTTTCATGCAGTGCATTTCCAGATCACAAATCGTGGCATAAAAAAACACCAATGTGACTTTAAAACCTCATGTTAAACCCGCTCTTAGTCTAAGTTCCCACATCAGGAGATATCTTCCTGTAGTATCCTGGCTGCTAGCAGGGGGCGCCATTGTGCCGTGCAAACCAACTTTGTGTGGCACAACTTTGGCAAGTAATGGCAAAGTTAGGGCATGACAGATTGAATTTATAACCCCCCTCCCCCCCACCCAATGCCATGAAAGCCCCTGCCTCGGGGATCTCGTCTCATCCAACACTGCAGTGCCAACCTTACCATTGATATTGTCCAATTCATTGTTGCGCAGGAGCAGGGTGACGAGCTGCACTCGGGAGCAGGAGCTGAAGATGGGTGCTTTCTCCAGAACATTGTAGCTCAAGTTGACGTATTCTAGTTCAGACAGGGGCTGGCGGAGGGGAGGGGAGAGTTAGAGAGAGCAGCATGATTTAGAAGAGAGCACAGATGGCGGCTGGGCTATTTGGCCAAGTGTAGCATCATGGACAGGTTTGATCGTATCTTCAACAAGCATCCACTTTCCAAGCAAGCGTTAGCAATCAGGACCCCATTACCACGCAATGCCCGCCTCACCCAACTTATAATCGTAAATGCAGCCCTCCCTTCAAATGGAACCCCCCAATGCCAGAGCTGCCCGTGTAGTGTGCAGTCCCCATGAGGAATGGTACCCCTCACCTTCAGATACTCCACACAGTCCCGGATTTGATTGTGACTCAGGTCCAGAATTCGTAGCACACTAAGCAGGGCCTGCCAGAAGTGGGGGAAGAAGAAACAGGACTCAGGTCTGAGAAATGGTTGGTACAGTAGAGAGATCATCGTGGGTTAATCAGCACCAGTCAAGCGAGTGCAATAGCATTGTAGTTATGTTACTGAACTCGTAATCCAGAGACGGGGACAATGATCTGGAAACACGAGTTCAAATCCGAGCATGGCAGTTAACTTAAATTCAGTTCATTAATTAAATAAATCGGGAATTAAAAGCCAGAATCAGTAATGGTGACCATGAAACTACTGGATTATCATAAAAACCCATCTGGTTCCCTAATGTTCTTTAGGGAAGGAAATCTGCTGTCCTTACCCGGTCTGGCCGACATGTGACTCCAGACCCGCAGCAATGTGGTTAACTCTTAACTGCCCTCTGAAATGGCCTCGCAAATCACTCAGCTGAATTCAAGAGGGTGACTCACCATCACTTTCTCAAGGACAATTAGGGATGGGCAATAAATCCCAGCCTTGCCGGTGATGCTCACATCCAATGAATTAATTAAAAAAATTAAAGTTACCCTTAGTACCTCATCAATGTTGGTGGAGGGGCGGGGCATCAGGGACATTCCTTTCAGCATTTCACTCTCAGGAACAAAAGTAGACCAATCAGCCCCTCAAACTCATTCCACCATTCACGTAGCCCTGGGAGCATTTGATGGGGACAGTGTAGAGGGAGCTTTACTCTGCATCTAACCCCGTGCTGTACCTGTCCCTGGGAGTGTTTCATGGGGACAGTGTAGAGGGAGCTTTACTCTGCATCTAACCCTGTGCTGTACCTGTGCCTGGGAGTGTTTGATGGGACAGTGTAGAGAGAGCTTTATTCTGGACTGAACCCCCTTTTTTGGGGGTTTTTGTCGTCAAGAGGGCCATTATTCCTCAGGCCTCCTTTAATTTATTTTAAAAATATGTATATAAAAACAGATAAGTAAAACAAAAACTCAAATTAAAATGTCATTCTCGGCGTCAACATTGCACTCCAGTCCCTGCAGTGCCCACCGGACGCGGAAGGCCTCAAGCGTACCGGCGGACACCGCATGCTCCTTCTCCAGGGACACCCGGGCACGAACGTAACCGCGGAAGAGGGGCAGGCAATCAGGGAGGAAGGACCCCCCCGACGGCCTGCAGCCTGGACCTGTGAATTGCCACCTTGGCCAGGCCCAGGAGAAGACAGACGAGGAGATCCTCCTCCCAGCCCACGCCCCTCCGTACCGGGTGCCCAAAGATCAGGAGCCTGGCACTGAAGTGCAGCCAAAACCTGAGGAGCAGCCCCTTCAAATACTTAGAGGGGCTGCAACCTCGCACACTCCATACATACTTGGAACACAGACTCATCCAGGCCGCAGAAAGTACAGCTGGCCTGGGAGTCCGTGAACCTACTTAGAAGTCTATTGCACGGGACTGCCCTGTGCAGCACCCTCCACCCCAGGTCCCCGATGTAAAGGGGGAGGACTCCTGCGTAGAGAGACCTCCATCGGGGTCTCCCTTCGCCACCAGATGGCAACGCGGACCACCAGGGCGTGTCCGGCCGGCTGACGAGGGCGAGGAAGTGGAGAGTGTGCAGGAGCAGCCCATACAGGAAACCCCTCCACCCTGATTGGAATGGCACGGAGGGCATTTCCAAGAGGCGGCTCGGGTTGTGCGGGACCGGCTCCCGAGGAGGGTTTCGGGGCCTGGGTCCAATTAGCAGTTATGGCCGAGCGGAGGTCAGCTCGGCCGGGACCGCTCCACGCTCCCGAGCCCCCTCACCA
Organism: Heterodontus francisci; assembly: GCF_036365525.1. Lineage (NCBI taxonomy): Eukaryota > Metazoa > Chordata > Chondrichthyes > Heterodontiformes > Heterodontidae > Heterodontus > Heterodontus francisci. Next base: position 10,834,072 of record NC_090377.1, read on the forward strand.
CTCGCAGTGAGGGGCGTCCCAGGGGCTTCGGCTACTCTTCTGCCCATCGGTCCATCCCTGGAGCCGGCCGCCCAGACAGCTGAGGCGCTCACCTCCACCAGTGGTGGAGGCGCCCTGATTGGAGGCGACCATGTTCCAGACTCGGAATAGATCCCGGTAAAAGACAGGCAACTCCCTCAGAGAGGCGCGGCTAACGGACTCCACCGGGAGCTGCATGTCGTCTTGAAGGCAGTGACACTGGCAGAAAAAACATGTCACCAGCGCACACCATCTAGGAGGACGCTCGATGTACAGGTATCTCTGCAGGGTCCGAAGGTGGAGAGTTGCAGCCTGGGTGCGGACGCACACCAGCGACTGACCGCCCTCCTCGATCGGGAAACTCAGCTCTGCGGCAGAGACCCAGTGTTTCCTCTTGCCCCAGAAGAAATCGACGAGTTTCTTCTGGATCTTGTTGGCAAATGCAGAGGGCAGGGCCAAAGTGACCAACCGGTACCACAGCATCGAGGCCACCAGTTGGTTCATGACCAGCGCTCGGCCCCTGTAGGAAAGCACTCGAAGCAGTCCTGTCCAGCACCCCAGCCGAGCGGTGACTTTTGCCTCCAACTCCTGCCAGTTTGCCGGCCAGGCTTCCACAGCGGGGCTAAGGTGGACTCCCAGATAGAGGTGGTGCATGGTGCTCCATGCAAAAGGTGTCAACTCCTCCGGCAGGGAGTCCACCTGCCACTGACCCACCAGGAGACCGGAACATTTCTCCCAATTGATCTTCGCAGAGGACGCGGCAGAAAAGGTCTGCTGGCAGTCGTGCATCCTCTGCAAGTCAACGGGATCTGTGACCGCGAGGAGCACGTCATCAGTGTAAGCCGAGAGGATGACCCGCATGGCCGGCTCGCGCAGAGCCAATCGCATCAACCTCCTGCGAAGCAGCACAGGAATGGCTCCACGCAGATGGTATACACATGGCCAGACATGGGGCATCCCTGACGTACTCCTCTCCCAAAGCGAAGGGACGCCATCAAGGACCCGTTAACTTTAACCAGCCACTCTGCAGCGACGTATAGAAGTTGGACCTGGGACACAAAATTCGGCCTGGGTCCGAAAGCTTGCCGAATCCCAAAAAGGTATTCGTGACCCACTCTGTCGAACGCCTTCTCCTGATCGAGCGAGAGAAAGACTGACCAGTTCTCTGGGAAAGATGGATCAGGTCCTGGACCAGGTGGATGTTGTCCTGGATGGACCAGCCCAGGACCGTGTAGGACTGGTTGGGGTGGATCATGTGGGCCAGCACGGAGCCCAGGCGGGTAGACATAGCCCGGGCAAAGATCTTATAATCCGTGGTGAGGAGCTAGACCAGACGCCAGTTTTTAAGCAGGCGGAGATCGCCCCTCTTCGGCAGCAGGACAATGACCGCCCTGTGTGACGAGAGGGGCATCTCCCCGGTCGCCAGGCTTTCCCCCAGGACCCGCGCGTAATTGTCCCCCAGGATGTCCCAGAACGCCCTGAGGAACTCCATGGTCAGCCTGTCCAGCCCTGGGGATTTTCCCTTCGAGAGCTGGTGGAGGGCGCCAGTCAGCTCCGCCAACGTGAGCGGAGCCTCCAATCATTCGGCGCACTCCGGGCTGACCTGCGACAGGTCCTCCCACAAAACTCTGCACGCGTCCTCGCTGGACAGATCCAGAGAGAACAACGCACTGAAATAAGTACGGACCAGGAGACCCATTCCCTCCGGATATATGATGGAGGATCAGTCGTCGACCAGCAGTTCAACGAGCTGCTTACGGACCTCCCGCCATTTTTCAAGCAAGTAGAAGAAGGGTGAGGCACAGTCAAATCTTCCAGGATCTGGATCCGTGACCTCAGGTATGCGCCTCGGGACCCTATGAGCTGCAGTTCCCTCAGCACGCCCTTCTCTTTATACGCCTGCAACAGGGGCGGGTCCGCGACGGCATGACCAAGGCGGGACTCCAAGTCGAGTACCTCCCTCTCTAGATGCCCGATCTCGGCTTCCCGCCTCTTGGTCGAACCTTTCGTGTATTCCTGACAGAAGACATAGATGGGAGTTTTGCCCACATCCCATTATAGCCTCAACGAGGGAAAGCCCCCCCTGCTTCCTTCTCTAATCGGCCCAGAATCGAGGGAACGAGTCCCAGAATCGCTCGTCCTCCAGCAGCCAGTTGTTAAATTGCCAGCACGCGGACTCCACCCGCATGCAGAGCGGAATGAACTCTGCCCACACCAGGTGGTGGTCCGAGCACGGCACCAGCCGCATGGAGGCCGCCAACACGCGGGAGATGTACACCTGCGAAAAGTAGAGGCGGTCGATCCGGGACCACCCTCCTCCAGACCTCCATGTGAAGGCGCTGGAGTCAGGATGGAGATTCGGCCAGATGTCCACCAAGTTGAGGGAGCTGATCAGTTCCCTCAACTTCTCCACCGACGCTTAGCCGCGCTGGGGACCGGAGCGATCCCCCACCTCGAGGGTGCAGTTAAAATCCCTCCCCCCACAGAGGATGATGCACTCGCCACTATCGATGGAACTCAAGACAGCGGGCACTCCTTCAAAGAAGCGCGCTTGAAACACGCCGGGCCTGGGCGCGTACACGTTCACAAAGTGGAGCGGCACGCTATCCAGGCTAACGGCGAGGTGGAGCAAGTGGCTCGGCACTAGCTCCTTGACCCCCCAAGATCTCCGGCTGAAAAGTCGGGGCCAACAAGATAGCCACCCCGCTAGAAATAGGGTGATTCATGTAGACCCCACCCTGCCACTCCAGAAGCCAGGTGGCTTCGTCTCCCGGAACGGTGTGGGTTTCCTGCAGAAAGCTCACTGCATATCTCCCTTCCCCGAGCACTGAGAGATTGTGAAATCTGCAGTGAGACCCCCTGCTGCCGTTGATGTTGAGGCTGGCTATGGTTATCTTCATGTCAAAGGTAATTAAAACCCGTCACCAACATCTCACTGTGAGGAGGGAGCGGAAGTGCACCTGGTCTTCCACTCCCCCAGCAACCCATTGAGGAACACATTAAAACTGCGCCTCTCAACCAGTTTCACGCCCGTGCCCTTGCCTGCTTTCTTGAGGTTGGTACGGACGGACTAAATGATCAGCGCCAGACTCGACCAACATCCGAGGGCCAACTGAAGTTTATTGCGGCAACCCCTGCATGCCGTGAGGAAATCCCGGAGTTCCGCTGTGGGGATGAGAGACGAGACTCGGTGGGAGGCACGAGGGACTCCATCACCTCACTGGCGATGGAATCAAGGTCGTCCTCCATGCCCCACACCGAATCCCCATCCTCCTCCAGGTCGTCACCGCCAGCATCCGACACACCCACCACACACTGTGGGGCGGACATCCCAGCCGTACCAGCTGGTCCCACCTCCATCACGATCCCACCCCCAGGATCGATGGCAGAGGGGTCTTCTCTGGGTTCTAGAATGGAACTGGACACCACCCCCCTCCCCAGGCCAATGAGCGGTCCAGGGGAGATGGAAGTGCCCAACTCCAGAATTCAAACCGAAGCAGAGACCGGAGGTGGAGAGAGGATGCCATCTCCTGCTCCACCAGCTCCCAAAGACCCAGCAGTTGGGGCAGAATTTTCGATTATAACCAGGTCGGGTGTCTCCTGGTTGTTGGTAGCTTTTGGCTGGTTCGGCTCCACTCCCACTCCCAGACTGGGAGGCTTCTCCAGGAGCGTTCTCAGGCACCCCCACCACAAGCAGGGCTCCACTGGCTCCCACTGGAGGGGCCAGTTGTATAGGGGTCTTCCCCTCCCCTCCATCCCGAGGGGTAGGGAGCTCCTGCTCAGGCTTTACAGACTTGATGGTGATGGTGGCAGGGGGAACCTGGGGACCCAGAACAGGAGACAGCTCCCCTCTAACAGATGGACCCTGCACCTCAGGACCCTGTGTTATCTCTGTGGAGGGGTGCCTTCTCCTCTTTCTCTCACTAGGGCGCGGAGGCTCAGAGACCTCCATGTCATCAGATGCCTCCGCCTCCTTTTTTTTCTTAGTTACTCTGGGTCTGAGCCCAGCCCTGGGACAGGTGGATTCCCTGGGAACGGGATTGGGCTGAGCTCAGGCTCGGGTTGTGTCATGATGTCCAGGGGATTCGTCTCAGTGTTTATTTTTTCCCCGCACCTTCCTTCCACTTAGACGGGCAATCCCCTCCCCGGTGGAGGCTGCGAAAACCACAGCCTCCGGAACTGCCTGAGCGGTGTCTGTAGGATGTATAGGAGGAGTGGGAGGAGGTGCAGTGGCGCCACACTGGACCACCAAGGTGGAGTTGGTGGCCGGGAGGTTGGGGCAGCTCTTACAAACATGCCACATCCCCTTGCAGACATGGCACCACACCCCGTCCGAGGTCCAGAAGACGGGGTAGGCTGTCCCCTGGAACACTACATTAAAATGGGCCAAGACCTCTTCCCGCGCCAGCTGCATAAATAGCTGGCGGCGGAAGGAGCAGACATGTCGGAGGCTGTGCTCCCGAAGACTGAGCGGGATTGGGGTGATCCCCAACCTCACCTCCCCCAGATGGTGCAGGTGAGGGAGGAGCAGCTCACTGGAAATGAAAGACGGAACATTTGATATTATCCGCTGCGTGGTGGCCCCCAGAGGGTCCACCGGCAAGAAAGTCCCCCCCACAGTGAGCCCCTTATTCAGGGCCAGGGACACCGCCCGCTCGGTCTTCAGGAAGAACACAGCCTTCCCGTCCATTTTTGAGGCGGCCATAATGGCCGAGGGGCCGACAACCTCAGCCATTGCCTTTATGCAGGGCGGCACAGTGGAGCACTGGTTAGCACCGCAGCCTCACAGCTCCAGTGACCCGGGTTCGATTCTGGGTACTGCCTGTGTGGAGTTTGCAAGTTCTCCCTGTGACCGCATGGGTTTCTGCCAGGTGCTCCGGTTTCCTCCCACAGCCAAAGACTTTCAGGTTGATAGGTAAATTGGCCATTGTAAATTGCCCCTAGTGTAGGTAGGTAGATGGTAGGGGATGTGGTAGGGAATATGAGATTGATGTAGGATTAGTATAAATGGGCGGTTGTTGGTCGGCACAGGCTCGATGGGCCGAAGGGCCTGTTTCAGTGCTGTATCTATGACTCTATAGACATATTGGGTTGGGGATAGCTCTCTACCCCATGGCTCGATGTAATTAATTTAAAAGGCGACGGGGTCACACGGCGGCCACAGAGGCTACAGCCGCACAGGTCTGAGAGGGCCCCGCCACCGGTGATGATGGGTTCAGGAGCCAAACCCATCCCCAAATTGCAGGCGAACAAACAAAACAAAAAACAAACAAAAGTTTCCAAGAAAAAGCAACTAGGTTTGGCGAGAGGCTGAGGGTACAGGAAAGGGGAAAGACCGGCTGCAAGTGATGACTTTACTTTTTTACCTGAAGGGTAGTACTCTGAGCACTCTAACCACTCCTGGTCTTCTGCTTGTGTTTGTGGGAGGGGTCTTCACTTGGGTCAGCCAAAAGCTGCCCAGGCATTAGCTAGATCCTTCTGTCTCTATAGCCAGGGAGCTTCAGCTGACCCAGGCTGGGCAATTCGGGTGGGGAGGGAGCTTCCTTGTGTAGTCAAATGGAATTGCACAGCAACCTGTAGAATTGTACAGCCCCCACCCCTTGTTGTTCCGGCCTCTTCCACCTCCCACAACAGTCCAAATGAAATAAAAGTCTGGTGCTCGACACCCACCTCGAAATACAGCCTTATTCCAAAAGTCTCTTCCTCCTCTACAGCAAATGTTGTCCAAAAAATCTTGCAACTCTCTCCTCAGCTCTCCCTCTCCAGCAGCACCTCCAGCAACTGACTGCAGCACTGTCAGCTGCACCTCGTTGAGGCACTCAGCATTCCCAACCAGAGAGCAGCCAATCCCATTTTTTTTTTCTGTATCTAACCCCCCCCGTACTGTACCTGTCCTGGGAGTGCTTGATGGGGGACAGTGTAGAGGGAGCTTCACTCTGTATCTAACCCCGTGCTGTACCTACAGCCGAGACTGGCTCAAGTGAAACATTTGTTAAGATTGCAGAACATAAACTGCTTGAAGAGAGATTGTGAAGAAAAATGCAACTGTATTTACGAGCACTCCTAGTGCCTCACCAGCTGAAATCAGTCAACTCCACACAGACCAGGGGTCAAAACTGATCTGCATCACCATCCAACCCTTTAAATAGATGACGCAGGGACAGCCTCATAAGGAGGCAAGCTCAGCGAATCACCTTACCAGCGAGTTGTCCAGCGAGGTGATGAAGTTATTGCTGAAGTTCAGAGTGTGCAAATCCAGCCAGGGGAGGGCAGAGCTCAGATCTCCACCGCAGACAGAGATAATCTCCTGATCCAGAGACAGACAGACAGAGAGACACAGATTTAGGGCCCAACGGCTCATTCAATCAGCGTCACACCCTCCTAGAGATACTCACTCAGCCGAGAGGAATTCCCACAGGCACCTCAGCCTAAATCACCATTGCTCATGCATGTACCCAGTCAGCACTGCCGGACTAGCGTGGAGAGAATCACAGCAGAGTCTGATCCAGTCTTCACATGAAGCCTGCCCACACGCCCAAAGGAAAAGCAGGAGGCCATGCAGCCCCTCGACGCTGTTCCACAATTCAGTTAGTTCCTGGCTGATCTGCATCTCACCTCCATTTACACACCTTTGCTCTAATCCCCTGGATATCCTTACTCAAAGAACCTATCAATCTCAGTCTTGAAAGCTTCAACTAACCTGCCACCCCTACAGCAACCATAGCCTCTGTGAGGCGAGCACTCCAGATTTCCACTACACTTTGTGTGAAGAGGTGCTTCTTGGCATCAGCCCAGAATGGCCATGCTTAATTTTAAGGTTTGTCCCCCTTGTTCTGGACTCCCCCAACCAGAGGAATCTCCATCTAACCGATCAAATTCGGTTAGCATTTTAAGTATCTTAATGAAATCACCTCCCCAACTTCTAAACTCAAGGGAATAAAAACCAAGTCTATACAGATTGTCCTCATAAAATTAACCCTCTTAGGAGCAGAAGGAGGCCATTCAGCCCCTCAACACTATTGCACAATCAGATCATGGCAGATCCACATCTTAATCCATCGACCTGCCTTTGCTCCATATCCCTCAATACTGATGGAGAGCAACAACCCTTCCTGATTTCCATGCTTTGCACTCCCCTCCCCACCCACCGTTAGCTCAGAGGCAGAGGTCAACTGATGCAACCCTACCAGCACTCTGACTTAATTGACTCAAAGACTCCCCATTGAGGATGGGTCTTCCCCAGCTGGTCGGCTCACTACCACACGAGTGCTTTCCCCTGTTTGCTATTTATCGGTATCAGCTGGGTAGCACTCTTGCCTCTGAGCCAGAAGGTTGAGGGTTCAAGTCCCATGCCAGAGACTTGAGCTCGTAATCTAGGCTGACACACAGTGTGGCATTGCCAGAGGGCAGGGCCGCACTGTCGGAGGGCAGGCGCTGGGGAGGGGAGGGCCGCACTGTTTTTCCAGTTGAGACAGTGAACCCAATGCCCCGTGCACCCTCCCAGTTGGACCTAAAAGATTCCATGGCACAACTTTATAGCAAATAGAAGCAAAAGTTGGCCATTCACCATTTTGAGCCTGACTCTGCCATCCAACACGATCATGGTTGGATGCTGTATGGCCAGCACAGACACGATGGGCTGAAGGGCCTGTTTCTATGCTGTATAACTCCATGGACTTTATGGTTGATTTATTCCCAAGGGAGAAGAGAGAGGAATTCGCTATGTCCTGGCTAATATTTACCCCTCCTGTTTGCGGCAGCTTGCTGTGCACAAATTGGCTACCCTGTCTCTTACATCAGAAAAGTGACTACACGTCAAAAATACAGTATTTAACTGGCTCTCGCTTTGGGGGAATACTGAGAATGTGAAAGGCACTTTTTAATTGCAAGTTTGTTCTTTTTATAAAGTATTAAGTGTCACCCATTTGAGATGACTGATGGGTACACGTTCAACATGCTTATGTTTGATAGAGGATGTGGACTCACCTCAATGGTGTTGATGCAGCTCGAACAGACAAGGATTTCCAGCCGTGTGTAGACCCCCCGCAGCCCTTCCAAACAGTGAGGAGGGACCCTCTTCAGCTGGAACACCAAACAGCAGACACAGGTGAGGGCTTTGCCTCTTGAGCTACAGAAATGCAACAGTCTATTCCATCCACGCACTACCAGAACTCCTAGATCTGGTCAATATCAAGCAGTGCAACTTGCACATTGACAATATATCACTCAGATAGGGTACCTGTTGTAGTAGAGCATCCAACCCTACATCAGTGTGGAACCTCCATGATCCATGGCCACTTCAGAGATCAGATCCCACAGACAGATCCAGATGACCAGCATGAGAGCCAACCAGCCAGAGAGCACAGAAGAGCGAGTGCAAGATCAGGTCCCATAAATACACTGTATTTTATAAAATCTACCCCTTTGGCCAAGCGTCCCAGTAGATTTTTATCTCCTAGTGTCTGGTTTTTTTCTCTCCTGTTTCACCAAGTTAAAGGTTTTTTTGTTACATAATCGCAAGCATTTGCTGAAGTTTATTGTGGCTGAATACAATCCAGTCACACCTAATAGTCACACGCGCACATTTCCCACCAGGGATACCCATCAGGACCTACACATCAACCTCCGTCACCATCCCCAGCCCACGTCTCTTCCGCGCCCGCCCAGCCCTGGGAGGCTGAAGCTGAAGTCAGTTGCGCCTCCATCTCCAGCCGAGTACGGGTAACTGAATGACTGTCTAGTTCAGATGGACGTTTGCTTTCAGCAGCAGAGGTGAGGAGAGCTGCCCACCCACTAACCCAAATTGGAAGGGAACACAGTCATAGACGTACCTCTAAGAATCGGAGGGATTTGAAAGCAAAGATCCTCACAGGAGTCTGGAGTTTGGGTCCTGGGGGATGGACCAACTGCAACAAAAGAAATGGAGTTAGAGGCAGACAGACAGTCACACAGAGACCCCCCACTTCATTCCCTACCCCCACCACACACACACCCCTCCCTCCCACAGAGACCCCCCCCTTCATTCCCTACCCCCCCAGACACACACCCCCTCCCTCCCCCACAGAGACCCCCCCCTTCACCCCATCCCCCCAGACACACCCCCTCCCTCCCCCAGAGACCCCCCCTTCATCCCCTGCCCCCCCCCCAGACACACACACCCCTCCCTCCGAGACCCCCCTTCACGCCCTCCCCCCCCCCCCAGACACACACCCTCCCTCCCCCCCAGAGACCCCCCCTTCATCCCCTAGCCCCCCCCAGACACAGACCCCTCCCTCCCCCAGAGACCCCCTTCATCCCCTAGCCCCCCCCAGACACACACCCCCCCCTTCACCCACTGCTGCCCCAGACAGACCCCTCCCTCCCCCAGAAACCCCCTTCATCCCCTATCCCCCCAGACACACACCCCCACCCTCCCAGAGACTCCCCCTTCACCCCTTACCCGGCCAGACACACAGCCCCTCCCTCCCCCAGAGACCGCCCCTTCATCCCCTACCCCGCCAGACACACCCACTCCCTCCCAGAGACCCCCCCCTTCATCCCTTACCCTCCCCAGACAGATGCCCCACACACACACCCCTTCATCTCCTACGCACCCCACAGACACACAGATGCTCCACCCTCACACACAGACCCTCCTCCCCCCAACACTGAGTCCCCCTCCCTCCCCTCACCCCACACAGACACACATTCTGACCAAGGGGCCTACACCCGAAAAATGAACCCACTTCTCTTTCAGACGCTGCACATTTCTAGCATGTGAGAGCGCAAGAAATAGGAGGAGTAGGCCATCCGGCCCCTCGAGACTGTTACACCACTCAATAAGATCATGGCTGATTTGATAGTGACCATAACTCCACTTTCCTGCCTGTTCCCCATAACCCTTAACTCCCCTATTGTTCAAAAATCTGTCAACCTCAACCTTGAATATATTCAATGACCATGGCTCACTGGGGTAGAGAATTCCAAAGATTAACAACCCTCAGGGAAGAAATTCACATCTCCGTCTGGTGTCTCCCCTCAACCCATTTTATCTCGCATCTTTGGACAGAAACCATTTAATTTCTGCTTTACACTCTTCAAGGGTTCTACAGCTTGTCCTATTTGATTCAGTCTCCTTCCAGAGATTTAGTTGCTGGATTTTTTTTTTCCAAGCATGCATTTGCCTGAAGTCCGCATGCCAGTCCCAGAGGCAAGATAAAATTGGAGCCACTGCAAAGCCACTCTCAAACACAGGCAAATTAGGATTCCTGTACTTGGAGCTGAAAAGACTAAGAAACACCCCGGATCCATGGAAACGGTTAGCATGAGACAAAGGTCCTACAATTTCACTTGTTTTGTCACTTAGCCCCACTTAACTCCTGGATTGTTAGATTCTGCACTGGTTTCTGATTTTGATCAGTCATCATTTGTGAAGATGCATTCTACCATTTCAACCGGAATTATTCCTGCAATGGCCCATCCAGCCTTCCATCCCACCTCAATGGAGCACCACTTCCAGGTAAAACCGAGCAGAATCGGACAGGACCAAAGGTGTTATCTTTCAGAGGAAATGGGGAGCTGTCCCCAATGTCCTGGCTTTCAGATCAGGGCACTGTTTACCCTTTCAGGTGGACATAAAAGACTCCAAGGCACTCTTCAAAGAAGAGGAGATTTCTCCTCAGTGTCCTGGCCAATATTTAACCAGAAACCAAAATCACTTAGATTATGTGGTAATTATCATATTGCTAGATACTATAGAGGGAGCTTTACTCTGTATCCAACCCCGTGCTATACCTGTCCTGGGAGTGTTTTTTTTAAGAATTAGAACATTACAGCGCAGTACAGGCCCTTGGGCCCTCGATGTTGTGCCGACCTGTGAAACCATCTGACCTACACTATTCCATTTTCATCCATATGTCTATCCAATGACCACTTAAATGCCCTTAAAGTTGGCGAGTCTACTACTGTTGCAGGCAGGGCATTCCACGCCCTTACTACTCTCTGAGTAAAGAAACTACCTCTGACATCTGTCCTATATCTATCACCCCTCAACTTAAAGCTATGTCCCCTCGTGTTTGCCATCACCATCCGAGGAAAAAGACGCTCACTATCCACCCTATCTAACCCTCTGATTATCTTATATGTCTCTATTAAGTCACCTCTCCTCCTCCTTCTCTCCAACGAAAACAACCTCAAGTCCCTCAGCCTTTCCTCGTAAGACCTTCCCTCCATACCAGGCAACATCCTAGTAAATCTCCTCTGCACCCTTTCCATAACTTCCACATCCTTCCTATAATGCGGTGACCAGAACTGCACGCAATACTCCAGGTGCGGTCTCACCAGAGTTTTGTACAGCTGCAGCATGACCTCGTGGCTCCGAAACTCGATCCCCCTACTAATAAAAGCTAACACACCATATGCCTTCTTAACAGCCCTATTAACCTGGGTAGCAACCTTCAGGGATTTATGCACCTGGACACCAAGATCTCTCTGTTCATCTACACTACCAAGAATCTTCCCATTAGCCCAGTACTCTGCATTCCTGTTACTCCTTCCAAAGTGAATCACCTCACACTTTTCCACATTAAACTCCATTTGCCATCTCTCAGCCCAGCTCTGCAGCCTATCTATGTCCCTCTGTACCCTACAACATCCTTCGGCACTATCCACAACTCCACCGACCTTCGTGTCATCTGCAAATTTACTAACCCACCCTTCTACACCCTCTTCCAGGTCATTTATAAAAATGACAAACAGCAGTGGCCCCAAAACAGATCCTTGCGGTACACCACTAGTAACTAAACTCCAGGATGAACACTTGCCATCAACCACCACCCTCTGTCTTCTTTCAGCTAGCCAATTTCTGATCCAAAGCTCTAAATCACCTTCAACCCCATACTTCCGTATTTTCTGCAACAGCCTACCGTGGGGAACCTTATCAAACGCCTTACTGAAATCCATATACACCACATCCACTGCTTTACCCTCATCCACCTGTTTGGTCACCTTCTCGAAAAACTCATGTTTGATGGGGACAGTGTAGATGGGAGCTTTACTCTGTATCCAACCCCATGCTATACCTGTCCTGGGAGTGTTTGATAGGGGCAGTGTAGATGGGGGCTTTACTCTGTATCCAACCCCGTGCTATACCTGTCCTGGGAGTGTTTGATGGGGACAGTGTAGATGGGAGCTTTACTCTATCTATAAGAAACTGCACTCCATCCAAGTGGAACAGAAAGACAAAAGACATTCCCTGGTGCCAGAAAATATGGTGAATAACATTATCTATGGAAATTCAACCCGCAGTTTTAAATTGAGCCATGAACACACCCAAATTAAAGAGCAAAGCTCCACCAACCTTCAGTGAGATAGTTTTCTGTAGCACGTCGAAAAGGAACTGCACCTCTAGGACGGAGGCAGTGTCAGAGGGGTGAGAGGGCAGTGCAACGAATCCATGCTGGTACTTGCGTGCCAGGAGATGTTGCTCAAAGAGCTGATGGAGGAGCTGCAGGCCAATGGTCAACAGCGACAGAGTACTTGTCCCACTCAGCACAGAGTCACCTGGATGAAGGATGCCAGAGATTCAATCACACAAGTAAAGCTTCCCACCGTTAGCAGAACATCCCCATTAACCAACCTGGTGCCCCTCTGTTTCTTGAGGGGTAAAATCCCCTGCCCCCATTAGGAGGGGGCGGCCAACAGCAGGAGTAGGTCATGCAGTCCTTCAAGGCTGCTCCACCATTCACGAAGATCCTGGCTGATCATCTAACTCAAACTCTACTTTCCCACCCGATCCCCATATCCTCGACTCCCTTCGATTCCAATAATCTATCAATCTCAGTCTTGAATATAATCAACCATTGAGCCTCCACAGCTCTCTGGGGCAGAGAATTCCAAAGATTCATCTCAGTCTTAACTGGCGCAACCTGAACCTGAAACTATGTCTCCTAGTTCTGTCAATTGCACATTTCCTGTCCATTTTGAAGCACCAGAGGAGACAGTTTTACAATAATTGGCAACAGTACCAGAGGAGACAATTTTAACAAAATGATGATCATCTGGAATGCACTGCCTGAAAAGGCGGTGGAAGCAGATTCAATAGTAACTTTCAAAGGGGAATTGGATAAATATTTGAATGGGAAATATTTACAGGGCTATGGGACTAAATGGATAGCTCCTCCGAAGAGCTGGCACAGGCTTGATGGGCTGAATGGCCTCTTATGCTACATCATTTTATGATTCTAGGTTTCAGTCATGGCTCAGTGAATAGCACTCACTCCTCAGTCAGAAGGTCATGGGATCAAGCCACACTCCTGAAACTTGAGATCATAAACCAGGCTGACGCTCCCAGTGCAGTACTGAGGGATGGCAGCACTGTCAGAGGTGCCTTCTTTTGGATGACACGTTAAACCAAGGCCCCACCTTCCCCGTCAAGTGGAGACCAAAGATCCCATGGCACTATTTTGATGAAGTGCAGGAGAGAGTTCTCCCCGGTGTCTTGGCCAATATTTATCCCTCAACCAATTTCACTAAAGAGAGATTATCTGGTCATTATCACATTGCTGTTTGTGGGAGCTTGCTGTGCGCAAATTAGCTACCGTGCTTCCTATATTACAACAGTGACTTCATTTTAAAAGTATTTCATTGGCTGTTAAATGCTTTGGGACATCTTGAGGTGGTACAAGATGCTATTTAAATGTAAGCCTGTCTTTCAATAACCAAGATACATTCGCACCAATTGAAGTAAACACTATTTTTAAAAAAGGAACTCATGAGCTTGTGTGACCTAGAAAGACTTGCATGCATTTGCCATCTTTCATGACGCCAGGACGTCTCAAAGTGCTTTACAGCCAATGAAGTGCAGTCGCTGCTGCAATGTAGGAAACACGGCAGCCAATTTGTGCACAGCAAGTCAGGCCAGGAGTCCAATCGCATTTGCAGTACACCAGATACTGTTCCTATCCTTGCTGGCATTGCAGGAGTTCAGGCACAGGGGATGCACAGAGTGCTAACAGTTCACAATAAGAGCACAAGGCATTTAAGGAACAGGAAAAAGACCTTTAAACTCAACAAGCTTTTTGAGAGATCAATTCCCACCTACCTAGCTTCTTGCTAAGGTCCTTCTCTCCAGGAAATGCATTAATTATCTGCTGCAAACCTAGTAACACATTACACAATTTCATTACCCTTTGGGTTAAAAAAAAAGTTGTCCGATTTCCTTCTTTTTTGACCTTAACATCTTAGTTTCTAAACCAGCGTCCTCTAGCATTTCAACAATTGTCCGCAATGTGCTTATTTCATTAAACAGTCACCCTCGTATAATTTTGAAAACTTCAATCACCTGCTGTACCCCCTGGTCTCCATGGCTCAGTTATTTGCAATGCAGCCATCAAGGCAGCTTCAAATTTAAACGAAGCTCCTGACACAGGAACAGGAGGCCATTCAGCCCTTCGAGCCTGGTCTGTCTTTCCAATAGTTAACGATTGTTCTGTACCTCATTTACACACCTTAGTCCCACATCCCTAAACACACTCACCCAACAAAAAAAAAGTCCATCTGGGTCCTGAGAATTTCAACTGGGGGTGGGGAAAGAAAACAAGATATCTACTATCCTTTGTGTGAAGAACTGCTTCCTGATATCACTCCTGACGACCTGGGTTCTAATTTTAAGGTCGTGCCCCCTTGTTCTGGATTTGCCCACCTGAGGAAATAGCTTAACAATCCTATTGAATCTGACTTACCGTAGCTCCGGAGCAGTTTAGCCAAACTCTGCACAAACTCATCTTCCGCCGCTCTGGATGCCATTGTCTAGGAGACAAAGGAGGAAAACAGGTTAGGACACTACCACATTTTAGCCTACGAATATATTAAAATTGCTGCTCCAAAGGACAGTCTATGGGCACAGGATGAGGGGACCCAAACAAAGCACTGACTAGTTTCGCAAAACTGCTCAGTATTAAGTAGGCACCAACATCTTCCCCATCCCAAGCATTTATGATCAGTCAGACCATTCGCTTTTGACATTTAAAGACATCCACCTATAAATCCGATTCACTCCATGTGACATCAAGAAACGGCTGAAGGCACTGGATACTGCAAAGGCTATGGGCCCTGACAGCCTTCTGGCAATAGTACTGAAGACTTGTGCTCCAGAACTAGCCACACCCCTAGCCAAGCTGTTCCAGTCCAATAATCAATCCATACCAGGATATTACCCCCAATCCCATGTGCTCTAATTTTGTTTACTAACTTCCTGTTTGGGGCCTTATCAAAAGCATTCTGAAAATCTAAATACACCACATCCACTGGCTCTCCTTTATCTATGCTACAGGTAACATCCTCAAAAAACTCCAACAGGTTTGTCAAACATGATTTCCCTTTAATAAAAATATGATTGGGCAGAGCCAACATGGATTTAAGTGTCTAGTTATCACATCCTTTATAATAAATTCTAACATTTTCCCTACTACTGACATCATACTAACAGGTCTGAGGTTCCCTGCTTTTTCTCGCCCCTCTCTCTTAACTGGTGGGGTTACATTTTCTATATAAAACACAAATTTTTTTTTGCAGAAGTGGAAACGGGAAGTAGCAATTGGGAGATTGTGATGTCTAAAACCAAGCTCGTGATTGAACAGGACTTTGAGGCTGCACACATACTGGCTCAGTCTGGGAGAGTGGAGCCAGAGGGGAGTATATCCAGGTTGCAGTGAGGGCTGGAGATGATAGCTTCACTTTGCCCAGTAGTTAACTAGAGGAAGTTGTGACTCATCCAGGAACGGGCATCAAACAAAGCAGTGTGAGAGTACAGATGCAGCTGAGGGAGCCAGAGTTGGGATCAGTGACGCACAAGCAGAAAATGATGGCGTGTCAGGGAACAATGTCACTGAGGGACAGCATGTGGGCGAGGAAACGGGGGGCTGGAGCAAAGGATAGATTCTTGGCAGGCTGCGGAGAAGATGGTTTGCGGATAGGAACAGGGAGGGTGAACATGCACACTCGGATCAGCAGGTGAACATTACAGAGAGGTGGATATCACCTGTGAAGGACAGATACCACATGAATATCCAAATGCACAGTCTTATATTGAAGGCCCAGAGAATTTCATCCAAACACATTACATGCTCGAGGAATGAATTGGAATCTCAGAGCAGAGGAGGAGGTGGTCATTCGGCCCGTCGCACCCATGCCAGCTCTTTGAAAGACCTCACCAATAAGTCCCATTCCCCAAGATGGACCAAGAAGGAACAGCAGTCCTCCCAATTCAGCAAGTGGCTTTGCCACACAGACCAGGAAGGTTGCGAGGCTGGTGCCTGTTCCTAGCCGAGTTGGGGGCAGTGGAGAAGTAGGGATGAAGCAAACTTGGGACCTTTTCGGACTACATCAGGCAGTTACAACAGTGTATTGGCCCAGCAATCGGCAGTGTACAAGTACAGAATGCGGGGTACAATAACCCTGCAGACCCAACAACATGCATCCATATCGTGCCTCTAATGTAGGAAAACGGCCCAAGGAACTTCATAGGAATGCTAACAGAATTGGTCACACAAGGAGATATTAGGGCAGGTGAGCAAAAGCTTGGTCAAAGAGGTAGGTTTGAAGGAGCATTTTAAAAAGAGAGAGGGGGGTGGGTTTAGGGAGGGAACTTCTACACAACAGTGGAACAATGGAAATCAGGAAAGTTCAAGAGGCCACAGTTGGAGGAGCGCAGAGATCTCAAAGTTAAAGGGCTGGAGGAGGTTACAGAGATAGGGAGGCTGTGACATCACAGTGCAACAGACACTGGGAAGGCAGGAGGGGGAGGGGAGGGTGTGAGAAATTCAATTCATCTCAATGCCATCCAACAAACTTGAATTAAAGCTTTGAAGAGCTGTAGTTTTAAAAAAGTTGGGGGAAGGGGCAAGACAGAGAATTCATGGGACAATAGCCCACCCCAAAGATCTGTCTCAGTCAACATCTCACTGCTCTGAGCTGTACCAGCCAACAAAACCGAGAGGCTACAAGCAAAAACAAACAAGCAAGAGACACTTACAACTGCATACTGGCTGCCAGAGTAAACCGCTTTGCAAGGACGAATCTTTTGACTGGGGTACCGCTCAGCACTTTCAGTCTCTTCTAACCAAGCCACTTTCAGGGGTTTCTGAGTGAACAGACGCCAGGCCAGTTTGAAATACTGGCTGTACATCTTCACCGGATACATCCTCAGATGTTTCCTCTGGGTTTCAGTGTATGTGTGGGCAGACTCGCATGCCTCAATTCACAGTGAGGCTGCAGTCACTGCCCTATCAGGTGTTAATAGCACCAGTGTACATAGTAGAGGCCCCATGATTGCTAATACAATTAACCTGCCCAATCAAGGCAAATCCGCACCTCCAGAGTAGGGTGGGATGGTCGAAAGAGAACAAACCAGTTATCTTCACACTCGAGTTCTTGCAGGAAGCACGGAAGATTTAAGTATATCATAAACTCCCACCTCCGCTCAAGACACCCCTTATCAGAACAATCACAGTCCACCTCGGTCTAATCAGCCATTGTTCACAGACCAACAGCACATGCCTCACATCATGTGAGAGAGATGATTACTGCCGCATTATTTTAGACGCAGTGCAGTACTGAGGGATCGCTGCACTGTCAGAGGTGCCGTCTTTCACCTGAGATGTTAAATCGAGGCCCTTTCTGCCCTCTCGGGTGATCAAAAATTCCATGGCCGCTATATTGAAGAGAGCAGGGGAGTTCTCCCCTGTATGCAGGACAATATTTATCCTGCAAACATGACAAAAAAATAATGATCTGGTCATTATTACATTGCTGTTTGTGGGAACTTGCTGTGCGCAAATTGGCTGCTGTGTTTCCTACATCACAACAGTGATTACACTGAAATGCACTTAATTCGTTGTAAAACACTTTGGGATGTACTGAGCTCATTAAAGGCACTATATAAATGCAATCCTTTCTTTTTTTTAGAAATAGACGAGTCTCTGAAGCTCAGTGAGTCAATGCCTGACATGCACGCACACACACTGACAATGTTCCAGTATGGCACTGGAGCATCAGCCTAGATTTTTGGGATGTCCTGAAGTTGAGAGAGGTGCTATATAAATGCAAATCTTTCTTTCATTTAGATGTGATCCCTGATCCATGCAAAGTTTATAGTTGCCAATCTGGTTGGTCATGTCCCTGGAGGTTTTAATCGCATGAGCTCACACCTCAACTGCCCCATCCAGTCAAACAACATTGAGACTCGGGAATGGATTTGTAGGGGCAGGGGGGAGATTAAGGAAGGAAACCAGCTAGCATCACTGCTGCCCAGTGACCATTTGGCCCATCATACCTGTGCCAGCTCTTTTGTAGAGCCACCCAACTAGCCCTGCGCTTTTCTGATAGTCCAGTAAATTTTTCCCCTTCAAGTATTTATCCAATATCCTTTTGAAAGTTACTATCGAATCTGCTTCCACTGCCCTTTCAGACAGCGCATTCCAGATCACAACAACTCCGCTTAATTTTTTTTTCCCTCCTTGCCTCGGTTTCTTTTGTCAATTACCTTAAATCTGTGTCCTCTGCTACTGACCCTTCTGGCACTGGAAACAGTTTCTCTATTTACTTTATCAAAACTCTTCCTGATTTTCGACACATGTTGACATCAAGGGAGCATGAGGCTGATCTGAATTGCGATATCCCTGCTACCCAACCTCAAGAATAGCCACGCAAGTGCAGCATTCCTAAGCATCCAGGTCAAGTCTGCCATGAATATGCATCTTAACACTTGCCGACGTGTCTTGGCAAAGCCACACTGATCTCACGCACTGCGATTTGCCAGCAAAATGCCACTTTTTCGCAATGAAGCTCCCAGAGGTGAAAATGTCAATTTCTGAGAAGAGAGAGAGTCAGGTAACCCAGAGGTAGCAGTGCAAAACCTGCATACTGGACTCTCAGAAGCTCAATTTCAACAGCTCTCCTAGTCACCTGACCTCTGTCACTGTACAAAGCCCAATCACAAATGTAAACATTCCACAAACTGTACATGCAAAACCCACTCTGGGGTATACACAGAGCAGGAGACACACACAAGGAATCTCAACAATGTTGCAGCACTGCTCTCACTGGGGTCAAAGAGTGTGAATTGGCGGTTTTTGGAACTTGGCTCCAGTTCCAAGTCCTCGTTAAAATAAAAGGGTTGAATGGACTCCACTGCACAACCTCTGACCCAGACTAAAAGGGACAGACCCCACCATTTACAGCTATAATTTTTCCACCATCTCATCATAATAGAGCTGGAAACCACACTTTAGCAAAGGACAGCTCCCGGCCGGCAATTTAATCTCACCGTCCTTTCAGCTCGGAGGAAAAGGCCACCTCTCTGCATAAAAACAGCAAAGTTAACCTTTAATCCTAGGCCAAACTAGGTCTCATTAACCATTCACAGGCGACACCATGTCTTTACTTAAGAGAGATGCAACCCAATCTACACAGTACTGACAACACAAATTACCTCTCCTGAGGGCTCAGCAAGCAAAAGTACTGCCCAGCATGGTGGTGAGCCTCCTTCCATAGTCTGTGCTCATAGGAACAGGAGTAGGCCATTCAGCTCCTCAAACCCATTCCACCATTCAAGTGGCCAAGTCAGTCAAAGCTCAGTGGATAGCACTCTTACTGGAGTCAGAAGGTTGTGGGTTCAAGGCCCATTCAAGAGATATGGACAAAGAGGAAATCCAGGCTACCAGTCCCAGTGCAATACTGAGGGAGTGCAGCACTGCTGGAGGTGCCGTCTTTCAGATGAGACGTTAAACCGAGGCCCCGTCGGCTCTCAGGTGGATGCAAAAGATCCCATGGTACTATTTCAATGAAGAGCAGGGGAGTTCCCCCCAGTGTCCTGGGTAATATTTATCCCTCAAGAAACATCACCAGAAACTGATCTGGGTCATTCTCACATTGCTGTTTGTGGGAGCTTGCTGTGTGCAAATTGGCTGCTGTGTTTCCTACATTACAACACAAGAAATAGGAGAAGTGGACGATATAGCCCATCGAGCCTGCTCCAGCATTCAATACGATCACGGCTGATCTTGGGCTTCAATTCCACTTTCCTGCCCACTCCCCATATCCCTTGATTCCCTGCGAGACCAGAAATCTATCTATCCCAGCCTTAAATATATTCAATGATGGAACATCCACAGCCCTCTGGGGTAGAGAATGCCAAAGATTCACAACCCTTTGAGTGCAGTAATTTCTCATCTGAGTCCTAAATGATCAGCCTCTTATCCTGAGACTGTGTCCCCGTGTTCTAGATTCCCTGACCAGTGGGAACAATCTTCAGCTTCTACCCTATCAAGCCCTTTCAGAATTTTGTATGTTTTAATTAGATTGCCTCTCATTCTTCTAAACTCCAGAGAATATAGGCCCAATTTACTCAGCCTCTCATTATAGGACAACCCCCTCATCCCTGGGACCAATTTAGTAAATCTTCAGTGCACTGCCTCCAGTACAAGTATATTCTTTCTTAAATGTGGAGACCAAAACTGCACACAGTATTCCAGGTGCGGTCTCAGCAAAGCCAGGCACAATTTCACCAAGACTTCTTTATTCTTGTACAATCCCCTTGCAATAAAGGCCAACATGCCACTTGCCTTCCTAATAGCCTGCTGCACCTGCATGTTAACTTTGTGCGTTCCTTGCACGAGTTCCCCCAAGTCTCTCTGAACAACAATTACCAGTTGAACACCTTTTAAAAAATATTCTGCTTTTCTATTTTTACGACCAAAATGAACAACAGTACTTCATTGGCTGTAAAGCACTTTGGAACGTCCAAAGGTCATGAAAGCTGCTATAGAGATGCAAGTTTTTCTTTCTAGATCATGGTTAATCTTCAGTCAAAGTGTTTCAAGCTGGGACACCAAATAACCTTAGTAAATTTGGTTAGGGAGGTTCTGTCAGCCTTACTCATCACTACCCAATCATTCCAGTGGGAAGAGGCAAGAATGGAATTGGGTTCAAACGTGATGCTTCCTCTGGCCAAGCAGCCTGGCAATATTCACCGCAGTCTCCGCCAGCCCTACAACTCAGATTTCTGTGCTCCTCCAATTCTGTCCTCTTGCGCATCCCTGATTTTCATCGCTCCATGCATCGCAGCTGAAGGTCTAAACTCTGAAATTCCCTCCCGAAACCTCTCCACCTCTCTCTCCTTTAAGACGCTCCTTAAAACTTCTCTTTGACCTAGCTTTTAGTCACCTGCTAATACCTCATGTGGCTCGGTGCCAAATTTTGTCTGATAATATTCTTGTGAACATCTTCAGATGTTTTACTATGTTAAGGATGCGATATAAATGAAAGTTGTTTTGAGTTATAAAGACTCCCATAAAGAATGGTCACTTGGTACCAGAGGGTGAAGAGACCACACACAGATAACAGTCAGAACCTTTCGGAGGTCAGGCGGGTGATAAAGATTATTCTAATAAAATAAATCCACTTACTTGACAGTACAGATGATAAACAGCTCAAACAGTAGTTCTGCACACACCTGCTTGCAAGGAGTTATACCCTGGGGACTGCCCCAATATAGCTCCTCATACTCAGTTTCAGACTCCTAGTTCCTCTGAAGCTACACATGTCTGACACATACTTTCCTGCTGGTCCCTGGTACTTCCCCATTCAGATGGTACGGTTTCACAAACAGCTGGGCTGTTCCATAGGCAGTGAAAGGTGCTATACAAATGTTAGGATTGCAGAAAGAATAAAAACTAACATCTAAAGTCAGGTAAATGCATTTAAATGATGCAAGTGACGGTCTCCCCGACTGGCACTGTCCTGCGTGCCAATACGTGCTGTCTGCATACCCCAAGCTCCCGGGTTTGAGCCGGCTGCAGGGATTAGTGACGGGGAGAGGTGGACACTGGGATTGGGTGCAATACTGTAGGACTTGAGAGGGGAAAGGAAGCTTCCAGGTCAGCAGAGTTACAACTTATTTTCTCAAGCCAACTTTCCCCTCCTCCTCTCCCGAAGGCACTAACTGTACTGTACGGCAGTCTCACAGATACCAGCCACTCTCCAGCATTTCCTGACCAAATATCTCATGTGGCTTGGTGTCATATTTTATTCTATAACGATTGTGTGAAGTTTTATTACGTTAAAGGCACTCTATAAATACAAACTGTTATTGTTTCAGTTCCTGCTCCAAACTCTGTTCCCTAGCTACCGACTCCATCCTACTCCCTGGCATCAGTCTGAGATTAAGCCAGTCTGTTTGCAATCTTGGTGTAATATTTGACACCGAGATCAGCTTCCGACCACATATTCGAGCCATCACTAAGTCCGCCGATTTCCATCTGAGTCTTAGATAGAGAGAGTCAGATTCATGTACGGCACAGGAGGCGGCCATTTGGCCCGTCAAGGCTTTGCTGGCTCTCTGCAGAGCAATCCAGTCAGTCCCATTCTCCCACTCTGTCCTCGTAGCCCTGCAAGCTTATTTTCTTCAAGTGCCCATCCCATTTCCTTTTGAAATCTTCAATCCACTCCACTTTCATCACTCCCATAGACAGTGAGTTCCAGGTCATTACCACTCACTGTGCAAAAAAAAAGTTCTTGCTCACATCTCCCCCCTCCGTGTCTCTTGCCCAAAACCTTAAATCTGTGTCCCGAGTTCTTATACCTCAGCTAATGGGAACAGTGTGTCTTTGTCTTAATTTTCTAAGCCGATCATAATGTTGTACACCTCTATCAAATCTCCCCTCAATCTCCTTTGCTCTCAAGAGAACCCCAGCTTCTCCAACCTAACCTTGTAACTAAAATCCTCCATCCCTGGAACCATTCTAGTAAATCTCCTCTGCACCCTCTCAAGGGCCCTCACATCCTTCCATCGCTTCACACTTCTCTGCACTAAATCCCATTTTCCACTTGCCTGCCCATTTTGCTAACCTATTTATATCATGTCGCAGCTAATTTGTATCATCCTCACTGTCTGCCGCTCCTCCAAGTTTTATATCAGAAGCAAATTTTAAAATGTTAAACGTTCCAAGATCCAAGTCACTTACATACATCAAAGGCGGCAGTGGTCCTAGCACTGACCCTGAGGAACATCACTGGCTACCATCCTCCAGTCTGAAAAACATCCATTTACCATGACTCCCTCTAAACCTCCATCCCCCACCAGGATGGTTTGAGGGCTCTCCACTTCTTCCTTGACCAGAAGCCCAACCAGTCCCCATCCACCACCACCCTCCTCCGCCTGGCTGAACTTGTTCTCACATTGAACAACTTCTCCTTCAACTCCACTCACTTCCTTCAAGTAAAAGGTGTTGCTATGGGTACCCGCATGGGTCCTAGCTATGCCCGTCTTTTTGTGGGATGTGTCGAACATTTCTGGTTCCAGTCCTACTCAGGCCCCCACCCTCAACTCTTTTTCCGGTACATTGATGACTATATCGGTGCCATTTCCTGCTCCCGGCCGGAACTGGAAAACCTGAGCAACTTTGCTTCTAATTTCCACCCTTCTCTCACCTTCACATGGTCCATCTCCAACACTCCCTTCCTCGACTTCTCTGTCTCCATCTCTAGGGATAGGCTGTCTACTAATATTCATTATAAGCCACACAGCTACCTCAACTACACTTCTTCACACCCTGCCTCCTGTAAGGACTCCATTCCATTCTCCCAGTTTCTCCGTCTCCGACGCATCTGCTCTGATGATGCAACCTTCCATGGCAGTGCTTCTGATATGTCTTCCTTTTTCCTCAACTGAGGATTCCCCCCCACTGTGGTTGACAGGGTCCTCAACCGCGTCCGGCCCATTTCCCGCACCTCTACCATCACCCCTTCCCCTCCCTCCCAGAACTGCGACAGGGTTCCCCTTGTCCTCACTTTCTACCCCACCAGCCTCCAGATCCAAAGGATCATCCTCCGCCACATCCAGCGTGATGCCACTACCAAACGCATCTTCCCCTCCCTTCCCGTCAGCATTCCAAAGGGATCGTTCTCTCCGTGACACCCTCGTCCACTCCTCCATTACCCTCATCCCCTTCCCACGGGCACCTTCCCCTTCAATCGCAGGAGGTGTAATACCTGCCCATTTACCTCCTCTCTCCTCACTATCCAAGGCCCCAAACACTCTTTTCAGGTGAAGCAGCAATTTACTTGTACTTCTTTCAATGTAGTATACTGTATTCACTGCTCACAATGTGGTCTCCTCTACATTGAGTGACCGCTTTGCGGAACGCCGCTGCTCAGTCCGTAAGCATGACCCCAAGCTTCCGATTGCTTGCCATTTCAACACTCCCCCCACACCCCCCCCGGCTCTAATATCCTGGGATTGCTGCAGTGTTCCAGCGAACATCAACACAAGCTCGAGGAACAGCATCTCATTTCCCATTTAGGCACACTACAGCCGGCCGGACTGAACATTGAGTTCAATAATTTCACAGCATGACGGGCCCCTCCCCACCCCCCACTTAGTACGTTTCGTTACTTTTTCTTTTTTTCTAAAATTTTTTTTAAAAATGTTTGTACTTGGAGTGCTTTGTGCTTTACGGTCTATTCACACCCTCTCTGTACTAACGCTTTGTCTTTCAGCACACCATTAATATACCGTTTGCCTTTGTTCCAAGACCTTCTGGTCAGTTACTCTGTGACCTTGTCCTATCAACACCTTCTCCTTTGTTATCTCTTGCTCCACCCCACCCCCGCCCTACTTGCTTAAAATATTTTACCATTTTAATATGTCAGTTCTGATGAAGGGTCACTGACCTGAAACATTAACTCTGCTTCTCTCTCCACAGATGCGGCCAGACCTGCTGAGTATTTCCAGCATTTCTTATTTTTATTTACCATGACTCGCCTTTTTCTGTTCTTAAGCCAATTGTTTTTATCCAATTGGACACTGACCCTCCTATTCCATGAGCCTCAATTTTGTTAACCAGCCTTTTATGTAGTACTTTGTCAAACACTTCTTTATTTAGACAACATCCATTGCATTCGCTCCACCAACATTCTCTGTTACTTCTCCAAAATGTTCAATTAGTCAAGCACGATCTTCCTTTTACAAATCTACGCTGACTCTCCTTAATTAACTTGAACCTCTCCAAGCGTGTGTTGATTTTTTTCCCCTTTCTTGAATAACAGCGTCACATTTGCCACTTTCCAATCCTCGCCCCCATATCTAGGGAAGATTGAAAGATTATGGTGAGCCCTTGCACTATCTCCATCCCCACTTCCTTTAGCAACCTGGGTTGCAAGCCCTCTGGACCAGGTCACTTATCCACTCTAAAGCATAGTCAGCCTTTTTTTTTTTATTCATTCATGGGATGTGGGCGTCACTGGCCAGGCCAGCATTTATTGCCCATCCCTAATTGCCCTTGAGAAGGTGGTGGTGAGCTGCCTTCTTGAACCACTGCAGTCCATTTGGGGTAGGTACACCCACAGTGCTGTTAGGAAGGGAGTTCCAGGATTTTGACCCAGCGACATCCTGCCTCTCAATTTTCACCCAATCTATTACCTCCACCATCTCCACTTCTACTGATATTTTGTCAGCATCCTCTTCCTTAGTAAACACCGGTACAAAGTACTCATTCAATATTCTAGCCTTGTGCCTCTTAGCATGCATCACCCTGTTTGTCCATAATAGACTCCACCCCGCCTCTTACGACCCTCTTACTATTGACATGCTGGTGGAAGATTTTTGGGTTCCAATTTATGCCTCCATGCTATTCACATCCTCTCTTTGCCAGTCTTATTTTCCTTTTCACTTCCCCTCTCAACTTATTTTATTTGACCTGGTTCTCACTTGAAAAACTCACCTGACGCACATCACACATCCTCTTTTTTTGTTTCGTCATATTCTCTATCTCAAGATTAAGACTGGGGTTGATCGGGTAGACATAGAGATAGTTCCACTGTGGGGGGGGGGGGGGGGGGGGGGGGGTGGCGGAGACCAGAACTAGGGGCTATAAAAATGGAAGAGTCACTAATAAATCCAATAGAGAATTTAGGAGAAATCTCTTTAGCCAGAGAGTAGGCAAGTGTGGAACGCGCTGCCACAGGGAAGCAGAAATACATTCACGCAGAAAGTAGATAAACGTATGAGGGAGTAAGGAATAGACTTATGGCTAGACGAGTAGGGTGGGTGGAGATTCATGTGGATTATAAAGACAGACCAGTTGTGCTGAACGGCCTGTTTCTGTGCTGTAAATCCCTATGTAGGACTATGTAAATTGATTGGATCAGGAGCAGGAACCCTGACTGGCATTTTCTCCTCCCAATTCTAGGCACTGAAGCTATCTTCTGAAATGACTAACTGCACAGACTGAACTCTGAGTTCTTAGTTTCCACTCAGAAACACTGGTTCGTCATCAGACCTGGTTCTCTCATCGGAAGATCACTGATAATTCACGTGAAAAAACAGCAACATACTCATTCCAGAAGCACCAATAATAAATATTTTGTAACAGGCCTGCATCAGCTTCATAGCTCACACCTCAGCACAACACCCGACCATAGCTAGACAGCAGTACAGCAATAACCTGCATTTATCTAACACCTTTAAAACACAGTAAACATCCCAAGGTGCTTCACAGGAGCGTTAAACAAATCTTTGACACTGAGCCACATAAGGAGATATTAGAACAGGTGACCAAAAGCATGGTCAAGAGATAGGTTTTAAGGAGCGAGTTAAAGGAGGAACGAGATGATCAATGACTTCAAAGCGACGCTGGATGGCCACCTGACAAACAGACTTGCAGGGCTACAGGGATCGAGCCAGGGAATGGGACTAACTGCATAGCTCCATGGAGAGTCAGCATGGACTTGATGGGCCAAATGGCCTCCTTCTGTGCTGTAAATGACCGAGAGGTTTATGGAAGGAATTCAAGATCTGAAGAGCCCAGGCAGCTGAAGACAGAACTGTCAATGGAGGAAAATTCTTTGTCCTTTCATGGGATGTGAGCAATACTGGCAAGACCAGCATTTGCTGCGCATCCCTAATTACCCATGAGGTGGTGGTGGTGGTGGAGCCGCCTTCTTGAACCGCTGCAGTCCATGTGGTGCGGGTACACCCACTGTGCTGTCAGGGAAGGAGTTCCAGGTTTTTGACCCAGAGACAGTGAAGGAACGGCAATATAATTCCAAGTCAGGATGGTGTGTGACTTGGAGGGGAACTTGCAGGTGGTGTTCCCATTCATTTGCTGCCCTTGTTCTTCTAGGAGATAGAGGTTGAA
The DNA here is from genome assembly GCF_036365525.1 of Heterodontus francisci. Taxonomy (NCBI): domain Eukaryota; kingdom Metazoa; phylum Chordata; class Chondrichthyes; order Heterodontiformes; family Heterodontidae; genus Heterodontus; species Heterodontus francisci. Next base: position 10,861,263 of record NC_090377.1, read on the forward strand.
AATTTGGAAGGTGCTGTCGACGGAGCCTTGGTGAGTTGCTGCAGTGCATCATGTAGATGGTACACACGGCTGCCACTGTGCGTTGGTGGTGGAAGGAGTGAATGTTGAATGTGGTGGGTGGGGTGCAGATCAAGCAGGCTGCTTTGTCCTGGATGGTGTCGAGAATTGAGAGTGTTGTTTAAGCTGCACTCACCCTGACTTGTGCCTTGTAGATGGTGGACAGGCTTTGGGGAGCCAGGAAGTGAGTTGCTCGCCACAGAATTCCCAATCCCTGACCTGCTCTTGTGGCCACAGTATTTAAATGGCTACTCCAGTTCAGTTTCTGGTCAATGGCAACCCCCAGGATGTTGATAGTGGGGATTCTGTGATGGTAATGCCATTGAATGTCAAAGGGAGATGGTTAGATTCTCTCTTGTTGGAGGTGGTCATTGCCTGGCACTTGTGTGGCACAAATGTTACTTGCCACTTAACGGCCCAAGCCTGAATGTTGTTCAGGGGATGTTGCAGAGGACAGAATTGTAGAAATGCAGATTATCCCAGAGTTGTAGAGTTGGCGGAGATTACAGAGATCGGGAGGGGTGAGGTCATGGAGGGATCAGAAAACAAGAAAATCTCAGAGAGGTGCAATAATAATAGGGTAATAATAGTAGGGGATTTCAACTTCCCCTATATTAGAGGGGATAGCATTAGTGCAAAAATGTTAAAGGGGGCAAAATTCTTCAAGTGCATTCAGGAGAGCTTTTTGAGTCAGCACGTGGAGAGTCCTACAAGAGGAGGGGTAGTACTGGACTTAATCCTAGAATGAAGCCAGACAAGTGGTAAGACCCTAGGGAGTACAGAGGGTCAGAGGGACCTTGGGGTGCTTGTCCATAGATCACTGAAGGCAGCAGCACAGGTAGATAAGGTGGTTAGGAAGGCATACCTGCCTTTATTGGCTGAGGCATAGAGTATAAGAGCCAGGAGGTTATGATGGAGCTGTATAAAACACTAGTTAGGCCACAGCTGGAATACTGTGTACAGTTCTGGTCACCACACTATAGGAAGGATGTGATTGCACTGGAGAGGGTGCAGAGGAGATTCACCAGGATGTTGCCTGGGCTGGAGAATTTCAGTTATGAAGATAGACTGGAAAGGCTGGGATTGTTATCCTTGGAGCAGAGAAGGCTGAGGGGGGACCTGATTGAGGTTTACAAAATTATGAGGGGCATTGATAGGATAGATAGGAAGAAACTTTTCCTCTTAGCGGAGGGGTCAATAACTAACCATAGATTTAAGATAATGGGCAGGAGGTTTAGAGGGGAGTCGATGAAGAATTTTTTCACCCAGAGGGTGGTTGGAATCTGGAACACACTGCCTGAAGAGGTTGTTGAGGCAGGAACCCTCTCAACATTTAAGAAGTATTTAGATGAGCACATGAAACACCATAGCATACAGGGCAACGGACCAAGTGCAAAGAAATGGGATTAGTTAGGACGGATGCTTGATGGCTGGTGCAGGCGCTTTGGGCCGAAGGGCCTGTTTCTGTGCTGTAAAACTCTATGACTCGAAGAACAAGAATCTTTTTTAAAAAGTGTTGCTGGACTGGGAGCCAATGACAGACAGGGAGCACAGGCGTGATAGATGTATGGGTGCGAGTTAGGAAATGGGCAACAGCAATTCTCCAAGCTAACAGATCACATTACCTATCTCCAGCATTGCAATACTTTTTCGCTCACACACAGAAGGAATAAAAAAAAATTATACACAAATACATCACATTGCTAAACCTTTAAACTCAATGCCAATCCTTGATCGATATAGAATTTAAACCAGAGAACCATCAGCTACCTGCAGTGGGCTCTATCTTCCCCCTGCACACACCCGCCCACATTACCTGCAGTGGGCTCCATCTTTCCACCCCCCACCCCACCACATTACCTGCTGTGGGCTCTATCTTCCCCCCCCACCCGCCCCCCCCATCCCATTACCTGCAGTGGGCTCTATCTTCCCCCCCACCGCCCCCCCCCCATCCCATTACCTGCAGTGGGCTCTATCTTCCCCCCCCACCACCCCCCCCCATCCCATTACCTGCAGTGGGCTCTATCTTCACCCCCACCCCCCCCCCCCCATCCCATTACCTGCAGTGGGCTCTATCTTCCCCCCCACCCACCCCCCCATCCCATTACCTGCAGTGGGCTCTATCTTCCCCCCCCCATCCCATTACCTGCAGTGGGCTCTAACTTCCCCCCCCCCCACATCCCATTACCTGCAGTGGGCTCTATCTTCCCCCCCACCGCCCCCCCCATCCCATTACCTGCAGTGGGCTCTATCTCCCCCCCCTCCCCCCATCCCATTACCTGCAGTGGGCTCTATCTCCCCCCCCACCCCCCATCCCATTACCTGCAGTGGGCTCTATCTCCCCCCCCCACCCCATTACCTGCAGTGGGCTCTATCTCCCCCCCACCCCCCATCCCATTACCTGCAGTGGGCTCTATCTCCCCCCCACCCCCCCCCCCATCCATGACCTGCAGTGGGCTCTATCTATCTTCCCCCCCCCACCCCATTACCTGCAGTGGGCTCTATCTTCCCCCCACCCCATTACCTGCAGCGGGCTCTATCTTCCCCCACCCCCCCCCCCCCCATCCCATTACCTGCAGCGGGCTCTATCTTACCCCCCACCCCCCCCCCCATCCCATTACCTGCAGTGGGCTCTATCTCTCCCCCCCCCCCCCCCATTACCTGCAGTTGGGCTCTATCTCCCCCCCCCCCCCCCCCATTACCTGCAGTGGGCTCTATCTCCCCCCCCCCCCCCCCCCATTACCTGCAGTGGGCTCTATCTCCCCCCCCCCCCCCCCCCATTACCTGCAGTGGGCTCTATCTCCCCCCCCCCCCCCCCATTACCTGCAGTGGGCTCTATCTCCCCCCCCCCCCCCCCCCATTACCTGCAGTGGGCTCTATCTATCTTCCCCCCCCCCACCCCATTACCTGCAGTGGCTCTATCTTCCCCCCCACCCCATTACCTGCAGCGGGCTCTATCTTCCCCCACCCCCCCCCCCCATCCCATTACCTGCAGCGGGCTCTATCTTAACCCCCACCCCCCCCCCCCCCCATCCATTACCTGCAGCGGGCTCTATCTTACCCCCCACCCCACCCCCCATCCCATTACCTGCAGCGGGCTCTATCTCCCCCCCCCCCCCCCCCCCCCATCCCATTACCTGCAGTGGGCTCTATCCTCCCCCCCCCATCCCATTACCTGCAGTGGGCTCTATCTCCCCCCCCCCCCCCCATCCCATTACCTGCAGTGGGCTCTATCTCCCCCCGCCCCCCCCCCATCCCATTACCTGCAGTGGGCTCTATCTCCCCCCTCCCCCCCCCATCCCATTACCTGCAGTGGGCTCTATCTCCCCCCCCCCCCCCCCATCCCATTACCTGCAGTGGGCTCTATCTCCCCCCCCCCCCCCCATCCCATTACCTGCAGTGGGCCTCTATCTCCCCCCCCCCCCCCCATCCCATTACCTGCAGTGGGCTCTATCTCCCCCCCCCCCCCATCCCATTACCTGCAGTGGGCTCTATCCCCCCCCCCCCCCCCATCCATTACCTGCAGTGGGCTCTATCTCCCCCCCCCCCCATTACCTGCAGTGGGCTCTATCTCCCCCCCCCCCCCATTACCTGCAGTGGGCTCTATCTCCCCCCCCCCCCCCCCCCATTACCTGCAGTACATTACCTGCAGTGGGCTCTATCTCCCCCCCCCCCCCCCCCATTACCTGCAGTGGGCTCTATCTCCCCCCCCCCCCCCCATTACCTGCAGTGGGCTCTATCTCCCCCCCCCCCCCCCCCATTACCTGCAGTGGGCTCTATCTCCCCCCCCCCCCCCCATTACCTGCAGTGGGCTCTATCTCCCCCCCCCCCCCCCCATTACCTGCAGTGGGCTCTATCTCCCCCCCCCCCCCCCATTACCTGCAGTGGGCTCTATCTCCCCCCCCCCCCCCCCCCCCCCCATTACCTGCAGTGGGCTCTATCTCCCCCCCCCCCCCCCCCCCCCCATTACCTGCAGTGGGCTCTATCTCCCCCCCCCCCCCCCCCATTACCTGCAGTGGGCTCTATCTCCCCCCCCCCCCCATTACCTGCAGTGGGCTCTATCTCCTCCCCCCCCCCCCCCCCCCCATTACCTGCAGTGGGCTCTATCTCCCCCCCCCCCCCCCATTACCTGCAGTGGGCTCTATCTCCCCCCCCCCCCCATTACCTGCAGTGGGCTCTATCTCCCCCCCCCCCCCCCCCCCATTACCTGCAGTGGGCTCTATCTCCCCCCCCATTACCTGCAGTGGGCTCTATCTCCCCCCCCCCCCCTCCCCCCCCCCCCATTACCTGCAGTGGGCTCTATCTCCCCCTCCCCCCCCCCCATTACCTGCAGTGGGCTCTATCACCCCCTCCCCCCCCCCCATTACCTGTAGTGGGCTCTATCTCCCCCCCCCCCCCCCCCATTACCTGCAGTGGGCTCTATCTCCCCCCCCCATTACCTGCAGTGGGCTCTATCTCCCCCCCCCATTACCTGCAGTGGGCTCTATCTCCCCCCCCCCCCCCTCACCTGCAGTGGGCTCTATCTCCCCCCTCCCCCCCCCCCATTACCTGCAGTGGGCTCTATCTCCCCCCTCCCCCCCCCCCCATTACCTGCAGTGGGCTCTATCTCCCCCCTCCCCCCCCCCCCCATTACCTGCAGTGGGCTCTATCTCCCCCCCCCCCCCCCCCCCCATTACCTGCAGTGGCTCTATCTCCCCCCCCCCCCCCCCATTACCTGCAGTGGGCTCTATCTCCCCCCCCCCCCCCCATTACCTGCAGTGGGCTCTATCTCCCCCCCCCCCCCCCCCCCCCCCATTACCTGCAGTGGGCTCTATCACCCCCCCCCCCCCCATTACCTGCAGTGGGCTCTATCTCCCCCCCCCATTACCTGCAGTGGGCTCTATCTCTTCCCTCCCCCCCCCCCCCCCCCCCATTACCTGCAGTGGGCTCTATCTCTTCCCCCCCCCCCCCCCCCCCCCCCATTACCTGCAGTGGGCTCTATCTCCCCCCCCCATTACCTGCAGTGGGCTCTATCTCCCCCCCCCATTACCTGCAGTGGGCTCTATCTCCCCCCCCCATTACCTGCAGTGGGCTCTATCTCCCCCCCCCCATTACCTGCAGTGGGCTCTATCTCCCCCCCCCATTACCTGCAGTGGGCTCTATCTCTCCCCCCCCCCCCCCCCCCATTACCTGCAGTGGGCTCTATCGCTTCCCCCCCCCCCCCCCCCATTACCTGCAGTGGGCTCTATCGCTTCCCCCCCCCCCCCCCCCCATTACCTGCAGTGGGCTCTATCTCCCCCCCCATTACCTGCAGTGGGCTCTATCTCCCCCCCCCCCCCATTACCTGCAGTGGGCTCTATCTCCCCCCCCCCCCATTACCTGCAGTGGGCTCTATCTCCCCCCCCCCCCCCCCCCCATTACCTGCAGTGGGCTCTATCTCCCCCCCCCCCCCCCCCATTACCTGCAGTGGGCTCTATCTCCCCCCCCCCCCCCCCATTACCTGCAGTGGGCTCTATCTCCCCCCCCCCCCCCCCCCCCATTACCTGCAGTGGGCTCTATCTCCCCCCCCCCCCCCCCCCCCATTACCTGCAGTGGGCTCTATCTCCCCCCCCCCCCCCCCCCCCATTACCTGCAGTGGGCTCTATCTCCCCCCCCCCCCCCCCCCCCCCATTACCTGCAGTGGGCTCTATCTCCCCCCCCCCCCCCCCCCCCCCATTACCTGCAGTGGGCTCTATCTCCCCCCCCCCCCCCATTACGTGCAGTGGGCTCTATCTCTCCCCCACCCCCCCCCCCCATTACCTGCAGTGGGCTCTATCTCCCCCCCCCCATTACCTGCAGTGGGCTCTATCTCTCCCCCACCCCCCCCCCCATTACCTGCAGTGGGCTCTATCTCCCCCCCCCATTACCTGCAGTGGGCTCTATCTTCCCCCCCCCCCCCCCCCCATTACCTGCAGTGGGCTCTATCTTCCCCCCCCCCCCCCCCCCCATTACCTGCAGTGGGCTCTATCTTCCCCCCCCCCCCCCCCCCATTACCTGCAGTGGGCTCTATCTTCCCCCCCCCCCCCCCCCCCCATTACCTGCAGTGGGCTCTATCTTCCCCCCCCCCCCCCCCCCCATTACCTGCAGTGGGCTCTATCTTCCCCCCCCCCCCCCCCCCATTACCTGCAGTGGGCTCTATCTTCCCCCCCCCCCCCCCCCCCATTACCTGCAGTGGGCTCTATCTTCCCCCCCCCCCCCCCCCATTACCTGCAGTGGGCTCTATCTCCCCCCCCCCCCCCCCCCCCATTACCTGCAGTGGGCTCTATCTCCCCCCCCCCCCCCCCCCCCCATTACCTGCAGTGGGCTCTATCTCCCCCCCCCCCCCAACCCCCCCATTACCTGCAGTGGGCTCTATCTTCCCCCCCCCCCCCCCCCCCCCACCCCCATTACCTGCAGTGGGCTCTATCTTCCCCCCCCCCCCCCACCCCATTACCTGCAGTGGGCTCTATCTTCCCCCCCCCCCCCATTACCTGCAGTGGGCTCTATCTTCCCCCCCCCCCCCCCCCATTACCTGCAGTGGGCTCTATCTTTCCCCCCCCCCCCCCATTACCTGCAGTGGGCTCTATCTTTCCCCCCCCCCCCCCCATTAACCTGCAGTGGGCTCTATCTCCCCCCCCCCCCCCCCCCATTACCTGCAGTGGGCTCTATCTCCCCCCCCCCCCCATTACCTGCAGTGGGCTCTATCTCCCCCCCCCCCCCCATTACCTGCAGTGGGCTCTATCTCTCCCCCCCCCCCCCCATTACCTGCAGTGGGCTCTATCTCTTCCCCCCCCCCGTTATCTGCAGTGGGCTGTATCTCTCCCCCCCCCCCCCCCCCCATTATCTGCAGTGGGCTCTATCTACCCCCCACCCCCCCCATTACCTGCAGTGGGCTCTATCTTTCCCCCCCCCCCCCCCCCCCATTACCTGCAGTGGGCTCTATCTCCCCCCCCCCCCCCCCATTACCTGCAGTGGGCTCTATCTCCCCCCCCCCCCCCATTACCTGCAGTGGGCTCTATCTCCCCCCCCCCCCCCATTACCTGCAGTGGGCTCTATCTCTTCCCCCCCCCCCCGTTATCTGCAGTGGGCTGTATCTCTCCCCCCCCCCCCCCCCCCCATTATCTGCAGTGGGCTCTATCTACCCCCCACCCCCCCCATTACCTGCAGTGGGCTCTATCCCCCCCCCCCCCCATTACCTGCAGTGGGCTCTATCTCCCCCCCCCATTACCTGCAGTGGGCTCTATCTCTCCCCCCGCCCCCCCCCCATTACCTGCAGTGGGCTCTATCTCTCCCCCCGCCCCCCCCCCCATTACCTGCAGTGGGCTCTATCTCTCCCCCCCCCCCCATTACCTGCAGTGGGCTCTATCTCTCCCCCCCCCCATTACCTGCAGTGGGCTCTATCTCTCCCCCCCCCCCATTACCTGCAGTGGGCTCTATCTCTCCCCCCCCCCATTACCTGCAGTGGGCTCTATCTCCCCCCCCATTACCTGCAGTGGGCTCTATCTCCCCCCCCCCATTACCTGCAGTGGGCTCTATCTCCCCCCCCCATTACCTGCAGTGGGCTCTATCTCCCCCCCCCCATTACCTGCAGTGGGCTCTATCTCCCCCCCCATTACCTGCAGTGGGCTCTATCTCCCCCCCCCATTATCTGCAGTGGGCACTATCTCTCTCCCCCCCCACCCCCCCCATTACCTGCAGTGGGCTCTATCTCTCTCCCCCCCCACCCCCCCCATTACCTGCAGTGGGCTCTATCTCTCTCCCCCCCCCCCCCCCCCCATTACCTGCAGTGGGCACTATCTCTCTCCCCCCCCCACCCCCCCCATTACCTGCAGTGGGCTCTATCTCCCCCCCCCCATTACCTGCAGTGGGCTCTATCTCCCCCCCCCATTACCTGCAGTGGGCTCTATCTTCCCCCCCCCCCCCCCCCCCCCCCATTACCTGCAGTGGGCTCTATCTTCCCCCCATTACCTGCAGTGAGCTCTATCTTCCCCCCCCCCCCCCCCCCCCCCATTACCTGCAGTGGGCTCTATCTTCCCCCCCCCCCCCCCATTACCTGCAGTGGGCTCTATCTTTCCCCCCCCCCCCCCCCCCCATTACCTGCAGTGGGCTCTATCTTTCCCCCCCCCCCCCCATTACCTGCAGTGGGCTCTATCTTCCCCCCCCCCCCCCCCATTACCTGCAGTGGGCTCTATCTTCCCCCCCCCCCCCCCCCCCCCCCCCCATTACCTGCAGTGGGCTCTATCTTCCCCCCCCCCCCCCCCCATTACCTGCAGTGGGCTCTATCTTCACCCCCCCCCCCCCCCCCCATTACCTGCAGTGGGCTCTATCTTCCCCCCCCCCCCCCATTACCTGCAGTGGGCTCTATCTCCCCCCCCCCCCCCCCCCATTACCTGCAGTGGGCTCTATCTTCCCCCCCCCCCCCCACCCATTACCTGCAGTGGGCTCTATCTTCCCCCCCCCCCCCACCCCCATTACCTGCAGTGGGCTCTATCTTCCCCCCCCCCCCCCCACCCCCATTACCTGCAGTGGGCTCTATCTTCCCCCCCCCCCCCCACCCCCATTACCTGCAGTGGGCTCTATCTTCCCCCCCCCCCCCATTACCTGCAGTGGGCTCTATCTTTCCCCCCCCCCCCCCATTACCTGCAGTGGGCTCTATCTTTCCCCCCCCCCCCCCATTACCTGCAGTGGGCTCTATCTCTTCCCCCCCCCCCCCATTACCTGCAGTGGGCTCTATCTCTTCCCCCCCCCCCCCCCCCCCATTACCTGCAGTGGGCTCTATCTCTTCCCCCCCCCCCCCCATTACCTGCAGTGGGCTCTATCTCTTCCCCCCCCCCCCCCCCCCCCCCCCCATTACCTGCAGTGGGCTCTATCTCTTCCCCCCCCCCCCCCCCCCCCCCCATTACCTGCAGTGGGCTCTATCTCCCCCCCCCCCCATTACCTGCAGTGGGCTCTATCTCCCCCCCCATTACCTGCAGTGGGCTCTATCTCCCCCCCCATTACCTGCAGTGGGCTCTATCTCTCCCCCCCCCCCCCCCCCATTACCTGCAGTGGGCTCTATCTCTCCCCCCATTACCTGCAGTGGGCTCTATCTCCCCCCCCCCCATTACCTGCAGTGGGCTCTATCTCCCCCCCCCCATTACCTGCAGTGGGCTCTATCTCCCCCCCCCCATTACCTGCAGTGGGCTCTATCTCCCCCCCCCCATTACCTGCAGTGGGCTCTATCTCCCCCCCCCCATTACCTGCAGTGGGCTCTATCTCCCCCCCCCCCATTACCTGCAGTGGGCTCTATCTCCCCCCCCCCATTACCTGCAGTGGGCTCTATCTCCCCCCCCCCCCATTACCTGCAGTGGGCTCTATCTCCCCCCCCCCCATTACCTGCAGTGGGCTCTATCTCCCCCCCCCCCATTACCTGCAGTGGGCTCTATCTCCCCCCCCATTACCTGCAGTGGGCTCTATCTCTCCCCCCCCCCCCCCCCATTACCTGCAGTGGGCTCTATCTCTCTTCCCCCCCCCCCCCCCCCCCCCATTACCTGCAGTGGGCTCTATCTCTCTTCCCCCCCCCCCCCCCCCCCCATTACCTGCAGTGGGCTCTATCTCTCTTCCCCCCCCCCCCCCCCCATTACCTGCAGTGGGCTCTATCTCTCCCCCCCCCCCCCCCCATTACCTGCAGTGGGCTCTATCTCTCCCCCCCCCCCCCCCATTACCTGCAGTGGGCTCTATCTCTCCCCCCCCCCCCATTACCTGCAGTGGGCTCTATCTCCCCCCCCATTACCTGCAGTGGGCTCTATCTCTCTTCCCCCCCCCCCCCCCCCATTACCTGCAGTGGGCTCTATCTCTCTTCCCCCCCCCCCCCCCCCATTACCTGCAGTGGGCTCTATCTCTCCCCCCCCCCCCATTACCTGCAGTGGGCTCTATCTCCCCCCCCATTACCTGCAGTGGGCTCTATCTCTCCCCCCCCCCCCCCATTACCTGCAGTGGGCTCTATCTCTCCCCCCCCCCCCCCCCCCCATTACCTGCAGTGGGCTCTATCTCTCCCCCCCCCCCCCCCCCCCCATTACCTGCAGTGGGCTCTATCTCTCCCCCCCCCCCCCCCCCCCATTACCTGCAGTGGGCTCTATCTCTCCCCCCCCCCCCCCCCCCATTACCTGCAGTGGGCTCTATCTCTCCCCCCCCCCCCCCCCCCATTACCTGCAGTGGGCTCTATCTCTCCCCCCCCCCCCCCCCCCCATTACCTGCAGTGGGCTCTATCTCTCCCCCCCCCCCCCCCCCCATTACCTGCAGTGGGCTCTATCTCTCCCCCCCCCCCCCCCATTACCTGCAGTGGGCTCTATCTCTCCCCCCCCCCCCCCCCCATTACCTGCAGTGGGCTCTATCTCTCTCCACCCCCCCCCCCATTACCTGCAGTGGGCTCTATCTCTCTCCACCCCCCCCCCATTACCTGCAGTGGGCTCTATCTCTCTCCACCCCCCCCCCCATTACCTGCAGTGGGCTCTATCTCTCCCCCCCCCCCCCCCCCATTACCTGCAGTGGGCTCTATCTCTCCCCCCCCCCCCCCCCCATTACCTGCAGTGGGCTCTATCTCTCCCCCCCCCCCCCCCCCCCATTACCTGCAGTGGGCTCTATCTCTCCCCCCCCCCCCCCCCCCATTACCTGCAGTGGGCTCTATCTCTCCCCCCCCCCCCCCCCATTACCTGCAGTGGGCTCTATCTCTCCCCCCCCCCCCCATTACCTGCAGTGGGCTCTATCTTCCCCCCCATTACCTGCAGTGGGCTCTATCTTCCCCCCCATTACCTGCAGTGGGCTCTATCTCTCCCCCCCCCCCCATTACCTGCAGTGGGCTCTATCTCTCCCCCCCCCCCATTACCTGCAGTGGGCTCTATCTCTCCCCCCCCCCATTACCTGCAGTGGGCTCTATCTTCCCCCCCATTACCTGCAGTGGGCTCTATCTCTCCCCCCCCCCCCATTACCTGCAGTGGGCTCTATCTCTCCCCCCCCCCCCATTACCTGCAGTGGGCTCTATCTCTCCCCCCCCCCCCATTACCTGCAGTGGGCTCTATCTCTCCCCCCCCCCCATTACCTGCAGTGGGCTCTATCTCTCCCCCCCCCCCCCCATTACCTGCAGTGGGCTCTATCTCTCCCCCCCCCCCCATTACCTGCAGTGGGCTCTATCTCTCCCCCCCCCCCATTACCTGCAGTGAGCTCTATCTCTCCCCCCCCCCCCCATTACCTGCAGTGGGCTCTATCTCTCCCCCCCCCCCCATTACCTGCAGTGGGCTCTATCTCTCCCCCCCCCCCCCATTACCTGCAGTGGGCTCTATCTCTCCCCCCCCCCCCATTACCTGCAGTGGGCTCTATCTCTCCCCCCCCCCCCCCATTACCTGCAGTGGGCTCTATCTCTCCCCCCCCCCCCCATTACCTGCAGTGGGCTCTATCTCTCCCCCCCCCCCCCCATTACCTGCAGTGGGCTCTATCTCTCCCCCCCCCCCCCCATTACCTGCAGTGGGCTCTATCTCTCCCCCCCCCCCCCCATTACCTGCAGTGGGCTCTATCTCTCCCCCCCCCCCCCCCATTACCTGCAGTGGGCTCTATCTCTCCCCCCCCCCCCCATTACCTGCAGTGGGCTCTATCTCTCCCCCCCCCCATTAACCTGCAGTGAGCTCTATCTCTCCCCCCCCCCCCCATTACCTGCAGTGGGCTCTATCTCTCCCCCCCCCCCATTACCTGCAGTGAGCTCTATCTCTCCCCCCCCCCCCCATTACCTGCAGTGGGCTCTATCTCTCCCCCCCCCCCCATTACCTGCAGTGGGATCTATCTCCCCCCCCCCCCATTACCTGCAGTGGGCTCTATCCCACTCTGCCGCTTCCTCCATCACCTGACGCCGCTTCCCTAAACATTGCTCAGAGGTCACGACCTCTGCAGATCCGGCCGTGATGACGTCACGACCGTTTAAAAGATTATTGATCCATCTGGGGAAATAATACCAAAAAGCGGGTTCGGACCATCTCACCCGCGGAAACGAACCACGAAAATTATATTTTTTCGTTATAATTCCGAGCAGCTTTATATTCCCAAACGCCATGGAGGTTCAGACTGCGAACAAGAGCATCCCCCCCCCACCCGTTCCCGCCTGCTATAGCGCCACTCACTGGCCTGGAGGACCCAATACAAAGCACAGCTCCACATCACCTGGTGCTGGTTCAAAGATATCTACTGGCTGGGTTGCATTATAATATCTCTGGTCTTGAAGTAGATATATTTTTATTACTTAGAATTGCATAGACCCACACCTGGAGTAGTGTGTGCAGTTTTGGACTCCTTAGCAAGGGAAGGACGTTGCCCGAGAGGGAGGGCAACAAAGGATGAATGGTCCTTGGGATGATGGGATTGTCCAACGAGGAGAGATTGAGTAGACTCGGCCTATATTGCCTGGAGTTTCGTAGAATGAGAAGTCGCACATAAAGTTCTTAAGCATCTTTACAGGATGGATGCTGAGAAAATATTTCCCCCGGCTGAAGAATCTAGAACACGGGGCCACAATCTCAGGATAAGCAGTTGGCCATTTGGGACTGAGACACGGAGAAATTTCTTCACTCAAAAGGTTGTAAACCTTAGTAATTCTCTACCCCAGAGCACCACAGTTATTCAGTATATTCAAGAAAGAGGTCGATAGAGTTTTGGATACAAAGGAAATTAAAGGATATGAGGATACGGGAAGGTGGAGTTGAGGCAGAAGATCAGCCATAGAAACATGGAAAATCGGAGCAGGAGTAGGCCATTCGGCCCTTCGAGCCTGCTCTGCCATTCATTATGATCATGGCTGATCATCCAACTCAGTAACCTGTTCCTGCTTTCACCCCTATACCCTTTGATCCCTTCAGACCCAAGAGCTATATCTAACTCCTTCTTGAAAACATACATTGTTTTGGCCTCAACTGCTTTCTGTGGTAGCGAATTCCACATCTTGTTGAATAGCAGAGCAGGCTTGAAGAGCCAAATGGCCAACACCAGCTCCCATTTCTTATGTTCTTACACAGCACAGAAACAGGCCATTCGGACAACTAGTGGTGGTGTTTATTCTCCACGTGTCTCTTCCATCGACCTCATCTCAGCCTTTCAGCATAATCTTTCTAGTTCCTTTTTCTCTCATGCGCTCGTCTAATTCCTTTATGAATCTGAATTTCTGAGGCCTAAGGCAATTGCCTGTCTTTAAATGCCAATTGGGGTTTGATTTCCCCTGAATTCCTTATTGGATTTCTTGCTGACTGTCTTAAATGGATGTCTTCTAGTTATGCTCCTCCCCACAAGTGGAAACATTCTCTCTGTGTCTACTCTAGCAAAACCTTTCATAACCTCTATTAGATCAGCCCCTCAACTATCTCTTTGTAAGAGGAAAGAACCGCAGCGTGTTCATTCCTTCCTGATAGGAATAACCTCTCAATTCTGGTCACATCTTTGTAAATCTCTTTTACACCCTCACCAGTGCCTCCAAATCATTTCTATAATTTGGCGACCGGAACTGTACATCGTATCCCAACTGTAGTCAAACCAACATTTGATACAAGTTTAACATAACTTCACTACTTTTCAATTCTATCCCTCTGAAATGAAACCCAAATGCTTGGTTTTTTTTTATGGCCTTATTAAACTGTGTGGCAACTTTTAGCAATTTGTGTATTTATATTCCCAGATCCCTTTGGTGTTCTATCCCATTCAAATTCATATTTTCCAGGTAATATGTGACCTCCTTATTTTTCTTAGCTTAAGGGTTAAAGATGGTTACTCAGACTAGTAAAAGGTGGGAAGTGGTGTTCCATAGGGATTGGTGCTGGAATCACTGTTGTTCACCATTCACATAAGCAGACGAGATATTAAACTGAGGTCCCATTGCCCACTCAAATGGACGTAAAAGATCCCATGGCCACTATTGGAAGAAGAGCAGGGGAGTTCTCCCCAGTGTCCTGGCCAACATTTATCCCTCAACCAACGCTAAAACAGATGATCTGTCATTATCACATTGCTGTTTGGATTTGTGTAACACTTTTCATAAACACAGGACGTCTCAAAGTGCTTAACAGCCAATGAAGCAGTGTTCACTGTTGTAATGTAGGAAATGTGGCAGCCAATTAGTGCACAGCAAGCTCCCACAAACAGCAATGAAGTCAATGACCTATTAAAATATTGCAGTGATGTCCATTGAAGGGTAAATATTGGCCAAGGTACCTTGCTCATCTTCAAATAGTGACATAGTCTTTTACAACACCTCAAAGGGCAGATTTGTCCTCTTCATTTAACTTCTTATTCAAAAGATAGCACCTCCAACAGTGTAGCGCTGCATTGAAAGTCAGCTGAGATTATGTGCTTGGAATGGGGGTTTGAACCCATGACTTTCTGACGCAAAAAATGCTATCCATCGAACCATTGAACATAAGAAATGGGAACTGGAGTAGGCCACTTGGCCCTTCAATCCTGTTCTGCCACTCTGTGAGATTATGACTGATCTTCTACTTCAACTCCACCTTCTCACACTATCCCCTTAATTCCCTTACTATCCAAAAATCCATCGATCTCAGTCTTGAATATACTCAATGACTGACCATCCACAGCTCTCTAGAGTAGAGAATTCCAAAGATCCACAACCCTTTTAGTGCAGAACTCTTTGAGCTAAAGCTGGCACCTTTAAATAGCTCTTCATTTGCTTTCTAACCCGTGCTATACCTGTTCCGTGTATCTATCTAAATCTTACTTGACCAGCAAGAAATAACCTACCCATTGGAGAAATGGGTTCAGGGCCACCTGGAGCAATGCTGGAAGTATCCTAGCCTCCAACAACAGGTTTACCCCTCCAGGTTCCACTCATGAGCAAGCCACTCACTGTGTTGACCTACATGGGCTCCCAGTCTGGCAACATCTCAATTTGAAACTCCTCATCTTTGCTTTCAAATTCCCCCCTCCCCATTGTCTCACCCTTTCCTAGTTCTGTAACGTCCACCAGCTCTACAGTCCTCGAGATTTCTGCACTCCTCAACTTCTGAGCTCTTGCTTTTTCCCGATTTTAATCGCTCCACCATTGGCAGCCTTGCCTTCAGCTTCTTGGGTCCTAAAGTCTGGAATTCCCTCCCTAATCCTCTCCTCCTCTCTACCTCTCTCTCTCCTCCTTTAATACCTCCTTAAAATCTACCTCTTTGACCAAGTCTTTGGTCACCTGTCCTATGTGGCTCTTTCTGTGGCTCTGTGTCGAAATTGAATGCAGAATGCAGAATACAGGCTTAAAGACAGGATTCTTGGTAGTGTGGAGGAACAGAGGGATCTTGGGGTCCATGTCCATAGATCGCTCAAAGTTGCTACCCAAGTTGATAGGGTTGTTAAGAAGGCGTATGGTGTGTTGGCTTTCATTAACAGGGGGATTGAGTTTAAGAGCCGCGAGGTTATGCTGCAGCTCTATAAGGCCCTGGTTCGACCACACATGGAATATTGTGTTCAGTTCTGGTCGCCTCATTATAGGAAGGATGTGGAAGCTTTAGAGAGGGTGCAGAGGAGATTTACCAGGATGCTGCCTGGACTGGAGGGCATGTCTTACGAAGAAAGATTGAGGGAGCTAGGGCTTTTCTCATTGGAGCGAAGAAGGATGAGAGGTGACTTGATAGAGGGGTACAAGATGATGAGAGGCACAGATAGAGTGAATAGCCAGAGACTTTTTCCCAGGGTGGAAAGGGCTATCACCAGGGGGCATAATTTTAAGGTGATCGGAGGAAGGTTTCGGGGAGATGTCAGAGGTAGGTTCTTGACACAGAGAGTGGTGGGTGCATGGAATGCACTGCCAGCGGTGGTAGTAGAAGCAGATACATTAGGGGCATTTAAGTGACTCTTGGATAGGTACATGGATGATAGTAGAATGAAGGGTAGGTAGTTAGTTTGATCTTAGAGTAGGTTAAAGGTTCGGCACAACATTGTGGGCCGAAGGGCCTGTACTGTGCTGTACTGTTCTATGTTCTATGTGTCAAATTTTGCTTGGTAATCGCTCCTGTGAAGCACCTTGGGACATTTTACTCGGTTAAAGGTGCTATATAAGTGCAAGTTGTTGTTGTTGTCCCAATTACCATTCTCCCTGCAAGGGGAATAATTGTTTAGTGGTTATCAAATAACTGATAAACACTTCTTCACACCCTGCCTCCTGTAAGGACTCCATTCAATTCTCCCAGTTTCTCTGTCTCCGATGCATCTGCTCTGATGATGCTACCTTCCATAACAGAGCTTCTGATATGTCTTCCCTTTTTCCTCACTGGACTCCCCCCCCACTGTGGGTGACAGGGCCCTCAACCATGTCTGGCCCATTTCCCGCACCTCTACCCTCAGCCCTTCCCCTCCCTCCCAGAACCGCGACAGAGTTCCCCTTGTCCTCACTTTCCACCCCACCAGCCTCCACATCCACAGGATCATCCTCCGCCATTTCCACCACATCCAGCGTGATGCCACTACCAAACGCATCTTCCCCTCCCTTCTGCTGTCAGCATTCCGAAGGGGTCGTTCCCTCCGCGACACCCTGGTCCACTCCTCCGTTACCCTCACCACCTCGTCCCCTTCCCACAGTACCTTCCCCTGCAATCGCAGGAGGTGTAATACCTGCCCATTTACCTCCTCTCTCCTCACTATCCCAGGCCCCAAACACTCCTTTCAGATGAAGCAGCAATTTACTTGTACTTCTTTCAATGTAGTATACTGTATTCGCTGCTCACAGTGTGGTCTCCTCTACATTGGGGAGACCAAACGCAGAGTGGGTGACCGCTTTGTGGAACATCTCCGCTCAGTCCGCAAGCAGGACCCTGAGCTTCCGGTTGCTTGCCATTTCAACACTCCCCCTTGCTCTGATGCTCACATCTCTGTCCTGGGATTGCTGCAGTGTTCCAGTGAACATCAACGCAAGCTCGAGGAGCAGCATCTCCTTTACCGATTAGGCAAGCTACAGCCTACCAGACTGAACATTGAGTTCAATAATTTCAGAGCATGACGGGCGTCCCATTTTATGTTTAGTTATTTTTTTCTCTTTTTCCTTTTCTTTTTTTCTTCTTCCTTTTTTATTTGGTTATTTTATTTTAGGTTTTTTTTAGCTTGTTTAGTTTGTTTTTACTGTGCATACACACTGTTTTGGTTTTAAAATTTTTTTAAATGTTGGTGCTTGGAGTGCTTTGTGCTTTACAGTCTATTTACACCCTCTCTGTACTAACGCTTTGTCTTTCAGCACACCATTAATATACGTTTGCCTTTGTTCCATAACCTTCTGGTCAGTTATTCTCTGTGACCTTGTCCTATCTACACCTTCTCTTTTGTTATCTCTTGCCCCACCCATGCTGTACTTGCTTAAAACCTTTTACATTTCCAGTTCTGATGAAGAGTCACTGACCTGAAAGGTTAACTCTGCTTCTCTCTCCACAGATGCTGCCAGACCTGCTGAGTATTTCCAGCATTTCTTGTTTTTATTATAACTGATAAATAATGGTTTGATTCAAACTTATTTACAATAATTTTTGGCCTTCCTGTCAGGAGTAGAGTTATTCCAGACTATCTGTTCCTGATTTTACAGTAATTCCCAGTCTCCCTGGGAACCAGTAGATTAATCTTTGATTTTACTATAATTCCCAGGACTGAATGGGCTATTCTCAGACTCTACATTTGGTTTTCTTGAAATTCCCAGATCAGAGTCGTTTATAATAAAAACAGAAAGTGCCGGAAATACTTAGCAGGTCAGTCAGCATCTGTGGAGAGAGACACAGTTAACATTTCCCAGTCGGATATGACTCATCTTCAGTGGTTTATTCCTAGATTCTATCCCTGATTTTACCACAATTCCCAGGGCAGAGTAGGTTATTCCCAGACTCTATCTCTGATTTTAGTGTAATTCCCAGGACAAAATGGATTATTCCCAGAATTTAACCCTGATTTTACAGGCATTTCCAGTACAGAGTGAGTTATTCCCAGATGCTATCTGCAATTTTACAAAAATTCACACGAATGTGTAGGTTATTCATAGAATTTATCCATGATTTTGCTGAAATTCCAAGGAAGGAATAGGCTATTCCCAGAATTTATCCCTGATTTTACTGAAATTTCCAGGGCAGAATGAGTTACTTCCAGACTCTATTGCTGATTTTACAGTAGTTCCCAGGACAGAGTGGGTTAATCCCCGAAATTATCCATGATTTTACAGTCATTCCCAGGACAGAGTGGGTTAATATCAGAATTTATCCATGATTTTACAAGTAGTTCTGAGGACAGAGTGGGTTAATCCCAGAATTTATCCTGATTTTACAGTAGTTCCCAGGACAGAGTGGGTTAATATCAGAATCTATCCATGATTTTACAGTCATTCCCAGGACAGAGTGGGTTAATATCAGAATTTATCCATGATTTTACAGTAGTTCTCAGGACAGAGTGGGTTAATCCCAGAATTTATCCTGATTTTACAGTAGTTCCCAGGACAGTGTGGGTTAATATCAGAATTTATCCATGATTTTACAAGTAGTTCCGAGGACAGAGTGGGTTAATCCCAGAATTTATCCTGATTTTACAGTAGTTCCCAGGACAGAGTGGGTTAATATCAGAATCTATCCATGATTTTACAGTAGTTCTCAGGACAGAGTGGGTTAATCCCAGAATTTATTCATGATTTTACAGTAGTTCTCAGGACAGAGTGGGTTAATATCAGAATTTATCCTGATTTTACAGTCATTCCCAGGACAGAGTGGGTTAATATCAGAATTTATCCTGATTTTACAGTCATTCCCAGGACAGAGTGGGTTAATATCAGAATTTATACTGATTTTACAGTAGTTCCCAGGACAGAGTGGGTTAATATCAGAATCTATCCATGATTTTACAGTCATTCCCAGGACAGAGCGGGTTAATATCAGAATTTATCCATGATTTTACAGTAGTTCCCAGGACAGAGTGGGTTAATCCCAGAATTTATCCATGATTTTACAGTAGTTCCCAGGACAGTGTGGGTTAATCCCAGAATTTATCCATGATTTTACAGTAGTTCCCAGGACAGTGTGGGTTAATATCAGAATTTATCTTGATTTTCCAGTAGCTCCCAGGTCAGAGTGGGTTATTCCCTGAACTATTCCCGGTTTTACAGTCATTTCGGGATGAGTGGGAGGCCACACACACACACACACGTGATGAGATGCTGCATTCGTTGCATGGCTCCGCTGCTCAGCCTGTTGTCCTGCCGGGGTCTCCTTGCAGCTCGAAGCTCGGTCAGTGACAGGTAGGTGAGAGCCAGCGGCCGGGGTGCGGGGGGGGGGAACCTGGGACTACAGGTGAGAAGCGCAGACACTGGGGCGGTCATGGTGGGAAGAACCTGTACATAAGCAGCCCGGCACAGTGCAGCCTGCAAAGAGCAGAGGCAGCTAGGGCGGATTAAGGGGAAATCCTGGAACCTGCATTAAACAGAAAACATGCAGGGGGCTGGGATGCAGATTGGAAAAAAAACACAGTTTGCAAATATCATTTTTTTAAAAATCCACACCAACTTTCCTTGCCTCCTGCAATCTCAAACATTGTAATATTTATTTGCATTTCTCCTATAAAATGTACCGTTGTTTTTTTTAAATTATTATTTTAATTATCAGTTCATTTGTTCACTGCTTCCATCAGGGCTCTCTCCCAGCTACCGGCAATTTTGTATTGCAATCGATTATGTACATTGAGTTCACTGAGATTTCTCTTAATTCCCAATCCTTTCGGGCTCCAGGTCGGCTTTCTAAAACCCGTCTTGCTGCCAGAAGCCTTTTTCCTGTTTTTGTTCATGCTTTTACATATTGGCAGACCGATTAAATTATAGAAACGCAGCCCAGCAAGAGGCCTTTCAGCCCATCATGCCTCTACTGGCTCTTTGAAAGAGCTTTCCAATTAGTCCCACTCCCCGTTCTTTCCCCAAAGCCCTGCAAATTTTTCCCTTTCATGTATTTATCCAATTCTCTTTTGAAAGTTACTACTGAATCTGCTTCCACCGTCCTTTCAGGCAGCGCGTTCCAGATCACAACAACTCGCTGTGTAAAAAAAAATTCTCATCTTGTGTCAACTTCCTTTGCTAATTATCTTAAATCTGTATCCTGTGGTCACTGACCCTCTTGCCAATTGAAACAGTTTCTCCTTATTTACTCTTTCTAAACCCTTCATGATTTTGAACACCTCGATTAAATCTTCTCTTAACCTTCTCTGCTCTAAAGAGAACAATCCCAGCTTCTCCAGTCTCTCCACATTAACTGAAGTTCCTCATCCCTGGAACCATTCCAGTAAATCTCCCCCGCACCATCTCCAAGGCCCTGACATCCTTCCGAAAGGCTGTTTTCCGTGCCTTCAGCTACCTAGGCCCTAAACACTAGAATTCCCTCCCTAAACCTTTCCGCCTCTCTCTGTTCCTTAAATCCCAACACTTCCCTGTTCTGATAACCCTTTATGTGACTTGGTGTTAAATTTTGTTTGATAACTCTCCTGCAAAGCACCTTGGGAAGTTTTGTGACTTTAAAGGCACAAAATAAATACAAATTGTTATAATAGCAAAATACTGCGGATGCTGGAAATCTGAAATAAAAACAAGAAATGCTGGAACCACTCAGCAGGTCTGGCAGCATCTGTGGAAAGAGAAGCAGAGTTAACGTTTCTGGTCAGTTCCGATTAAGGGTCACTGACCCGAAACGTTAACTCTGCTTCTCTTTCCACAGATGCTGCCAGACCTGCTGAGTGAATCCAGCATTTCTTGTTTTTAATACAAATTGTTGTTGTTGTAAACTGGCTGCTCTGGGTCTGTTGGCTTTAATTGTTAGTGATTGATGACATCATGTGCAATTGGAGTAAATAGAATCAAAATCAGGGAGTGAAGGAGGCAGCCACTTTTTACTGAGACAGGAAAACAATGCATATACTGGGTGCTGGAAACATTTACTGAACAGGTATGTGAAGGCAGACTGACCCCAAACTACCCGAATGAAATAATTAATTTACCATTAAACCAACCTCTTCTGATTTAGAAAGGAATTTTATTTAAAGAACGTTTCTTAATGGTTTCTTTGTTTGGTTGATTAGTGAGGGCGTGGTTTGGACAAGGAGAACAGATGGTTTAATGAGAGGACACAGATTTAAGGTGATTGGCAAAAGAACCAGAGGGGGAGATGAGAATCTTTTTTTTTACACAGTGAGTTGTTGTGATCTGGAATGCGCTGCCTGAAAGGGCGGTGGAAGCAGATTCAAGAGTAATTTTCAAAAGGAAATTGGAGTCATTGGGCTGAATTTACCTGGCTTATTGGAACCAGCTGGGTGGCGAGAGGGGAGCCCGACGTCATCCCATGTTGCCAGTGGCGGGAAGCCTGATGGCCAATTAAGGACCACTTCCCACTTCTACAAGCATTTTGCCAGTGTGAGGAGGGCCTGCCACTGTGTGGGGAGACTACCTGGCAAACCCTGAAGGCCTCCTAGCGGATTCTGGGGGGTGGAGGGAGGGGGGTCCCTCCTTGGTGGACGCTCCGTGACCCACAGAGGGGAGCCCCCCCACAGTGGCAATGGCCGCTCTGGCAGGAATGGCGCCGCTGATGCATCACAGCCCCTCCCCCACCCGATCACTAGGGCGGGCGCATGTGGGGCCGGGCCACTATCCTCAATTGGATGGCAACCCTGGAAGAAGCCTCTTAATTGGCTGCTGCCGGCAAGAAGCTGACCCATTACCCTGCTGCCCACTCAAGTGGAGTCGCCTCCCACTTTCGACCTGGTGCTGAGAATTCAAGAACCCCCCCAAAAATGCAGCCTATAGAATTATAGAATGGTTACAGCACAGAAGGAGGCCATTCAGCCTTTTGTGCCTGTACTGGCACTTTACAAGAACGACTCAGCCAATCCCCGTCCCCTGCCTTTTCCCTGTAGCCCTGCAAAATTTGGATAAATGCTTGAAAGAGAAAAAATTTGCAGGGCCATGGGGAGAGAGCAGGGGGAGTGTGACTAGTTGCATAGCACTTTCAAAGAGCCAGCACAGGCACGATGGGCTGACTGGCCTCCTTCTGTGCTGTAAGATTCTATGGTGAGTGGGGAGGGATATCAAGGAGTGTGTGTGTGTGTGTCCGCTACAAGCTCCCAGTTAGTTTAGTGATAAAAGGCCTCTCCGAATACATTGAAAGCAATAAAGCATGATTTCTAACATACCCACACAGAGCCTCGCCAGGAGATTTCGCTGGTTAAAGGCAGTGTGTGTATCCCACAGCCCCATGAGGCAGGAAGACTCCCGGTTTTGATTCCTGGTTGGTGTGTATCTCGGAAGACAAGGAGAGAGCTTTGTTGTACTGCCATCTAGTCAGAGA
The DNA here is from genome assembly GCF_036365525.1 of Heterodontus francisci. Lineage (NCBI taxonomy): Eukaryota > Metazoa > Chordata > Chondrichthyes > Heterodontiformes > Heterodontidae > Heterodontus > Heterodontus francisci. The sequence goes on from NC_090377.1 coordinate 10,883,663, forward strand.
GAGGAATAAACAGTCAACACGAATCCTTCTTCGGTTGCTGTGGCTCCTGGATATCATATGCTTTCCTTTTTGGCCATGTCTCAGTGGGTAACACTCTTGCCTCTGTGTCAGAAAGTTATAGGTTCAAATCCCACTCCAGAGGCTTGAGTGTAGAATCCAGGCTGAAGCCCCCAGTGCAACACTGAGGGAGTGCTGCACTGTCAGAGGTGCCATCTTTCAGATGAGACATTGAACCGGGGTAAAGCCTGGCTACCCAACCTGAACCCGACTAGACCCGGCTACATGTGTCGGGTTCGGGTCTATATTCCGAGTCCAGCATTTGGGCTCGGGTCGGGTCGGGCTGGACACTGCTGCTTCTGGGAAGTCATGGGATCAGGCATACCCATGATTGCCCACAACTCCATCTGCAGGAATAGCCTGCTGCCGGAGCGGATGAAGGAGATTCATGGGTCAGGTCGGGCGTGTAAAAAAAAAAAAAATTAAAGGACTCGGGCTGGGTCGGGCTCAGGTCGGATGTGGTTCTGTCGGGCTCGGGTCCGGTTTCATTTGTAGACCTGAGCAGGCCTTTACTCCGCAGTGACTGGGCCAATATTTCACCCTCAAACAATAGCACTAAATAATAAAAAAAGGGTGTAAAGATAAGCCCAGCAGTTACAGGCCAGTCAGTTTAACTTCGGTGGTGGGGAAAATTCTAAAAGGAATAATTCGGGACAAAATTAATAGTCACATGGACAAATGCAGGTTAGTTAAAGAAAGCCAGCATGGATTTCTTAAAGGAAAATCATGTTTAACTAACTTGCTGGAGTTTTTTTGAAGAGGTAACAGAGAGGGTTGATGGAGACAGTGCAGTTGATGTGGTGTATATGGACTTTCAGAAGACATTTGATACAGTGCCACACAACAGACTTGTTAGCAAAGTTATAGCTCCTGGAATAAAAGGGACAGTAGCAACATGGATACAGAATGGGCTGTGTGACAGGAAACAGAGAGTAATGGTTAATGGATGGTTTTTTGGGCTGGAGGAAGGTTTGTAGTGGAGTTCCCCAGGGGTCAGTGTTGGGACCCTTGCTCTTCCTAATATATATTAATGACCTAGACCTTGGTGTACAAGGCACAATTTCAAAGTTTGCGGATGATACAAAACTTGGAAGCATTGTGAACTGTGAGGAGGATATAGACAAGTTGGTGGAATGGGCAGACAGGTGGCAGATGAATTTCAATGCAGAGAAATGTGAAGTGATTCTTTTTGGTAGGAAGAACATGAAGAGACAATATAAAATAAAGGGTACAATTCTAAAGTGGGTGCAGGAACAGAGGGACCTGGGGGTATATGTGCATAAGTCATTAAAGATGACAGGACAGGTTGAGACAGCGGTTAATAAAGTATACAGTGTCCTGCGCTTTATTAATAGAGGCACAGAGTACAAGAGCAAGGACGTTATGGTGAATTTGTATAAGGCACTAGTTCGGCCTCAGCTGGAGTATTGCGTCCAGTTCTGGGCACCGCACTTGAGGAAAGACGTGAGGACATTGGAGAGAGTACAGAAAAGATTCACGAGAATGGTTCCAGGAATGAGGAATTTCAGTTATGAAGATAGATTGGAGAAGTTGGGACTGTTTTCCTTGGAGAAGAGAAAGCTGAGAGGAGATTCAATAGATGTATTCAAAATCATGAGGGGTCTGGACAGAGTAGATGGAGAGAAACTGTTCCCACTGGTGAAAGGATTGAGAATGAGAGGGCACAGATTAAAAATATTTGGTAAGAGAAGCAGAAGTGGCATGAGGAGAAACTTTTTCACGCAGGGACTGGTCAAGGTCTGGAATCCGCTGCCTGAGAGTGTGGTGGAGGCAGGTTCAATTGAAGCATTCAAAAAGGGAATTAGACTGTTATATGCAAAGGAAGAATGTACAGGGTTACGGGGAGAAGGCAGGGGAGTGAAGCCACTAGTTGAATTGCTCTTTCAGAGAGCTGGTGCAGTAACAATGGGCTGAATGGCCTCCTTCTGCACTGTAACAATTCTGTAAGATTGACTGGTCATTGTCACATTGCTGTTTGTGGGAGCTTTCTGTGCACAAATTGGCTGCTGCATTTTCCTACATTACAACAGTGACTACCCTTCAAAAAAGAACTTCATTGGCTGTAAAGCACTTTGGGGGTGTCCTGAAGTCATGAAAGGCGCTACAGAAATGCAATTATTTTATTGTCTGTTTATCTTAACATTCAAGATATGATTGAATACCCAATGGGAATGGGAAGTGCCAGCCTGTTTGCCAGGAAGTTTGGGGTTGGTGTTGGGAGGAATGACTGTACTCCAGCATGAATCAGTACAGGCAGGAGAGAGAGAGGAAAGGACAAAAGCTGTTAAATGTAGATTGCATGTAGAATGGTGCATGGTTGGAGAAATGAAGTGGCCAACTTTTTTTTCTGCTGATTCCTATCCCTTCCTCACTCTTGGCTGGTGTAGAGTTTCCTGCACCTCATTCAAATGATTAGGCAGGGAGTATTGACTAGCTATTTGACTGTGGAGGCATCGTAGCTTAGGCCAGTCGTGTCATCAACCATCACTTGTGTATATTTACAATGGGATTCACTGGATGAGGCGTGCTGACTCTTCAAACCAGGCAGAGAGACTCCCAAGGTGGCAGGGAATTGCAGTCCCACAACTCACCAACTTTCCTCAGAGTTTGATGAACATCACTCTGTGAGAATTACATCAAAGTCGCTGGCCCGAGCCTGAAGTGTCGAGCTCTTTTGCCCCAACATGACTTGCTTTTCAAACTGACCAGCTCCCTTGTCCTGACCAGGCCTGACTCTAAAGCGTCAGGTCAGACTGAGTGCTCTAGTCTCTGGAGCAGGACTTGGACCCCCGACCTTCTGACTCAGAGATGGGAGTGCTACCCGCTGAGCCATGGCTGACAGCTGTCATGCTGGAACCCAAGTCTGCATAATTCAGTGGAACATGAGGTAATGAGCCCACTGTAGGGGAGCTGGGTGACGCAGTGTAATTGGGCATGTGTCTTCAAAGAGAGAGGATTTTAATCCCTTACTGTAACAATTAGTTCTTGGAGCCGTTTCTATGTTTGAAGCACTAATGTCACGCTGTTTATCTGAAAGCTGAGGCCAGCTGTCGACGGGGACAGACTGTCAGAATTTTGGCGTCGGCCTTTCTGATCAACTGGGATTATTATAATCCCATCAAATTCCCTTAATTTTCCTTTGTTTTGTTTCTTTGCCCACCTGATACCCACTCTGAAGATACGGAACGTTCTCTGGGAGCAGGACAGGAGAAAGGGGGCTGATTTTATTTAAGATATTGGCGAGAGGGAATGTGGGGGAGAACCAGTCCTGATCCAGAGGGAGCTGTGATCGTTGCTGAGGCCTCTGCCTGTGTGGAAGCCTAGACTCTCACCAGGCTGTTTTGCCACAAAGGGCATCACAGCCTGAGCCAGACTCACCTAACATTGGGGACAGGCAGGCGGTTCATATCATCCCGCAGGACGTTGATCAGGTGTGGGGGGGACCTCTGCTGATTTACTCCCCACTCCTCACGCCCCAGTGGTGTAAAAACTCCAGCCTGAGCAGCACTGGACCATTTGGGAATCAAGGAATCTGGGGATAGGGCAGGAAAGTGGATTTGAGGTAAAAAAAAAATCAGCCATGATCTTATTGCATGGTGGAGGAGGGTCAAAGGGCCAACTTGCCTATTCCAGCTCCTACTTGGAGTGATGGAGTCATAATGGCACAGAAGGAGGCCATTCAGCCCACCGTCCATGCTGGCTCTTTGTAGAGCAATCCAATCAGTCCCATTCCCCGGCTCTCTTTCCCCTAGCCCTGTGAGTTCCAGGTCATTACCACTTGCTGCGTTAAATAGTTCTTCCTCAAATCCCCCCCTGCATCTCCGGCCCAAAACCTTAAACCTGTGTCCCCTAGTCCTTGTACCATCAGTTACTGGGAACAGCTTTTCTTTGTCTACCTTATCCAAATCCCGTCATAATCTTGTACAATAATAATAATACATAATATAATCTTGTACACCTCTATTAAATCCCCCCCTCAATTTCCTTTGCTCCTAGGAGAACAACCCCAGCTTTTCCAACCTAACCTTGTAACCAAAATCCCTCATCCCTGGAACCATTCTGGTAAATCTCCTCTGCACCCTCTTGAGGACCCTCACATCCTCCAAAGGTGTGGACACAATACTCTAGTTGGGGCCTAACCAGAGCTTTATACAGATTCAGCATAACTTCCCTGCTTTTGTACTCAATGCCTCTATTTTTGAAACCCAAGATCCCATATGCTTTGCTAACCACTCAATATGTCCTGCCATCTTCAAAAATCAATACACGGGTCCCTCTGTCCCTGCACACTCTTGGAAAATGTGTGATTTAGTCGATATTGCCTCACCCTAACCCTTTTACCAAAATGCATCAACTCACATTTCTCTATTAAATTCTATCTGCCACCACTCTGCCCATTCTGCTAGCCTATCTACGTCCTGTTGCAGGCAGTTCCTATCATCCTCCCTGTTTGCCACTCCTCCACGTTTGGTACCATCAGGAAATTTTAAAATTTTACTCTGTATTCCAATATCCAAGTCATTTATATATATCAAAAAAGCAGTGGTCCTAGCACTGACCCTTGGGGAACACCACTGTCTACTATCCTCCAGTCTGAAAAAACAACCATTTACCATGACTTCCTGTTTTCTATCCTTGAGCCTTTTTTTATCCTGAGCCTCAATTTTGCTAGCCAGCCTTTTATGTGGTACTTTGTCAAACACTTTCTTTAAATCCATATAAACAACATCCACTGCATTCTCTTCACCAATCTTCTCTGTTTCTTCATCCAAAAAAACAATTAGATTAGGCAAGCTCAATCTGCCTTTTACAAACCCATGCTGGCTCTGCCCAATTATGCTTGCACTGTCAGTCCCATGTTTGATGTTCAGTGCCTACTTTAGTCGGTGGAACCCAGTGTGTAATTAATTACAGAGGAGCTGTTGGAGGGTGGGGCCCATGCTATGAACACCATCAAATTCACTGGGGGATCTAGAATTACAGAGAATCACATAGAATTTACAGCACAGAAACAGGCCATTCGGCCCAACTGGCCTAGGCTGGCATTTATGCCCCACACGAGCCTCCTCCCACCCTATCAGCATAACCTTCTATTCCTTTCTTCCTCATGTGTTTATCCAGCTTCCCCTTAAATGTATCTATACCATTCACCTCAGCCAGTCCCTGGGGTAGCGAGTTCCACATTCTCCCCACTCTCTGGGTAAAGAAGTTTCTTTTGAATTCTCTATTGGATTTATTAGTGACTATCTTATATTTATGACCCCAAGTTCTGGACTCCCCCACAGGTGGGAACATCTCAGCCTCACAGCTCCAGGGACCCGGGTTCAATTCTGGGTACTGCCTGAGCGGAGTTTGCAAGTTCTCCCTGTGACCGCGTGGGTTTCCGTCGGGTGCTCCGGTTTCCTCCCACCGCCAAAGACTTGTAGGTTGATAGGTAAATTGGCCATTGTAAATTGCCCCTAGTGTAGGTAGGTGGTAGGGAATATGGGATTACTGTAGGGTTAGTATAAATGGGTGGTTCTTGGTCGGCACAGACTCGGTGGGCCGAAGGGCCTGTTTCAGTGCTGTATCTCTAAATAAATAAGTAAATCTCCACATCTACTGTATCGTGTCCTTTCATAGATTTAATGACCTCAGTCGTGTCACCAATTTGGATGGGGTGGGGGCAGGGTGGGTTTGGGGTGGGAAGGGGTTGGGGTGGAAGTGGGGTAGGAAGGGAGTGGGGTGGGGAAGGAGCTCCCTGATTTCAACTTCAACGGATTTCCAACAGCAGCAATGTGGAGCCCACATCATGTTACTGTTCCTGCTTTCACCAAGATCCTCATAGACTGATGGGAGTTTCCATGTTGTCACTTTTGGGGGAATTATGTTCACATCATTTCTTCCCTTTCCTCTCCAACTCAGTGGTTTTGCCTAGAAAACAAATGAAAGAACTTGCATTTCTGTAGCGCCTGTCACAACTTCAGAATGTCCCAAAGTGCTTTACAGCTAATTTAGTACTTCTGAAATGTAATCATTGTTGTAATGTAGGAAACGCAGCAGCTAATTTGTGCACAGCAAGCTCCCACAAGCAGCAATGTGGTAATGACCCTGTAATTTTTTTTAAGTGATGTTGCTTGAGGGATAAATATTGGTGCAGGACAACAGTGAGAAACTCCCTTGGTCTTCTTCAAAATAGTGCCATGGGATCTTTTATGTCCACCCGAGGAGGCGGAAGGGGCTCGCAGTCTTATCCTAGATTACGTGCTAAAGCCACCGTATTGGAACGTGAAACCATGAATTCCGGTCTTGGAGGCAAGAGTGCTTCCCGCTGAGTCACGCCTGACATCACTAACAAACTGAAGTACAATTCTGTCTCTAACACAGATCAAAGAGATATTTCACATTCCAGTAATTTCACATTCCAGCAATTTCCAATCATAGGGAAAATGTTAGAAGCTACTATTAAAGACATTATGTCAGGGCAGTTAAAAAAAATTCAAGGTAATCAGGCAGAGTCAACATGGCTATGTGAAAGGGAATTCATGTTTATCCAATTTATTTGAGTTCTTTGAAGAAGTAACATGTGCTGTTGATAAAGGGGAACCGGTGGATGTACTGTACTTAGATTTCCAGAAGGCATTTGATAAGGTGCCACATCAAAGGTTATTGCAGAAAATAAGAGCTCGTGGTGTAGGGGGTAACATATTGGCATGGATAGAAGATTGGCTAGCTCACAGGTAAGAGAGTAGGCATAAATGGGTCATTTTTTGTTGGCAAGATGTAATGAGTGGTGTGCCACAGGGATCTGTACTGGGGTTCAACTTTATACAATTTATATAAATGACTTAGATGAAGGGACCAAAGGTATGGTTGCTAAAGTTGCTGATGGCACAAAGGGCGGCACAGTGGCGCAGTGGTTAGCACCGCAGCCTCACAGCTCCAGCGACCCGGGTTCAATTCTGGGTACTGTCTGTGTGGAGTTTGCAAGTTCTCCCTGTGTCTGCGTGGGTTTTCTCCAGGTGCTCCGGTTTCCTCCCACAATCTAAAAGACTTGCAGGTTGGTAGGTAAATTGGTCATTATAAATTGCCCCTAGTATAGGTAGGTGGTAGGGAAAATATAGGGACAGGTGGGGATGTGGTAGGAATATGGGATTAGTGTAGGATTAGTATAAAATGGGTGGTTGATGGTGGGCACAGACGCGGTGGGCTGAAGGGCCTGTTTCAGTGCTGTATCTCTAAACTAAACTAAAGATAGGTAGGAAAGTAAGTTGTGAGGAGGACATAAGGAGGCTACAAAGGGTTATAGATAGGTTAAGTGATCGGGCAAACATTTGGCAAATGGAATATAATGTGGGAAAGTGTGAAATTGTCTATTTTGGCAGGAAGAATAAAAAAGAAGCATATTATCTAAATGGTGAGAGATTGCAGAGCTGTGCGATGCAGAGGGATTTGGGTTTCCTAGTGCATGAATCCCAAAAGGTTAGTATGTAGGTACAGCATGTAATTAGGAAAGCTAATAGAATGTTATCAATTATTGCAAGAAGAATTGAATACAAAAGTAGGGAGGTTATGCTTCAATTATATGGAGCATTGGTGAGACCACATCTTGGGTACTGTGTATAGTTTTGGTCTCCTTATTTAAGGAAGGATGTAAATATGTTGGAAGCAGTTCACAGAAGGTTTACTAGACTAATACCTGGATTGGGCGGGTTGTCTTATGAGGAAAGATTGGACAGGCTTGGCTTGTATCTGCTGGCGTTTAGAAGAGTAAGAGGTGACGTGATTGAAACATATAAGATTCTGAAGGGTCTTGACAGGGTGGATGTGGAAAGGATGTTTCCTCTTGTAGGAAAATCTAAAACTAGGGGTCACTGTTTAAAAATAGGGGGTCGCCCATTTAAGACAGAGATGAGGAGAAATTTCTTCTCTTAGAGGGTCATGAGTCTTTGGAATTCTCTTCCTCAAAAGGTGATGCAAGCAGAGTCTTTCAATATTTTTGAGGCAGAAGTAGATAGATTCTTGTTAAGCAAGAGGGTTAAAGGTTATTGGGAATAGGCAGGAATGTGGAGTTGAGGTCACAATCAGATCAGCCATGATGTTTTGGAATGGTGGAGCAGGCTCGAAGGGCTGAGTGGCCTACTCCTGCTCCTAATTCATATGTTCGTATGTATTTATCGTCGTAAAAAAAAAAATGTCTGGTTCACGACTGTCCTTTAGAGAAGGAAATCTGCCATCCTTACCTGGCCTGGCTGACATGTGACTCCAGACCCACAGCAATGTGGTTGACTCTTAACTGCCCTCTGAAATGATCTAGCAAGCCACTGAGTTGTGGAGGGCAATTAGGGTTGGGCAACAAACGCTGGCCTTGCCAGTGATGCCCACATCCCATGAAAGATTTAAAAAAATCATTTTATATGTCTTTACATATATAATGTAGAGTTAAATGCGTCTTTGTTAGCAGTAGGTGAGACACAATGGCTCTTTAGCTCTGCGTCCTAAGGATAATCAATACACAAATCTGTCCAGAGATATCCACATTTGCCTAGGGAACCATCTAGCCTTGCTGGCTTCCTTAGTTTGATACTGTTGATTGTACTGAAATGCTAATTGTGTTGGACGAATACTTGATATCCTTTGAGATGTTTAATGCATACGAGTTTGCAGACTATCAGATGTAGAAAAATTCATAACCTCATAAGCTAATCCATTAAGGATGCTGCACTCTCGCCAAACTTCAAACTTACATTGCTCTGGGCCTTGGCGTGCGCGAGACCCAGAACTCTAAAGAGCATCTTTGATCTTTAGGTGATAAGATCTGCCTCTGGAGTGCCAGAAAAATGTGTAAGAGTTGTCAATCCTCCCTAAATCTTTAGTTCCTGGCTAAGAGGATATCCGTGGAGTAAATGATCACAAAACATTGCAACAGAGGCAAGATCAAACCCTAAAAGGACAGTTATAAACTCAGACTTCATATTGTTTATTACAAAGTTTATTTGCCATATCTTGCTGTATTTCCCTGCTTCTGTATAATTCTTTTACTTGTAAATAAACCTTACTGTCAGATTTAATCTTCACACAACAAACTAATATTGTAGCATTTACCACTTTTCAAAGTAGACCAGAGAGAGGGATGGGCACCGAACTTGGTCTCTGGTGCGTAATATCTCTGGTCCTCTTTCAGATGAGACGGTAAACCAAGATCCTATCTGTCCTTTCAGTTTGGTGTAAAAGATCCCAAAGAAGAGTATGCAGGTTGTCCTGGGTATCATCCCACAACAAACCTGCTTGAAAGTATCTGGCCATCACTTATTCTTGTTTGTGGGAGCTTGCTGTGTGCTAAGGGATATTTCCTACTTTACAATAGTGGCAAAATCTTTGCGGTTAAAAGTTCCAAACTCCTCCCATTTGCAATGGGTTGGATCTCCCAAACCTTTTCAAAATCGGTGTTTTCTGAGCACTTTTGACCTGGACGTTCATGAAAAAGGTGATTCTTGGTGATCCTGTTGGGCTTTTACTTCTCCACAAACTTCAACTTTCAAAACAGTTTCCAATCTTCGCAGGTTTCCGCTGTGTCAGGCTTCTGAGAGCAGGCGTTCCCTCTCTCTCTCTCTCTCTCTCTCTCTCGAGGCTGCCACCACTGGTTGCCTTCCTTCTTATAGCCTGTCTGCCTTCACAAAGTCTGTGAAATTTATCTGGATTCAAAAGTCAATAGTTTGTTGTTCTATTCAATATGAAAAGTCCAGAAATCTGGTTTCACAGAGCCACCTGGGCCTTCCGTTATTCCCAGATGTTAACAGCTGCCTGGTACATTTGCATCTTCAGAATCACTGACTCCTATCTTATAGCTCTGAGTTGTTTGCCTCCATTATACACTTTATTTAAATTCTGGACAGCGCATCAACAATTACATTGCTCTTTCCTGCTACATGTGCAATCTTTAGGGTAAATGGTTGTAACATTAAACTCCACCAAAATAATCTGACACTCTTGGTTTTGAACTTTTCTAGAAACGGTAATGGATTATGATCAATATAAACTGTTATTGTCCCCTTGGCCCAATGTCACCATATACTTCAAAATGTTGAAGGGCCAATACGAGACCTAAAGCCTCCTCTTCAATAGTGGAGTACGTCTTCTGGCATCACCGGTGAACACAGCTACTCTGACTTACATCAGTGGTGGGAAAGTTATTGGAAGGGATTCTGAGAGACAGGATTTATTTGCATCTGGAAAGGCAAGGTCTGATTAGGGATAGTCAGCATGGCTTTGTGCATGGGAAATCATGTCTCACGAATTTGAGTTTTTTGAAGAGGCGAACAAGAGGATTGACGAGGGCAGGGCGATGGACGTTGTCTACATGTACTTCAGCAAGGCCTTTGACAAGGTCCCGCATGATAGGCTGGTCCAGAAGGTTCGAACACATGGGATCCAGGGTGAGCTAGCAAATTGGATACAAAATTGACTTCGTGATAGGAGGCAGAGGGTGGTAGTGGAGGGTTGTTTTTCAGATTGGAGGCCAGGGACCAGTGGTGTGCCGCAGGGATCAGTGCTGGGCCCTCTGTTATATAAATGACTTGGATGTGAATGTAAGGGGCATGATTAGTAAGTTTGCAGATGACACCAAAATTGGTGGTATAGTGGACAGGGAAGAAGGTTGTCTAAGGTTACAACAGGATATATAGATCAACTGGGAAAGTGGACAAGTGTGAAGTGATGCATTTTGGGAAGTCAAACCAGGGCAGGACATATACAGTGAATGGCAGGGCCCTGGGGAGTGTTCTCGAACAGAGAGACCTTGGGGTGCAAGTACATAGTTCCCTGAAAGTGGCAACACAGGTGGACAGGGTGGTGAAGGAGGCATTTGGCATGCTTGCCTTCATCGGCCGAGGCATTGAGTAAAAGAGTTGGGACGTCATGTTGCAGTAGTACATAACGTTGGTTAGGCCGCATTTGGAATACTGTGTGCAGTTCTGGTCACCGCACTACAGGAAAGATGTGATTATGCTAGAGAGGGTGCAGAAAAGATTCACAAGGATGTTGCCTGGTTTGGAGGGCTTGAGTTCTAAAGAGAGATTGGATAGGCTGGGTCTGTTTTCCCTGGAGCGAAGGAGGCTGAGAGGGGACATGATAGAGGTATATAAAATTATGAGAGGCATAGATAGGGTAGATAGCCAGATTCTGTTTCCCATGGTAGGGGTGACTAAAACTAGAGGGCATATGAGCTGCCTGAGGAGGTGGTGGAGGCAGGAACAGTAGTGACATTTAAGAGGCATCTGGACAGGTACTTGAATGAGCAAGGCATAGAGGGATATGGAATTAATGCAGGCAGGTGGGATTAGTATAGATAGGCATTATGGTCGGCATGGACGCGGTGGGCCGAAGGGCCTGTTTCTATGCTGTACGACTCTATGACTCTAATTATATCGTTCTTTAGCATATATTGAACCTCCTCCATGACCTGAGCCAATTTATCAGAATTGAGGCAATAAGAGTTCTGTTTAATGGGTCTAGCTGCTCCTACACCAACCCATGAATAGTCAGAGGGGTTTGACCTGGCTTATCTACACATATGGTTTAAAACTCTTTTACTAGTTCAGCTATGTCCCTTTTATGCTGTTCAGAGAGATGATGTAGAACTGTATCTAAATTTTCTAACACCTCTGTGTTTGATGGTTTCACCGCAGGGAGTTTAATATGAGAGTTCTCAGTCTCTGCCCCTGCTTCTAGTTCATCAAAAGTAACACTATCCTTAACCTCCCCTTCTGTCATTTGACATACATTTACCGGCTGACAAGGTTCAGGTTCATTGTATCTTTTCAATGTATTCACGTGACATGCTGTTTGACCTTTTGGTTTGTCTGGGGTGCTAACCAGATAGTTCACCTCACCGAGTTTCCTCTTAATGAAGTAAGATCCACTGAACCTAGCTTTCAATGGTTCCCCAGGAAACAGCAAGAAAACTACTACCTTGTCTCCAAGGGATTGATCAAGAAGGGGAAAATAGAACACGAGAGCAAGCTTGCGGGGAACATAAAAACTGACTGTAAAAGTTTCTATAGGTATGTGAAGAGAAAAAGATTGGTGAAGGCAAATGTAGGTCCCTTACAGTCAGAACAGGGGAATTTATTATGGGGAATAAAGAAATGGCTGACCAACTAAATGCATACTTTGGTTTTGTCTTCACAAAGGAGGACACAAATATAATACCAGAAATGTTGGGGAACACAGGGCTTAGTGAGAGAGAGGAACTGAAGGAAATCAGTATTAGTAGAGAAATGGTGTTGGGGAAATTGATGGGATTGAAGGCCGATAGAATCGGACAGAGTCAGCATGGATTTATGAAAGGGAAATCATGCTTGACAAATCGATTAGAATTCTTCGAGGATGTAACTAGTAGAGTTGATGAGGGGGAGCCAGTGGATATGGTTTATTTAGACTTTCAGAAGGCTTTCGACAAAGTCTCATATTAGAGATTAGCATGTAAAATTAAAGCGCATGGGATTGGGGGTAGTGTATTGCGATGGATAGAAAATTGGTTGGCAGACAGGAAACCAAGAGTAGGGATAAATGGGTCCTTTTCCGAAGGGCAGGCAGTGACTAGTGGGGTACCGCAGGGATTGGTGCTAGGACCCCAGCTATTCACAACATACATTAATGATTTAGATGAGGGAACTAAGTGTAATTTCTCCAAATTTGCAGATGACACAAAACTGGGTGGGAGGGTGAGTAGTGAGGAGGATGCAGAGAGGCTTCAAGGTGATTTGGACAAGTTGAGTGAGTGGGCTAATGCATGGCAGATGCAGTATAATGTGGATAAATGTGAGGTTATCCACTTTGGTAGCAAAAACAGGAAGGCAGATTATTATCTGAATGGCTATAAACTGAGAGAGGGGAATATGCAACGAGACCTGGGTGTTCTCGTACACCAGTCGCTGAAGGTAAGCATGCAGGTGCAACAGGCGGTAAAAAAGGCAAATGGTATGTTGGCCTCCATAGCGAGAGGATTCGAGTACAGGAGCAGGGGTGTCTTGCTGCAATTATACAGGGCCTTGGTGAGGCCACACCTGGAATATTGTGTGCAGTTTTGGTCTCCTCATCTGAGGAAGGATGTTCTTGCTATAGAGGGAGTGCAGCGAAGGTTTACCAGACTGATTCCTGGGTTGGCGGGACAGACGTATAAGGAGAGATCGAGTCGGTTAGGATTATATTCACTGGAGTTCAGAAGAGTGAGGGGGGCTCTCATAGATATCTATAAAATTCTAACAGGACTTGACAGGGTAGATGTAGGAAGGATGTTCCCGATGGTGGAGAAGTCCAGAACCAGGGGTCATAGTCTAAGGATACGGGGTAAACCTTTCAGGACTGAGATGAGGAGAAATTTCTTTACCCAGAGAGTGGTGAGCCTGTGGAATTCGCTACCTCAGAAAGCAGTTGAGGCCAAAACACTGAATGTTTTCAAAAAGGAGTTAGATATAGCTCTTGGGATTAAAGGGATCAAAGGGTATGGGGCGAAAGCGGGAACATGTTACTGAGTTGGATGATCAGCCATGATCATAATGAATGCCGGAGCAGGCTCGAAGGGCCGAATGGCCTACTCCTGCTCCTATTTCCTACGTTTTCTATGTCTCCAGGCTGCAAACTGTGTGCCGTAGCTGTTCTATCCTCTTGGGTTTTCATCACTTACTGAGAAATCTTGAGATGTTTTCTGGCCATCTCACACGGTTTAATGAGTCTCTCTTAAAATTATTGAGGTTATTGAGAGGAGTTATGGGGAGGTAGTCACACCTCAGGTAAAAGAAGTAGGTAGATGGGTTACCGTCAGGGGAAGGAGAGGGAACCAGCAGGCAGTGCAGGGATCCCCTGTGGCCGTTTCCCTCAACAACAGGTATACCGTTTTGGGGGACGACTTACCAGGGGTAAGCAATGGGGTACAGGTATCTGGCACAGAGTCTGTCCCTGTTGCTCAGAAGGGAAGGGGGAAGAGGAGCAGAACATTAGTCATTGGGGACTCCATAGTTAGGGGAACAGATAGGAGGTTCTGTGGGAACGAGAGAGACTCACGGTTGGTATGTTGCCTCCCAGGTGCCAGGGTTCGTGATGTCTCGGATCGTGTTTTTGGGATACTTAAGGGGGAGGGGGAGCAGCCCCAAGTCGTGGTCCACATAGGCACCAACGACATAGGTAGGAAGAGAGATGGGGATTTAAGACAGAAATTCAGGGAGCTAGGGTGGAAGCTTAGAGCGAGAACAAACAGAGTTGTTATCTCTGGGTTGTTGCCCGTGCCACGTGATAGCGAAGCGAGGAATAGGGAGAGAGAGGAGTTGAACACGTGGCTGCAGGGATGGTGCAGGAGGGAGGGTTTTGGTTTCCTGGATAATTGGGGCTCTTTCTGGGGTAGGTGGGACATCTACAAACAGGATGGTCTTCACCTGAACCAGAGGGGTACCAATATCCTGGGGGGGAGATTTGCTAGTGCCCTTCGGGGGGGTTTAAACTAATTCAGCAGGGGAATGGGAACCTAAGTTGTAGTTCCAGTGTACAGGATGTTGAGAGTAGTGAGGTCAGGGATATGGTTACAAGGACGCAAGAGGGCACTGGCAAGCAAGAACCTGGTATAAAGTGTGTCTACTTCAACGCCAGGAGCATCCGGAATAAGGTGGGTGAGCTTGCAGCATGGGTTGGTACCTGGGATCTCGATGTAGTGGCCATTTCGGAGACATGGGTAGAGCAGGGGCAGGAATGGATGTTGCAGATTCCGGGATTTAGATGTTTCAGTAAGAACAGAGAAGATGGTAAAAGAGGGGGGGGGGTGTGGCATTGTTAATCAAGGAGAGTATTACAGCGACAGAAAGGACGTTTGTGGACTCGTCTACTGAGGTAGTATGGGCCGAGGTTAGAAACAGGAGAGGTGAGATTACCCTGTTGGGAGTCTTTTATAGACCTCCGAATAGTTCCAGAGATGTAGAGGAAAGGATAGCGAAGATGATTCTCGAAAGGGGCGAGAGTAACAGGGTAGTTGTTATGGAGGACTTTAACTTTCCAAATATCGACTGGAAATACTATAGTTCGAGTACTTTAGATGGGTCAGTTTTTGTCCAGTGTGTGCAGGAGGGTTTTCTGACACAGTATGTAGACAGGCCAACCAGGGGTGATGCCACATTGGATTTGGTACTGGGAAATGAACCCGGCCAGGTGTTAGATTTAGATGTAGGTGAGCACTTTGGTGATAGTGATCACAATTCGGTTAGGTTTACCTTAGCGATGGGCAGGGACAGGTATATACCGCAGGGCAAGAATTATAGCTGGGGGAAAGGAAATTATGATGCGATTAGGCAAGATTTAGGATGCGTAGGATGGGGAAGGAAACTGCAGGGGATGGGAACAATCGAAATGTGGAGCTTATTCAAGGAGCAGCTACTGTGTGTCCTTGATAAGTATGTACCTGTGAGGCAGGGAGGAAGTTGTCGAGCGAGGGAGCCGTGGTTTACTAAAGAAGTTGAAGCGCTTGTCAAGAGGAAGAAGAAGGCTTATGTTAGGATGAGACGTGAAGGCTCAGTTAGGGCGCTTGAGAGCTACAAGCTAGCCAGGAAGGATCTAAAGGGAGAGCTAAGAAGAGCAATGATAGGATCAGGGAAAACCCTAAGGCTTTCTATAGGTATATCAGGAATAAAAGAATGACTAGAGTTAGATTAGGGCCAATCAAGGATAGTAGTGGGAAGTTGTGTGTGGAATCAGAGGAGATAGGGGAAGTGTTAAATGAATATTTTGCGTCAGTATTTACAGTAGAGAAAGAAAATGTTGTTGAGAATACTGAGATTCAGGCTACTAGGCTAGATGGGATTGAGGTTCACAAGGAGGAGGTGTTATCAATTTTGGAAAGTGTGAAAATAGATAAGTCCCCTGGGCCAGATGGGATTTATCCTAGGATTCTCTGGGAAGCTAGGGAGGAGATTGCAGAGCCTTTGTCCTTGATCTTTATGTCGTCATTGTCGACAGGAATAGTTCCGGAAGACTGGAGGATAGCAAATGTTGTCCCCTTGTTCAAGAAGGGGAGTAGAGACAGCCCTGGTAATTATAGACCTGTGAGCCTTACTTCGGTTGTGGGTAAAATGTTGGAAAAGGTTATAAGAGACAGGATTTATAATCATCTTGAAAAGAATAAGTTCATTAGAGATAGTCAGCACGGTTTTGTGACGGGTAGGTTGTGCCTTACAAACCTTATTGAGTTTTTCGAGAAGGTGACCAAACAGGTGGATGAGGGTAAAGCAGTGGATGTGGTGTATATGGATTTCAGTAAGGCGTTTGATAAGGTTCCCCACGGTAGGCTATTGCAGAAAATACGGAAGTATGGGGTTGAAGGTGATTTAGAGCTTTGGATCAGAAATTGGCTAGCTGAAAGAAGACAGAGGGTGGTGGTTGATGGCAAATGTTCATCCTGGAGTTTAGTTACTAGTGGTGTACCGCAAGGATCTGTTTTGGGGCCACTGCTGTTTGTCATTTTTATAAATGACCTGGAAGAGGGTGTAGAAGGGTGGGTTAGTAAATTTGCAGATGACACTAAGGTCGGTGGAGTTGTGGATAGTGCCGAAGGATGTTGTAGGGTACAGAGGGACATAGATAGGCTGCAGAGCTGGGCTGAGAGATGGCAAATGGAGTTTAATGCGGAAAAGTGTGAGGTGATTCACTTTGGAAGGAGTAACAGGAATGCAGAGTACTGGGCTAATGGGAAGATTCTTGGTAGTGTAGATGAACAGAGAGATCTTGGTGTCCAGCTGCATAAATCCCTGAAGGTTGCTACCCAGGTTAATAGGGCTGTTACGAAGGCATATGGTGTGTTAGCTTTTATTAGTAGGGGGATCGAGTTTCGGAGCCACGAGGTCATGATGCAGCTGTACAAAACTCTGGTGAGACCGCACCTGGAGTATTGCGTGCAGTTCTGGTCACCGCATTATAGGAAGGATGTGGAAGCGATGGAAAGGGTGCAGAGGAGATTTACTAGGATGTTGCCTGGTATGGAGGGAAGGTCTTACGAGGAAAGGCTGAGGGACTTGAGGTTGTTTTCGTTGGAGAGAAGGAGGAGGAGAGGTGACTTAATAGAGGCATATAAGATAATCAGAGGGTTAGATAGGGTGGATAGTGAGCGTCTTTTTCCTCGGATGGTGATGGCAAACACGAGGGGACATAGCTTTAAGTTGAGGGGTGATAGATATAGGACAGATGTCAGAGGTAGTTTCTTTACTCAGAGAGTAGTAAGGGCGTGGAATGCCCTGCCTGCAGCAGTAGTAGATTTGCCAACTTTAAGGGCATTTAAGTGGTCATTGGATAGACATATGGATGAAAATGGAATAGTGTAGGTCAGATGGTTTCACAGGTCGGCGCAACATCGAGGGCCGAAGGGCCTGTACTGCGCTGTAATGTTCTTAAAAAAAAAAAAAAAAAAATTCTGACACATAATCTAAGAGTAGCTTCCTCTTCCTGTGCTAAACATCACTCCTTAATGAGTTTAAGGGGACCTCTAACCAAATGCCCATGGATCAATTGAAATGGACCGAAACCAATGGACAATTTTTTTAGTTTGTTTGGAGGATGTGGACTTCGCTGGCTTGGCCAGCATTTATTGCCCACCCTAATTCCTTTGGGAAGGTGGTGGTGAGCTGCCTTCATGAACCACTGCAGTCCATGTGGGGTAGGTACACCCGCAGTGCTGTTAGGAAGGGAGTTCCCCCAGGATTTTGACCGAGTGACAGTGAAGGAATGGTGATATAGTTCCAAGTCAGGGTAGTGTGTGGCTTGGAGGTGGTGGTGTTTCCATGCATCTGCTGCCCTTGTCCTTCTAGTTGGTAGAGGTCATGGGTTTGGAAGGTGCTATCTCAGGAGCCTTGGTGAGTTGTTGCAGTGCATCTTGTAGATGGTGCACGCTGCTGCCACTGTGCATCGGTGGTGGAGAGAGTGAATGTTTGTAGATGGGGTCCTAATCAAGTGGGCTGCTTTGTCCTGGATGGTGTCGAGCTTCTTGAGTGTTGTTGGAGCTGCACCCATCCAGGCAAGTGGAGAGTATTCCATCACATTCCTGACTTGTGTCTTCCAGATGGTGAACAGGCTTTGGGGAGTCAGGAGGTGAGTTACTCGCTGCAGGATTCCTAGCCTCTGACCTGCTCTTGTAGCCTTAGCATTTATGTGGCTGGTCCAGTTCAGTCTCTGGTCAATGGTGACCCCCAGGATGTTGATAGTGGGGGATTCAGCGATGGTAATGCCATTGAACATTAAGGAGAGATGGTTAGATTCTCTCTTGTTGTAGATGGTCATTGCCTGGCACTTGTGTGGTGCAAAAGTTGTGTCCCTGGTGGCAAATAATAAAAATGATATCCCCTTATCCCAATCATAAGGATACTCAAAACAATAAGCCTTTCTCATACATTTTAGGGTTTGTCGATACCTTTCCAAAGCAACGTGTGACTGTTTTGTGTTCCTGGAACCTCTGTGAACAGAGAACAAAGAACAGTACAGCACAGGAACAGGCCATTTGGCCCTCCAAGCCTGCGCCGATCTTGATGCCTGCCGAAACTAACACCTTCTGCACTTCCGGGGCCCATATCCCTCTATTCCCTTCCTATTCATATATTTGTCAAGATGTCTCTTAAACGTCACTATCGTATCTGCTTCCACCACCTCCCCCGGCAGCAAGTTCCAGGCACTCACCACCTTCTGTGTAAAAAAACTTGCCTCGCACATCCCCTCTAAACTTTGCCCCTCGCACCTTAAACCTATGTCCCCTAGTAACTGACTCTTCCACCCTGGGAAAAAGCTTCTGACTATCCACTCTGTCCATGCCGCTCATAACTTTGTAAACCTCTATCATGTCGCCCCTCCACCTCCGTCGTTCCAGTGAAAACAATCCAAGTTTTTCCAACCTCACCTCAGAGCTAATGCCCTCCAGACCAGGCAACATCCTGGTAAACCTCTTCTGTACCCTCTCCAAAGCCTCCACGTCCTTCTGGTAGTGTGGCCACCAGAATTGCACGCAATATTCTAAGTGTGGCCTAACTAAGGTTCTGTCCAGCTGCAGCATGACTTGCCAATGTGTTTGTATAGACTGTACAGAAGGACTGATCACGCAAGATGGGATCAGTAACGCAATATTGTGGGTTCTTTATTGATTACTGAGAGAGCGGCAATTACATTGAGATGGTAATTGTATAGGTGTATCCTCAAAATGACTAACACTCAGAATCACATGGTGCGTTACATCATAGCTCTTACATGACTAACCTGATCTTGTAGTCACACCTCTTAAAGGTGTACACACACAACATCCCTCTTTTTTTTCCAAAAGAAAAAGAGGAATGTATTTATAAATTTAACCACCTCCTTAATGCAAGTCGAAATTAACTAGATACATGTACAGAAAAGTATCAGGAGATAATACAAAAAAGACAATAAGAATATGTAAAAACATCAATCGTGAAAGTAGAAAGGTGGTTTGATAATTCTGGCAGAATTTGAAGTAGCAGTTTTCAGATACTGGAACCAATGTTTGTGAATTGGATTTCACAGAAGAAGAGTGACTCTGAGATCTAGTCTTCAATCTTGTATGTGTTGCAATGGAGTTTTCCATGGACTTGGGATAATGAACAGTTCTGATTTGACGATGCAGTGCAGCGCCAGTCGGTGTAGCTACTTTGTAAGAACGTGGCTCTGGTCTGACTTTGTATACTGTTGCAGAATTCCATGTACCAGTGATAGGGATTTGGATGGTAACCCGCTGGAAGTTCACTCCCAGTGTGATTGTCCTGCATTGGTCTAGAGGACCATCTCTGACGTCATGCACTGGATACAGTTCGCACTGGAGGCGCTGTATGTTGGATATAACAGGCTGTGCCTCATCCTCGTTCTCACCCTTGGGAATCTTGAAACCACAAGATGTTCATTAGTTGAAAAGAGCTTCTATCTTCTGACCACAATGTGGGCAGAACTGGAAAATCATTGAAAAACCAGGGGAACCACAGTTCACATTGCACGCCTTTGTTGCAAGGCTCCTGGTTAGCGTCTGAGGACTGGAGGGAGACGGTGCTTGATGTCTCCAGATGCCTTGGATGGTTATCAACGTTGGGTCACCACATGTTCACACTCCAGCAATAGCAGGCCCACTTGTTTGAACAACATAGAAGAGTTGGGGTATCCAATCAGAATCATTATAACGGCACTTAATCATAATGGATCCGAGCGAGACATGAGATTGTAAACAGTTTGCTGAACATTGGTCGAAGCTACCTTGGAATGTCATTTACCCGGATACAGGCGTTTTAAGATGTGTCGGGGTAAAATGTTTGCCTGGAGCAAGTGTGTACCCTCTTTTCCGAGAGAGGAAATACGAATGGATGCAAATGTTTCGAGTGGAGTAATCGAATCAATGTGCTCGGTAACATTGACAACATGGAATGTCTGTTCCGCTGGCTCACTCACGCTCCCACCCTGATCTCCAGGATCAGTAGTGTTAGCGTCACCCGAAACCTCCTGGATGCATCGGTCGGGTCGTGATGGAGAATTGTGAAGCTCGTCAAGGCACGAAGCTGTCCTGCGGTTCATCTGTTTGTGTTCAAGACTCTTGCCCACGGTGTCTGTCTCGGTTTTGCGACATTGCCACTTCCAGTGGCCCCTGACACCGCGTGCTTTGCATATGGATTTTAGTGCTGGACAGGTTTTAGATGAATGTAACAACCCACACCTTGTGCATAGTGACTTGGATTCGGAAACCCTATTCAATGCACTGATGGTCTTCGTAACACATAAAGATCGAAGGCTTTGTTGACCCACGATGATGGAGTCAAATTTGCGGAATCCTTCAATAAGGCGTCAACTGTGTAATCTTTTGGGTTTGTCCAAAAGATCCTTCTGGTAGAGTTCCATTAGTGTAGATGCAATCACAAGTTCAATGATGCGATCTGCCAGTTCGGTGTCAGTAAAATCAGACTCTCGGCCTTTAACTGGCAACGACTGACAAACTGGTCTAAGGATTTCCTCGGCTGCTGTCTGTAAGACAAGAATTCAAGTCGGTGCACTTGAAATTTGAGCGTGAGATGTAATTGGTCTTCCAGAGTGGATCAAATCTTTGTGGGATCCTTCTGCTCTTCATTAAGACCAGATGTGTAGAGACAATGTAGAGCAGGGTTTTATATTTTTATTTATTTAGAGATACTGCATTGAAACAGGCCTTTCGGCCCACCGAGTCTGTGCTGACCAAGAACCACCCATTTATACTAACCCTACAGTAATCCCATATTCCCTACCACCTACCTACACTAGGGGCAATTTACCTATCACCTGCAAGTCTTTGGCGGTGGGAGGAAACTGGAGCACCCGGCGAAAACCCACGCGGTCACAGGGAGAACTTGCAAACTCCGCACAGGCAGTACCCAGAACTGAATCCGGGTCCCTGGAGCTGTGAGGCTGCGGTGCTAACCACTGCGCCACTGTGCCGCCCAAAGGTTGTCCAACCTTTTCGGGCGGAGGGCTGCATTGCGATTTTTGCTCGGCCCAGGGGACCGGTGAGCAAATTTCGAAAGATAAAGGCATTAAGAATTTATCTTACTAATAAAAATAACAACAAATGAGCATTTTTGTAAAGGAATTTTAATTGAAAAGACTAATGAACTTACATTCACATCATGATGTTGAACACTGATTTAGTGAGATGCCTGGCATTGTTTTTGCTTGACAGGTCTTCAGTGTCTTCCCGCACACTTGATGTAGCGATGCAGAGTATTCCAGAGAGATGTCCACCTGTCAGGAGCTACAAGAAATAGGCTATACTGGGTTTTAAAAAATAACCAGATTTTATTCAACAATTCCTCCCTTCACCCACTGGGCACAAAGAGCAGAAACTCACCTCCCTCCACACATTCCCTGGAGCTCCCTTCCCCCCCCATTCGCCAACTTCTCGACTCTCCTCCCCCCACTCGCCGACTCCTCGACTCTCCTCCCCCCACTCGCCGACTCCTCGACTCCCCTCCCCCCGCATCCCCGACTCCTCGACTCCCCTCCCCTCACACCCCCGACTCCTCGACTCTCCTCCCCCCACACTCCCCAACTCCTCGAGCTGTCCTCCTCCCCCTACCCCTCCGACTCCTCGAGCTCACCTCTTCACTGCTGCCTCAATGAGTTCACCTGTCTTGCCCAACTCTTTTTATTGGCCAGTGCCCATGATTGACAGCACCAGGATTGACAAGCCAGAATGAAGCGCATGTCTTGATTGGTGGGCTGGATCGAAACCTTCGGCAGGCCAGAGTGTGGCCCGCGGGCCGTATGTTGGACAACCTTGATGTAGACCTTCATTACCAATAGCTATGCATGTCATTATTGCTTGCTTTTGTGGATCAGTAATGTCTAAGTCGTCGAAACAAAGCTTGACTCTCTGCTTGAAAAGACGAAACTCTGAAAGCAGGTCAGATGCTTTCCAATTAATTGAAGGGAAAGGTGTTGCCATGATTGCAATGACTCTGTGTTGTTGCACCTCCGGAAGAAAATAACAAAGACTTGCTGTACCACTTCTGAACAGATTTGGATGGTGTGGTGCTGTTGTTTGCTGTGGAGACTGTTGGTAGTACCACTAAGAACTGGCTTGGAGGTTGTGGTGCTGTTGCCGAATTCATGGACTTTTGGCTTAGCCCTGCCCATGAAAGGTGGATTTGGTGTGAAGAAAAACCGAAGGCCCAAATCGATAATGGTGCTGTTACCTTGAAAAATAGCAACAGCAATTGCTCCTCCTGAAACTGCAACCAAGGAATTCCCTCTGTTCAGTGTTTTGACTGTCGTCTGTTTCACTGTTCAGCAACAGATCGTGGGCACTGCACTTACTGAAAATATGACTATTTCGTGCTCGACCCGGTAGCCCACTGAACCATCCGCCAGACCCCGTAAAAGTAATGGCGTCTGTCACCTCAGTACAGCATTTGCTCGCCCAGACTGCCTCAGGTTGCTCCCATACTGACCTGGGAATCCCCATTTCAATCGGGTCAACCGGACTCTGCAGCCACCCGACCTCACAGCCCCGGACTGAAAATCACCTTACCCAGTTGCTGCTGACTGCACTGATTCGTAGGTAAGAAAGCTGGATGGGTTGGGGTGTTGGAGATCCAGATCATTGCTGAGTAGATTTGAGAGAAAAAAAAACGTGCAACTCCTGATCCTTCAAGAGTTTCAAAAAATGCTCTCTTCAGGATCGTAGTGCTTCAGAAATCTCACCGCTGCCAACATACTGCCCATTTTTTGAACCTCTGCGTTTGTATAGACCAGGATCGTCCAATATACGGCCAGAATCCGGCCTGTCAAAGGTTTCCATCTGGCCTGCCAATCTGCCTGTGGCTCAGCTCTGATTGAGGACTCCCTTGAATGTAGAGTGGAGGGTGTAATAAAATCTGGAATTAAAAGCTAGTCTAATGATGGCCATGAAACCATTGTCGATTGTTGTAAAAACCCATCTGGTTCACTAATGTCCTTTAGGGAAGGAAATCTGCCGTCCTTACCTGGTCTGGCCTACATATGACTCCAGACCCACAGCAATGTGGTTGACTCTTACATGCCCTATGAAATGGCCTAGCAAGCCACTCAGTTGGCAGCTCACCACCACCTTCTCAAGGGCAATTAGGGATGGGCAATAAATGCTGGCCTGGCCAGCCACGCCCACATCCCATTAATGAATTTTTTAAAAAGGTGGGACTTGTGTCTGATGGGCAGAGGGACCCCTGTCTGTGATTGGTCACTCCCCGTGACTGACAGGGGCTGCCCAGGCAACATCAGTGCTGATTGGTGGAATGTGACACAAGCACCCCGGGATCGGCTGCCCCTGTCGCTTCCACACGATTCTGTAAATGTCCTGTATCCTACACACTGGGCAGGTTCCCTCCTCCACTCACCTCAACTTAAATAATACAGGCATGGTAAGTATCCGGTTGTGGGAATGGCTGCTGCAGGGAACACTGAGCAGGGAACGGGAAACACTGAGTGGGGAAGACTGAGCGGGGAGTGGGGAGCACGGAGCAGGGCACATGGAAGACACAGTGGGGTGGAGACAAAGAGAGAGGGGAGAGAGAGAGGTGGGGGGAGAGAGACAGCAAGAGACGGGGGGGGGGCGGTGGAGAGAGAGAGACGTGGGGGGAGAGAGAGAGACGTGGGGGGAGAGAGAGAGACGTGGGGGGAGAGAGACAGAAAGATGGGGGAGAGAGGGACAGAGAGATGGGGGGGAGAGAGAGAGACAGAGAGATGGGGGGGAGAGAGAGAGACAGAGAGATGGGGGGGAGAGAGAGAGACAGAGAGATGGGGGGGGAGAGAGAGAGAGAGGGCAGAGAGAGGGGAGGGGAGAGGGACTGAGGGAAGAGACAGAGGGGGGAGAGAGAGAGACAGAGAGAGGGGGGAGAGAGACAGACAGAGAGAGAGAGAGAGAGGGGAATGAGAGGGTGGAAGAGAGATCAAGGTCTCTCCTGACAGATGGACATCTTTCCAGAATACTCTGCATCGCTACATCAAGTGTCCAGGCAGAGATTGACTACTCATGCAAGCTAAAACAATGCCAGGTATGTCATTAAATCAGTTTTCAATATAGTGACGAGAAAGTAAGTGAATTAATTAATCTTCTCATTTCAAGCTTCTTCACAAAAATGCACATTTTTGTTCTTTATTAGTAACATAAATTTTTAATGCCTACATCTTTCAAAATCTGCTCATGGCCCCCTGGGCCGAGCAAAAATCATAATGCGGCCCTCTACCCGAAAAGATTGATCACTCAAGATGGGATCAGTAATGTAATATTGTGGGTTCTTTATTGATTACTGACAGATCGGCAATTACATTGAGATGGGAACTGTACAGGTGTGTCTTCAAGACTGACAACACTCAGAATCAGAGGGTGTGTTACATCATAACTCTTACATGACTAACCTGATCTTGTAGCCACACCTCTTAAAGGTGTACACACACAACAGTGACTGCAGGTGATTAGTGGACAATTTGAGCTGTTTCACTTCAAAATTACTGACGACCTCTTAAAATACCCCTCACATGAAATTTGACCCCTGGTCTGAATTTCTTTTGGCAATCCATACATAGTGATAAACTGTATTAACCCCTCAATCATAACTTTAGCTGTGATCTTTCTCAAGGGTATTGCCCCGGAAACCCAGTGGACAAATCCATGATGATTCGGAGAAACTTGTGACCTGACTTAGTTGTGGGTAAGGGTCCGACACATTCCACAAGAGCCTTACTAAATGGTTTGTCAGAAGCAGGTATCAGTATCAGTGGAGCTGGCTGAATCAAAGGCCATGGCTTCCCAACTACCTGACATGCATGGCAAGTTCTGTAAAATTCAACCCCATTTTTATGCAAGCTTGGCCAATAAAAATACTGTCTTATTCTGGCCTAAGGTGCAGTGGTTAGCACCGCAGCTTCACAGCTCCAGCAACCCGGGTTCAATTCTGGGTACTGCCTGTGTGGAGTTTGCAAGTTCTCCCTGTGTCTGCATGGGTTTTCGCCGGGTGCTCCGGTTTCCTCCCACAGCCAAAAGACTTGCAGGTTGGTAGGTAAATTGGCCATTAGCAATTGCCCCTAGTATAGGTAGGTGGTAGGGAAATATAGGGACAGGTGGGGATGTGGCAGGAATATGGGATTAGTGTAGGATTAGTATAAATCCCCCGGTCAATAATGTTCTGTCCCGCCACAGTCTGCCTGCTTCAATGGGTGCTTAGAGCTCAGGGTCATTGCCCGAAAGGTGGACTGATACACCGCACCAAACAACATGAAAAAAGGAAAGAAGGTACCAGCCCTTCGCTTTGCAAGCTGGAACGTCAGAACTATGTGTCCTGGCCTATCGGAAGACCTTACACAAATCAACGATTCTCGGAAGACCGCCATCATTAACAAAGAGCTCAGTAGATTCAATGTGGACATTGCAGCACTTCAGGAGACTCGCCTCCCCGCGAGTGGCTCTCTAGCAGAGCAAGACTACACCTTCTTCTGGCAGGGCAGGGATCCTGAAGAACCAAGACAGCATGGAGTGGGCTTCGCCATCAGAAACTCCTTGCTCAGCATGATAGAGCCTCCCTCAAATGGCTCGGAACGCATACTGTCCATCCGACTGCTCACCGCCTCTGGTCCAGTACACCTACTCAACATCTATGCTCCAACACTCTGCTCCCCACCTGAAGCTAAACACCAGTTCTATGAACAACTCCATAACATCATTAGCAGCATCCCCAACACCGAACACCTATTCCTGCTGGGGGACTTTAATACCAGGGTTGGGGCCGACCATGACTCATGGCCCTCCTGCCTTGGGCGCTATGGCGTTGGAAGGATGAATGAGAACGGGCAGAGACTGCTTGAGTTGTGTACCTATCATAACCTCTGCATCACCAACTCATTCTTTCACACTAAACCCTGTCACCAGGTTTCATGGAGGCACCCAAGATCGCGTCGTTGGCACCAGCTAGACCTCATCGTCACAAGGCGAGCCGCCTTAAACAGCGTTCAAATCACACGCAGCTTCCACAGTGCGGACTGTGACACCGACCACTCCCTGATGTGCAGCAAGGTTAGACTCAGACCAAAGAAGTTGCATCATTCCAAGCAGAAGGGCCACCCGCGCATCAACACGAGCAGAATTTCTCACCCACAGCTGTTACAAAAATTTCTAAATTCACTTGTAACAGCCCTTCAAAACACTCCCACAGAGGATGCTGAGACCAAGTGGGCCCATATCAGAGACGCCATCTATGAGTCAGCTTTGACCACCTACAGCAAAAGTGCGAAGAGAAATGCAGACTGGTTTCAATCTCATAATGAAGAGCTGGAACCTGTCATAGCCGCTAAGCGCATTGCACTGTTGAACTACAAGAAAGCCCCCAGCGAGTTAACATCCGTAGCACTTAAAGCAGCCAGAAGCACTGCACAAAGAACAGCTAGGCGCTGCGCAAACGACTACTGGCAACACCTATGCAGTCATATTCAGCTGGCCTCAGACACCGGAAACATCAGAGGAATGTATGATGGCATGAAGAGAGCTCTTGGGCAGATCGCCCCCCCTCAAATCTAAATCGGGGGACATAATCACTGACCAACGCAAACAAATGGACCGCTGGGTTGAGCACTACCTAGAACTGTACTCCAGGGAGAATGCTGTCACTGAGACTGCCCTCAATGCAGCCCAGCCTCTACCAGTCATGGATGAGCTGGACATACAGCCAACCAAATCGGAACTCAGTGATGCCATTGATTCTCTAGCCAGCGGAAAAGCCCCTGGGAAGGACAGCATTACCCCTGAAATAATCAAGAGTGCCAAGCCTGCTATACTCTCAGCACTCCATGAACTGCTATGCCTGTGCTGGGACGAGGGAGCAGTACCCCAGGACATGCGCGATGCCAATATCATCACCCTCTATAAGAACAAGGGTGACTGCAACAACTACCGTGGAATCTCCCTGCTCAGCATAGTGGGGAAAGTCTTTGCTCGAGTCGCTCTGAACAGGCTCCAGAAGCTGGCCGAGCGCGTCTACCCTGAGGCTCAGTGTGGCTTTCGTGCAGAGAGATCGACCATTGACATGCTGTTCTCCCTTCGTCAGATACAGGAGAAATGCCGTGAACAACAAATGCCCCTCTACATTGCTTTCATTGATCTCACCAAAGCCTTTGACCTCGTCAGCAGACGTGGTCTCTTCAGACTACTAGAAAAGATTGGATGTCCACCAAAGCTACTAAGTATCATCACCTCATTCCATGACAATATGAAAGGCACAATTCAACATGGTGGCTCCTCATCAGAGCCCTTTCCTATCCTGAGTGGTGTGAAACAGGGCTGTGTTCTCGCACCCACACTTTTTGGGATTTTCTTCTCCCTGCTGCTTTCACATGCGTTCAAATCCTCTGAAGAAGGAATTTTCCTCCACACAAGATCAGGGGGCAGGTTGTTCAACCTTGCCCGTGTAATAGCGAAGTCCAAAGTACGGAAAGTCCTCATCAGAGAACTCCTCTTTGCTGACGATGCTGCTTTAACATCTCACACTGAAGAGTGCCTGCAGAGTCTCATCGACAGGTTTGCGTCTGCCTGCAATGAATTTGGCCTAACCATCAGCCTCAAGAAAACGAACATCATGGGGCAGGACGTCAGAAATGCTCCATCCATCAATATTGGCGACCACGCTCTGGAAGTGGTTCAAGAGTTCACCTACCTAGGCTCAACTATCACCAGTAACCTGTCTCTAGATGCAGAAATCAACAAGCGCATGGGAAAGGCTTCCACTGCTATGTCCAGACTGGCCAAGAGAGTGTGGGAAAATGGCGCACTGACACTGAACACAAAAGTCCGAGTGTATCAGGCCTGTGTCCTCAGTACCTTGCTCTATGGCAGCGAGGCCTGGACAACGTATGCCAGCCAAGAGCGACGTCTCAATTCATTCCATCTTCGCTGCCTCCGGAGAATACGTGGCATCAGGTGGCAGGACTATATCTCCAACACAGAAGTCCTTGAAGCGGCCAACACCCCCAGCTTATACACACTACTGAGTCAGCGGCGCTTGAGATGGCTTGGCCATGTGAGCCGCATGGAAGATGGCAGGAGCCCCAAAGACACATTGTACAGCGAGCTCGCCACTGGTATCAGACCCACCGGCCGTCCATGTCTCCGCTATAAAGACGTCTGCAAACGCGACATGAAATCGTGTGACATTGATCACAAGTCGTGGGAGTCAGTTGCCAGCATTCGCCAGAGCTGGCGGGCAGCCATAAAGACAGGGCTAAATTGTGGTGAGTCGAAGAGACTTAGTAGTTGGCAGGAAAAAAGACAGAGGCGCAAGGGGAGAGCCAACTGTGCAACAGCCCCGACAAACAAATTTCTCTGCAGCACCTGTGGAAGAGCCTGTCACTCCAGAATTGGCCTTTATAGCCACTCCAGGCGCTGCTTCACAAACCACTGACCACCTCCAGGCGCGTATCCATTGTCTCTCGAGATAAGGAGGCCCAAAAGAAAAGAAAAAAAGAAGTATAAATGGGTGGTTGATGGTCAGCACAGACTCAGTGGGCTGAAGGGCCTGTTTCAGTGCTGTACCTCTAAATAAAAAAAAAAATTAAAAATGACCTGTCACTGGGATCTCATGGGCAATTCTTAAAACCTCACTGCGGTACCCCGGGTGAATAGCAACCTGATGAACTATGGTCCAGTCTTCATCAGCGGGACTCTGGAGAAATCTCCACTTCCTCATCAGAATGTCATTCTTAATATAGTAACAGGAACATTTTCAGCTTCTGCCTCAGAACATGCTTTTTGAGACAAACCTCTTCAATCAGGGTCTGCTGCTGTGCCTCAATCACAGACACTCTGCTAAACAATTCACCATTGCTCACCCGAACCTTTTTCTACCACCATCCACAAACAAATCCTTGAAAAAATTCTCAACCGACCAAACACCCGAATTGTGCACCACAACAGCTAAATCCTTCTCATCATGTTTAATCTTATGAGCCTGGGATCTCGTCACTACATAATCTGGGAATATTCCAGGAAATTCCTCCTGCAAAACGTCAGTTTCAGCAACTTCAGCTGGCTTTTCCGAAACTACTGGAGACAGCAATACCTCATCCCCAGCTAAGTCATTCCCAAGCAACAAATCCACCCCTTCAATATGCATATCCGGGAAAATTCCCACTGTTACTGGACCGGATACTAAATCACATTGCAAATTAACGTTATACAATGGAATGGATAAATAACCCCCCTCAATACCCCACACCATGACTTTCACATTCATAGCACTATTTGGAGGAAGACTACATCCCTTGCTACCATTAATCTCTAAACAGCACAATCGGCATGCCTGCTTCATCTGACAAATATGGGGACACCGTACCCCGACAAAAAAATTCTACACCCTTCATGGTCCAGACTTAATTCATTAGCACACAGGGGAGAACATTTCTGGTCACTGTCCAACATCTCCAAAGCCACTGGCTTGTCAACAGGGGCACCTATTGGGCATCCATTTCAGGAAAGGCTTTCGGTAAACCTACTTGAGCCACTGACTTGCCTTTTAACTTCCAACATTCTAATTTTATATGCCGTCTTTTATTAAAAAAAACCACTTTTGTTCTTTTGACTCAACCCTAGTCTTCTGACTATCACTTTTACTACTCTCAGTGTTATCTGTATCCTTTCTCTCACTAAAACCGAACCTCCCCTCATTATCCAGCCTCCTATCCTTCCAGCTCCTCTGAAAGTTCCCAAACTGAGGCCTGTTAATACTGCTTTTGTGGGTCAATTCATTATTATCTGCTATTTCTGTGGCAATCCTTATTTTACCGACTTTGTTCTTCCAGGTGGGACCTTATTCCTGAATGGATATTATTTTAAAATTCTTCCATTAGGATTATTTCCCTAAGGCTTCCAAAGTCTTGTTCAACCTTCATGGACCAATACTAACGATCAAATATCATTTCCTTTCAAATTCCATAAATGTCTGACCCTATTTCTTTCTTTTTTAAATTTCTGAATTTTTGCCTGTAAACCTCTGGTACCAACTCATAAGCATTAGAACTGCAGTTTTAACCACTTCATAAGCACTTGACTCTTCCTCTGGATGTGTTGAATATACCTTTAATGCTTTTCCCACTTTTCTTTCCTTCTGCCATTGCAACTTCGTAGCAATTTTTTCAAAGGACACAACGTACATTTCACTGCTTCCTCACTGAATTTAAGCATTGAACAAATATTCTTTGCTGAATCAAAACCAGGAGTCAAATCGGATTCATCCTCAAACCTTCCTGTCACTCCCTGTCCACGTAATCTGTTTTTCTCTGGCCAGTGCAAACTTCCAGGTTTCTCTTTCTTTTTGAACTTTTTCTTTCTGTTCGCTTTCTCTTTCGAATTCAGTTTTTCTCATTTCAAATTGAAATTGTCTGTCCCTTTTCCTGTCTTCCTCTTTTTCCTCTTTCCTTTTCTTTCTCTAATCTCAGCTTCTCCAACTTGATTTTGGCTCGCTCCACTAGAACATTAATGGGAACAACCTCTTCTTTTACCATCTTCAAATGAGGAACCAATCCTTGGATTATCTCCACTTTCCTAGCCCCTGGACTTAGACGAACCCCCATCTGTGCTAATATCGTGACCGAATCGGCCTTTCTTAACAGCTGAGAGTCAAATCTTCTCTCTTAACAAAATCTGTTGCAGTAATGGTCCTCATGTTGATTTCCCACTGAACCCAGCTAAAAGAAATGTGAAATTTTGTTTGTTTAAAACTCTGGAAAATTCCAGTGAACCCATTTTACAGCATCTGAATTTGTATCCCAGATCCAAGTCCCCAATTTGTTACGACCTCAGTGAGACTGTTAACGTTAAAAATACGAGATATGAATCCCCAGATCATTTTAAAGAATTACACGACAAGGTTTCACATAGAGTCATAGAGTCATATATGACACAGAAGGAGGCCATTCGACCCATCGACTCCATGCCGGCTCTCCACAGAACTATACAGTCAGTCCCACCCCCTGGCTCGATCACCGTAATCCTGCAAGTCTATTTTTCTCAAGTGATCATCCAACTTCCTCTTGAAGTCATTGATTGTCTCTGCTTCCACCACCCTCGTGGGCAGCGAGTTCCACGTCATTACCACCCGCTGTGTAAAAAAAGTGCTTCCTCATATTCCCCCTGCATCTTTTGCCCAAAATTTTCAATCTGTGTCCCCTAGTCCTTGTACCATTAGTTAATGAGAACAGTTTCTCCTTGTCTAACTTATCTAAGCCAGTCATAATCTTGTACACTTCTGTTAAATCTCCCCTCAATCTCCTTTATGCTAAGGAGAACAAACACAGCTTTTCCAACCCAACCTTGTAACTAAAATCCCTCATCACTGGAACCATTTTGGTAAATCTCCTCTGCACCCTCTCAAGGATCCTCACATCCTTCCTAAAGTGTGGTGACCAGAACTGGACACAATGTTCCAGTTGGGACCTAACCAGAGCTTTATAAATGTTCAGCATAACTTCCTACTCAATACCTCTATTTATGAAGCCCAAGATCCTATATGCTTTACCAACCACTCTGTTCATGTTCTGCCACCTTCAAAGATCGATGCACATGCACCCCCAGGTCCCTCTGTACCTGCACATGCTTTAGAACTGTGTCATTAAGTATATATTGCCTCTCCCTATTCCTTCTGCCAAAATGCATCACCTCACACTTGTCAGTATTAAATTCCATCTGCCACCTCTCTGCCCATTCTGCCCACGTTTTAAGATTTATTATAACAACTAAACTAAAAGAAACCCCCCATTAACTACATAGTACTTTGTAAGTAGATGATACCCCAGATTACAAAGAAAAAGTATTGTCATTCACCATGGCAACGCTTCTGCCAATCAGAATTCACTTGCCAACCAATCAGCATTCTCTTCTCATGCAGTATAAGTTTTTGTTTTCCCTTACATTGGTTATTCTTGTGGTTGTCCTGATGAGTGCAAGATGAAAAGCTTTGACAACATGTCTCTCTTTTCAGCAAAGAAGTATTTTCTTTTAACTGCAACTTTTCTTTGCTTATTAAAATACTTGAAAACCTCACACCATACTTATTAGTTACACAGTCCTCTTTGATGGAAAATCTTTGCAGTTAAAAGTCCAAACTCCTCCAGTTGCAGTGGCTTGGATCTCAGACATTTTTCAAAATCAATGTCTTCTTCGTTCACTTCTATTAGCACTTTTGACCTAGAGCTCTGTGAATAAGGCGATTCCTGGTGATCCTGTTGGGCTTTTACTTCTCTGCAAACTTCAACTTTTAAAACAGGTTCCAGTCTTTGCAGCCTTTCTCTGTATCAGGCTTCCAAGAGCAGATATTCCCTCTCTCCCTCTCGAGGCTGCTGCCTCTCGTTGTCTTCCTTGCTGCCTGCTCTGAGGCTGCAACTACTGAGCTGCCTTTTTAACTGCCTGTCTGGCTTCAGAAAATCTGTTAAATTTATCTGGACTCAATAGCTTATTGCCTTGTTCCACTATGCAAAGTCCAGAAGTCTGGTTTCACAGAGTCATCTGGGCCTTTCATTGTTAACAGCTGCCTGGTACATTTGCATCTTTCGAATCATTGTGCTTGAAATTGAGTGGGAGGCAGGGGAGGTGGTGCTGCCCATCGCCTTCCCGCCCCTGCTGCAATAATATGGGTGGTGGAGGAGGTGGCAAATAGCCCACCCTCCCCAGACCAATTAAGGCCCATAAATAGCCAATCCATTGCCACTTGAGGGCCTCCTCCTGCCACCGCTGGTATCGGACTAGAAGCTCAGCATCTCAGGAAGCCACCCAGTAAAACCTTGCAGCCTCCTTGTGGGCTTGTGCCCCATGAAGGCACCCACCCACGGCGCAGACTGCCCTCACTGGAGCACCTCGCCACCTCCCCCTCTTCCCCCCGCCCCCCCCACCCAAAACCTCGACCGACCGCAGCCTACACTTCCCGTCTTGCCGGGGCCCAGTCAATAGTCTCCGGTGAGGCCCCCACTTAATTCTGGGGCCTCCTCCATTGCTGCTCCTCTCGCTCGGTGCGGTCCCAGCAGTAGTCAGCACTCACAGTGGTGCTGCTGGGACTGAAGGGCTGCCAGCCGAGTGATTGGCTGACAGCTCTTGGAGGCAGGACTTCCTGCCTCGGGTCAGAAGTCCTGCAAAAGGCCAATTAAGGGACAGGGCCGCTTGGTTTCCAGACCCGGCAGTGGCGGGCTTGCCCACGAATTTCTGGCCAGTGGGCGGGGCTTCATCCTGACATAAAAGTCCGACCCTTGTTTATTACCTGAATGTCTGCGAGGGTGTTCAGGTGTTACCTCTGCAGTCTCTGCATTTTCAGAAAAAGTCTTTGATTTGTGTTCTCTGCTGTCCTGCTAACCAAGAATTCTCTGTTGTCCTTTCACAGAATGTGAGGTCACCTGACTTTGCGGACTCCATCTTAAACTTTTAAAAATCATAGTTCTAAACCATAATCATGTTACAAACTCCAGCGTACATAACACCCTGAATAAACAGAGACTGTGTACAGTTACACAGTGAGAGACCCTGAATAAACAGTGACTCTGTACATTTACACAGTGAGTGACCCTCACCCTGAATAAACAGTGACTCTGTACAGTTACACAGTGAGTGACCCTCACCCTGAATAAACAGTGACTCTGTACAGTTACACAGTGAGTGACCCTCACCCTGAATAAACAGTGACTCTGTACAGTTACACAGTGAGTGACCCTCGCCCTGAATAAACAGTGACTCTGTACAGTTACACAGTGAGTGACCCTCGCCCTGAATAAATAGTGACTCTGCACAGTTACACAGTGAGTGACCCTCACCCTGAATAAACAGTGTCTCTGTACAGTTACACAGTGAGTGATCCTCACCCTGAATAAACAGTGACTCTGTACAGTTACACAGTGAGTGACCCTCGCCCTGAATAAACAGTGACTCTGTACAGTTACACAGTGAGAGACCCTGAATAAACAGTGACTCTGTACAGTTACACAGTGAGTGATCCTCACCCTGAATAAACAGTGACTCTGTACAGTTATACAGTGAGTGATCCTCACCCTGAATAAATAGTGACTCTGTACAGTTACACAGTGAGAGACCCTGAATAAACGGTGACTCTGTAGAGTTACACAGTGAGTGACCCTCACCCTGAATAAACAGTGACTCTGTACAGTTACACAGTGAGAGACCCTGAATAAACAGTGACTCTGTACAGTTACACAGTGAGTGACCCTCACCCTGAATAAACAGTGACTCTGTACAGTTACACAGTGAGAGACCCTGAATAAACAGTGACTCTGTACAGTTACACAGTGAGTGACCCTCACCCTGAATAAACAGTAACTCTGTCCAGTTACACAGTGAGTGACCCTCACCCTGAATAAACAGTAACTCTGTACAGTGACACAGTGAGTGACCCTCGCCCTGAATAAACAGTAACTCTGTCCAGTTACACAGTGAGTGACCCTCACCCTGTTGAATAATTAAGGAACCCATGTTGAATGATTAGTACAATTTTTGCACATTTTTGTTGTCAAGGGAATGTGGTGAACTGTGGCTCATTTTCGCAGCTATGTCACTCATAATTTAACAGACTGAAGCGTTTGAAAGCAGTTTACTGTGATGTTCCACGTGCTGTGGCACAGGCTTGGGTACAATTATATATTTATTCCATGAAAGCAGAGTCCCTTTCAGAGATCCTTAACCTGTATGATTAATTAACGTGCGAGTCTGATTTTGGGTGATAGGTACACAAGGTGCTCTTGTGTACAGGGTGACTCATTACCCAGGCAAGGGGCCAGCATCTTCATTGCCCAGGCTGCAAAAAAAACCCTTGTGTTGATTGGTACGTGAGCATTTGCAGGGTATTGCAATTATTTGTTATTGTCCATTAAACTCTCAGAAGGCTCAGTTCCAGCAGTCTCTAATAAAATAATGAAAGCAGCAATGTTATCTCTTACAGCTCTAACATGCAGAAGAAGGGAATTATTCATTCTTCCTTTGTCTCTGTCTGTCTCTCTCTCTTTCTCTGTTACTCTCACTCTCTCTGTCTCACTCCCCCATTATATACCCATGTCTCAGTGTTCTCTCTTTCTCTTTCTCAGCTGCTTTCACTCTCTCTGTCTCTCTACCTCTTTTTTTTAATTCTTTCATGGGATGTGGGCGTCGCTGGCCATGCCAGCATTTAATGCCCATCCCTAATTGCCCTTGAGAAGGTGGTGAGATTTTCTCTCTCTCTCTGTTTCTGTCATTCACACTTGGTCTGTCTCCCTGTCTCTGTCATCATCTGTCATTCTGTATCTCTCACTCTCTCTGTCTCCCTACCCCGTCTTATACCCATGTCTCAGTACTCTCTCACTCCCCCCCTCTGTCACTCCCCCATTACATATCCATGTCTCATTACTCTCTCACTCCCCCCCTCTGTCACTCCCCCATTATAAATCCATGTCTCAGTACGCTCTCTCTCTCTCTCTCCCCCATTATAAATCCATGTCACAGTACTCTCTCTCTCTCTTCCCCCACTGTCTGTCCCCCATTATATATCCATGTCTCATTACTCTCTCTCTCTCCTCCCTCTGTCTCTCCCCCATTATATATCCATGTCTCAGTACTCTCTCTCTCTCTTCCCCCTCTGTCTCTCCCCCATTATATATCCATGTCTCAGTACTCTGTCTTTCCCCCCTCCCCCGTTATAAATCCATGTCTCAGTACGCTCTCTCTCTCTCTCTCACCCCTCTGTCTCTCCCCCATTATATATCCATGTCTCAGTACTCTCTCTCTCTCTTCCCCCTCTGTCTCTCCCCCATTATATATCCATGTCTCAGTACTCTGTCTTTCCCCCCTCCCCCGTTATAAATCCATGTCTCAGTACGCTCTCTCTCTCTCTCTTCCCCCTCTGCCTGTCCCCGTTATATATCCATGTCTCATTACTCTCTCTATCTTCCCCCTCTGTTTGTCCCCCGTTATAAATCCATGTCTCAGTACTCTCTCTCTCTCTCACCCCTCTGTCTCTCCCCCATTATATATCCATGTCTCAGTACTCTATCTCTCTCTCTTCCCCCTCTGCCTGTCCCCGTTAAATATCCATGTCTCACTGCACTGTCTTTCCCCCCTCCCCCGTTATAAATCCATGTCTCAGTACGCTCTCTCTCTCTCTCTCTTCCCCCTCTGCCTGTCCCCGTTATATATCCATGTCTCATTACTCTCTCTATCTTCCCCCTCTGTTTGTCCCCCGTTATAAATCCATGTCTCAGTACTCTCTCTCTCTCTCACCCCTCTGTCTCTCCCCCATTATATATCCATGTCTCAGTACTCTATCTCTCTCTCTTCCCCCTCTGCCTGTCCCCGTTAAATATCCATGTCTCACTGCACTGTCTTTCCCCCCTCCCCCGTTATAAATCCATGTCTCAGTACGCTCTCTCTCTCTCTCTCTTCCCCCTCTGCCTGTCCCCGTTATATATCCATGTCTCATTACTCTCTCTCTCTTCCCCCTCTGTTTGTCCCCCGTTATAAATCCATGTCTCAGTACTCTCTCTCTCCTCTCAGGTTATGCCACCATTAAGGTTTGTGGTGAAGACAATAGTGAAGGAGAAGGGCTGACTGGGCAGTGCCCTGAGCTCCCTGTGCCGTCAGAGTGAACCATGGCAGCAGGTGGGAGCAGAGAACCAGCAGATGTTCCCTCGTGTTTACATCTGGTGAGTAATGACTGATGGCACAGGTAAGGAAAATATTAGGAGGAGACAGTATAGGGAGTGTTTGATGGGACAATGTAGAGGGAGCTTTACTCTGTATCTAACCCCAGTGCTGTACCTGTCCTGGGAGTATTTGATGGGGACAGTGTAGAGGGAGCTTTACTCTGTATCTAACCTGTGCTGTACCTGTCCTGGGGAGTATTTGATGGGGACAGTGCAGAGGGAGCTTTACTCTGTATCTAACCTGTGCTGTACCTGTCCTGGGAGTATTTGATGGGGACAGTGTAGAGGGAGCTTTACTCTGTATCTAACCCCCGTTTTTTTTTTTTCCTTTTTTTTTTATAAGGTGGCCTTTATACCCCAGGCCCCTTTTATATATTTCATGTCGAGGGGACCTTTATTCCTCAGGCCCTCTTTATAAACATACTTATATTTTTAAAATAACTTTATTAAAACCAGAAATAAACAAAAACTCAAATTAAAATGCCATTCTCGGCGTCGACAGTGCACTCCAGTCCCTGCGGTGCCCACCGGTCGCGGAAGGCCTCAAGTGTACCGGCGGACACCGCATGCTCCTTCTCCAGGGACACCTGGGCACGAACGTAACCGCAGATGAGGGGCAGGCAATCGGGGAGGATGGACCCCCCGATGGCCCGCAGCCTGGACCTGTGAATTGCCACCTTGGTCAGGCCCAGGAGCAGACCGACGTGCAGATCCCCCTCCCGGCCCACGCCCCTCCGCTCCGGGTGCACAAAGATTAGGAGCGTGGGACTGAAGTGCAGCCAGAACTTGAGCAGCCCCTTCAAATATTCAAAGAGGGGCTGCAACCTCGCACACTCCGTATATACGTGGAACACGGACTCGTCCAGGCTGCAGAAAGTACAGGCGGCCTGGCAGTCCGTGAACCTACTTAAAAGTCTATTGCACGGGACTGCCCCGTGCAACACGCTCCACCCCAGGTCCCTGATGTAAAGGGGGAAGACTCCCGCGTAGAGAGACCTCCATCGGGGTTTTCCCTCGCCGCCAGATGGGAACACGGACCGACAGGGCGTGTCCGGCCGGCTGACGAGGGTGAGGAAGTGGAGAGTGTGCAGGAGCAGCCCGTGCAGGAATCCCCTCCGCGCTGATTGGAATGGCACGGAGGGCATTTCCGAGAGGCGGCTCGGGTTGTGTGGGACCGGCTCCCGAGGAGGGTTTCAGGGCCTGGGTCCGATGAGCAGTTCCGGCCGAGCGGGGGTCAGCTCGCCACCCGCAGTGAGGGGCGTCCTGGGGGTTTCGGCTACTCCTCCGCCTGCCGGACTGTCCCCGGAGCCGGCCGCCGAGGCGCTCTCCTCCGCCGGCGGGGGAGCGCCCTGACTGGAGGCAACCATGTTCCAGACTCGGAATAGATCCCGGTAAAAGACAGGCAACTCCCTCAGAGAGGCGTGGCTAACAGACTCCACCGGGAGCTGCGTGTTGTCGTGAAGGCAGTGACAGTGGCGGAAAAAATACGTCGCCAGTGCACACCATCCAGGAGGACGCTCGACGGACAGGTATCTCTGCAGGGTCTGAAGGCGGAGAGTCGCAGCCTGGGTGCGGATGCACACCAGCGACTGGCCGCCCTCCTCAATCGGGAGACTCAGGACTGCGGCAGAGACCCAGTGTTTCAAAGAACAAAGAACAAAGATAATTACAGCACAGGAACAGGCCCTCCGGCCCTCCAAGCCTGCGCCGATCCAGATCCTCTCTCTAAACATGTCGCCTATTTTCTAAGGTTCTGTATCTCTTTTCTTCCTGCCCATTCATGTATCTGTCTAGATACATCTTAAAAGACGCCATCGTGCCCGCATCTACCACCTCCGCTGGCAACGCGTTCCAGGCACCCACCACCCTCTGCGTAAAGAACTTTCCACGCATATCCCCTCTAAACTTTTCCCCTCTCACTTTGAACTCGTGTCCCCTAGTAATTGAATCCCCCACTCTGGGAAAAAGCCTCTTGCTATCCACCCTGTCTATACCTCTCATGATTTTGTACACCTCAATCAGGTTCCCCCCTCAACCTCCGTCTTTCTAATGAAAATAATCCTAATCTACTCAACCTCTCTTCATAGCTAGCACCCTCCATACCAGGCAACATCCTGGTGAACCTCCTCTGCACCCTCTCCAAAGCATCCACATCCTTTTGGTAATGTGGCGACCAGAACTGCACGCAGTATTCCAAATGTGGCCGAACCAAAGTCTTATACAACTGTAACATGACCTGCCAACCCTTGTACTCAATACCCCGTCCGATGAAGGAAAGCATGTCGTATGCCTTCTTGACCACTCTATTTACCTGCGTTGCCACCTTCAGGGAACAGTGGACCTGAAAAGCCAAATCTCTCTGGACATCAATTTTCCCCAGGACTTTTCCATTTACTGTATAGTTCACTCTTGAATTGGATCTTCCAAAATGCATCACCTCGCATTTGCCCTGATTGAACTCCATCTGCCATTTCTCTGCCCAACTCTCCAATCTATCTATATTCTGCTGTATTCTCTGACAGTCCCCTTCACTATCTGCTACTCCACCAATCTTAGTGTCGTCTGCAAACTTGCTAATCAGTCCACCTATACTTTCCTCCAAATCATTAATGTATATCACAAACAACAGTGGTCCCAGCACGGATCCCTGTGGAACACCACTGGTCACACGTCTACATTTTGAGAAACTCCCTTCTACTGCTACTCTCTGTCTCCTGTTGCCCAGCCAGTTCTTTATCCATCTAGCTAGTACACCTTGGACCCCATGCGCCTTCACTTTCTCCATCAGCCTGCCATGGGGAACCTTATCAAACGCCTTACTGAAGTCCATGTATATGACATCGACAGCCCTTCCCTCATCAATCAACTTTGTCACTTCCTCAAAGAATTCTATTAAGTTGGTAAGACATGACCTTCCCTGCACAAAACCATGTTGCCTATCACTGATAAGCCCATTTTCTTCCAAATGGGAATAGATCCTATCCCTCAGTATCTTCTCCAGCAGCTTCCCTACCACTGATGTCAGGCTCACCGGTCTATAATTACCTGGATTTTCCCTGCTACCCTTCTTAAACAAGGGGACAACATTAGCAATTCTCCAGTCCTCCGGGACCTCACCCGTGTTTAAGGATGCTGCAAAGATATCTGTTAAGGCCCCAGCTATTTCCTCTCTCGCTTCCCTCAGTAACCTGGGATAGATCCCATCCGGACCTGGGGACTTGTCCACCTTAATGCCCTTTAGAATACCCAACACTTCCTCCCTCCTTATGCCGACTTGACCTGGTGTAATCAAACATCTGTTCCTAACCTCAACATCCGTCATGTCCTTCTCCTCGGTGAATACCGATGCAAAGTACTCGTTTAGAATCTCACCCATTTTCTCTGAGTCCAAGCATAACATTCCTCCTTTGTCCTTTAGTGGGCCAATCCTTTCTCTAGTTACCCTCTTTCTCCTTATATATGAATAAAAGGCTTTGGGATTTTCTTTAACCCTGTTTGCTAAAGATATTTCATGACCCCTTTTAGCCCTCTTAATTCCTCGTTTCAGATTGGTCCTACATTCCCGATATTCTTTCAAAGCTTCGTCTTTCATCAGCCGCCTACACCTTATGTATGCTTCCTTTTTCCTCTTAGCTAGTCTCACAATTTCACCTGTCATCCATGGTTCCCTAATCTTGCCATTTCTGTCCTTCATTTTCACAGGAACATGTCTCTCCTGCACGCTAATCAACCTCTCTTTAAAAGCCTCCCACATATCACATGTGGATTTACCTTCAAACAGCTGCTCCCAATCTACATTTCCCAGCTCCTGCCGAATTTTGGTATAGTTGGCCTTCCCCCAATTTAGCACTCTTCCTTTAGGACCACTCTCGTCTTTGTCCATGAGTATTTTAAAGCTTACGGAATTGTGATCACTATTCCCAAAGTAGTCCCCTACTGAAACTTCAACCACCTGGCCGGGCTCATTCCCCAA
The DNA here is from genome assembly GCF_036365525.1 of Heterodontus francisci. Lineage (NCBI taxonomy): Eukaryota > Metazoa > Chordata > Chondrichthyes > Heterodontiformes > Heterodontidae > Heterodontus > Heterodontus francisci. Next base: position 10,924,917 of record NC_090377.1, read on the forward strand.
CACCAGGTCCAGTATGGCCCCTTCCCGAGTTGGACTATTTACATACTGCTCTAGAAAACCCTCCTGGATGCTCCTTACAAATTCTGTTCCATCTAGATCTCTAACACTAAGTGAATCCCAGTCAATGTTGGGAAAATTAAAATCTCCTATCACCACCACCCTGTTGCTCCTACATCTTTCCATAATCTGTTTACATATTTGTAACTCTATCTCACGCTCGCTGTTGGGAGGCCTGTAGTACAGCCCCAACATTGTTACCGCACCCTTCCTATTTCTGAGTTCTGTCCATATTGCCTCACTGCTCGAGGCCTCCATAGTGCCCTCCTTCAGCACAGCTGTGATATCCTCTTTGACCAGTAATGCAACTCCTCCACCCCTTTTACCTCCCTCTCTATCCCGCCTGAAGCATCGATATCCTGGGATATTTAGTTGCCAATCATACCCTTCCCTCAACCAAGTCTCAGTAAACCAAGTTTCCTCTTGCCCCAGCCCCAGAAGAAATCGAAGAGTTTCTTCTGGATCTTGTTGGCAAATGCAGGGGGCGGGGCCAGAGTGACCAACTGGTACCACAACATGGAGGCCACCAGTTGGTTTATGACCAGCGCTCGGCCCCTGTAGGAAAGCACTCGGAGCAGTCCTGTCCAGCGCCCCAGCCGAGCGGTGACTTTTGCATCCAACTCCTGCCAGTTTGCCGGCCAGGCGTCCTCAGCGGGGCTAAGGTGGACTCCCAGATAGAGGAGGTGCGTGGTGCTCCACACTAAAGGTGTCATCTCCTCCGGCAGGGAGTCCACCCGCCACTGACCCACCAGGAGTCCGGAACATTTCTCCCAATTGATCCTCGCGGAGGACGTGGCAGAAAAGGTCTGCTGGCAGTCGCGCATCCTCCGCAAGTCAACGGGATCTGTGACGGCGAGGAGCACGTCGTCGGCGTAAGCCGAGAGGACGACCCACATGGCGGGCTCACACAGAGCCAATCCCGTCAACCTCCTGCGAAGCAGGTACAGGAAGGGCTCCACGCAGATGTTATACAATTGGCCGGACATGGGGCACCCCTGACGCACTCCTCTCCCAAAGCGAAGGGGCGCCGTCAAGGACCCGTTAACTTTGACTAGACTCTGCGGCGGCGTATAAACGTCCGACCCGGGCCACGAAATGTGGCCTGAGTCCGAAAGCGCGCAGAGTCCCGAAAATGTATTCGTGATCCACCCTGTCGAGCGCCTTCTCCTGATCGAGGGAGAGAAAGGCGACCGACTGACCAGTCCTCTGGGAAAGATGGATCAGGTCCCGGACCAGGTGGATGTTGTCCTGGATGGACCGGCCCGGGACCGTGTAGGACTGGTCGGGGTGGATCATGTGGGCCAGTACGGAGCCCAGGCGGGTAGACATAGCCCAGGCGGGTAGACATAGCCCGGGCAAAGATCTTATAATCCGTGCTGAGGAGGGAGGCCAGACGCCAGTTTTTAAGCAGGCAGAGATCGCCCCTCTTCGGCAGCAGGACGATGACCGCCCTGCACCACGAGAGGGGCATCTCCCCGGTCGCCAGGCTTTCCCCCAGGAGCCGCGCGTAATCGTACCCCAGGACGTCCCAGAACGCCCTGAGGAACTCCACGGTCAACCCATCCAGCCCTGGGGATTTGCCCCTTGAGAGCTGGTGGAGGGCGCCAGTCAGCTCCGCCAACGTGAGCGAAGCCTCCAATCCTTCGGCGCTCTCCGGGCTGACCTGCAGCAGGTCCTTCCACAAAACTCTTCGCGCATCCTCGCTGGACGGATCCGGAGAGAGCAACGCACTGTAATAAGTACGGACCAGGAGGCCCATTCTCTCCGGATCCGTGATGGAGGATCCGTCATCGGCCAGCAGCTCGATGAGCTGCTTACGGACCCCCCCGCCATTTTTCCAGCGAGTCGAAGAAGGGTGAGGGGCGGTCCAAATCTTCCAGGATCTGGATCCGCGACTTCACGTACGCGCCTCGGGACCCTATGAGCTGCAGGTCCCTCAGCGCGCCCTTCTTCTCTTTGTACGCCTGCCACAGGGCCGGGTCCACGACGGCATGACCGAGGCGGGACTCCAAGTCGAGCACCTCCCTCTCAAGGCGCCTGATCTCGGCTTGGTCGACCCCTTCGCGTACTCCTGACAGAAGACGCGGATGTGAGTCTTGCCCACATCCCACCATAGCCTCAAGGAGGGGAAGCCCCCCTGCTTCCTTCTCCAGTCGGCCCAGAATCGACAGAATGAGTCCTGAAATCGCTCGTCCTCCAACAGCCGGTTGTTAAAGTGCCAGTACGCGGACCCCGTCCGCGTGCGGAGCGAAGTGAACTCCGCCCACACCAGGCGGTGGTCCGAGCACGGCACCAGCCGCATGGAGGCTGCCGAGACACGGGAGACGTACGCCTGCGAAAAGTAGAGGCGGTCGATTCGGGACCCTCTTCCTCCAGACCTCCACGTGAAGGCGCTGGAGTCGGGATGGAGATTCCGCCAGAAGTCCCCCAAGTTAAGGGAGCTGATCAGTCCCCTCAACTTCTCCACCGACGCTTGGCCGCGCTGGGGACCGGAGCGATCCCCCACCTCGAGGGTGCAGTTAAAATCCCCCCCGAGGATGATGCACTCGCCGCTATCGATGGAGCTCAAGAGAGCGGACACTTCTTGAAAGAAGCGCGCTTGCAACGCGCCGGGCCTGGGCGCATACATGTTCACAAAGTGGAGCGGCACGCTACCCAGGCGAACGGCAAGGTGGAGCAAGCGGCCCGGCACTAGCTCCTTGACCCCCAAGATCTCCGGTTGAAAAGTCGGGGCCAACAAGATAGCCACCCCACTAGAAATAGGGTCTACTCATGTAGACCCCACCCTGCCACTCCAGGAGCCAGGTGGCTTCGTCTCCCGGAACGGTGTGGGTTTCCTGCACAAAGCTCACCGCGTATCTCCCTTCCCTGAGGACTGAGAGATTGTGAAATCTGCGGTGAGACCCCCCTGCTGCTGTTGATGTTGAGGCTGGCTATGGTTATCTTCATGTCAAAGGTACTTAAAACCCGTCACCAACACCTCACTGTGAGGAGGGAGTGGAAGTGCACCTGGCCCTCCACTCCCCCAGCAACCCATTGAGGAACACATTAAAATGGCGCCTCTCAACCAGTTTCACGCCCGAGCGCTTGCCCGCTTTAAGGGCGGCACGGACGGACTGGATGATCAGCGCCAAATTCGACCAACGGTCGAGGGTCAACTGAACTTTATTGCAGCAACCCCTGCAAACCGCGAGGAAATCCCGGAGTTCCGCCATGGGGATGAGAGGAGATTCGGTGGGAGGCACGATGGACTCCACCACCTCACTGGCGATGGAATCAAGGTCATCCTCCGTGCCCCACACCGAATCCCCATCCTCCTCCGGGTCGTCACCGCCAGCGGCCGACACATCCACCACACACGGTGGAGCGGACGTCCCGGCCACGCCAGCTGGTCCTGCCTCAGTCAAGATCCCACCCCCAGGATCGATGGCGGAGGAGTCGTCTCTGGGTTTTACTGTGAAACTGGAGCCTGTGGGCACCAGCAGTTCAGGACCCCCCTCCACCTCCGTCCTCAGGCCAATGAGTGGTCCATGAACAGACGTTCCCGACTCCGGAAATCCAGCCGGAGCCGAGACCGGAGGCGGAGAGAGGAGGCCATCTCCCGCTCCGTCAGCACCCACAGGCCCAGCAGATGGGGCAACATTCTCAGTTATAACTGGGTCGGGTGTCTCCTGGTTGGTGGTGGACTCCGGCTGGGAGGGCTGACTCTCTGGGGCGTCGCCCTCCCCTTCACTCACGGCACCCGACCCAGTAGCAGTGGCAGAATGGGCGGCGTCCCCAGGCTCCCCCACCACAAGCAGGGCCCCACTTCCTCCTTCAGGAGGGGCCTCATGCACCAGGGCCTTCCCCTCCCCTCCATCCTGAGGAATAGGGAGCTCCTGCCCGGACTTTGTAGCCTTGGTGGTGGCGGTAGGGGAAACCTGGGGACCCGAAACAGGAGACAGCTCCCCTCCAACAGATGGGCCCTGCTCCTCAGGGCCCCTCGTTACCTCTGTGGAGGGGTGCCCTCCTCTTTTTCCCACTAGGGCGCAGAGGCTCAGAGACCTCCATGTCATCAGACACCTCCGCCTCCTCCTTTTTGGTCACCCTGGGCCTGAGCCCAGCCCTGGGACAGGTGGATTCCACGAGAATGGGCTTTGGGCTGAGCTCAGGCTCGGGTTGTTTCAATGTGTCCAGGGGACGCGCCTCTTGATGTTTCTTTTGCCTCCGCGTTTTCCTTCCACTCGGATGGGCACTCCCCTCCCCACTGGAGGCTGTGAAAACCACTGAGCGGTGTCTGTTGGATGTGTGGGGGGAGTGGGAGGAGGTGGTGTGGAACCACTCTGGGCCGCCGAGGTGGAGCTGGCGGCCGGGAGGTTGGGGCAGTTCTTACGAACATGCCCCACCCCCTTGCAGACGTGGCACCGCGCCCCGTCCGAGGTCCAAAAGACACGGTAGGCCGTCCCCTGGAACTCCACATTAAATTGGCCTTCCAAGTCCTCCTCCCGCGCCAGCTGCATAAATAACTGGCGGCGGAAGGAGTAGATATGTTGGAGGCTGTGTTCCCGAAGACCAAGCCGGACTGGGGTGATCCCTGACCTCACCCCCCCCAGATGGTGTAGGTGGGGGAGGAGGAGCTCACTGGGAATGAAGGGTGGGACGTTTGATAACATTATCCGCTGCGCAGTGGCCCCCAGAGGGTCCACCAGCAGGAAAGTCCCACCCACAGTGAGCCCCTTACTCAGGGCCAGGGACACGGCCCGCTCAGTCTTTAGAAAAAACACAGTCTTCCCATACATCTTTGAGGCCGCAACAATGGCCGAGGGGCCGACAACCTCGGCCATTGCCTTCACACAGGCCTCAATGGACATGTTGGGGTGGGGATAGCTCTTCACCCCATGGCTGGATGTTATTAATTTAAAGGGTGATGGGGCCACGTGGGCAGCTGCAGAGGCTGCAGCTGCATAGGCTGTAGAGGGCCCCACCACCTGTGATGAAGGGCTTGCCATGGGTCTGAGAGCTAACCCACCCCAAATTGTAGGCTTGAAAATAACTTTATGCACAAAACAAACAAACAAACAAACAAACAACAGGTTAGGGGAGAAGCTGAGGGAATAGAGGAGAGGGAAAGACAGGCTGTAAGGGATGACTTTCTTTTCCTTTCTGGAGGTGGTGCACACAGCACACTTAAAACAGTCTCTGCCAGCACACTTGGTCTTACGGTCTTCTGGTTGGGGGAGGCGTCAACACCTGGGCCAGCTGAAGCTGCCCAGGCACTATTTATCCCCTTCTGTATATTAGCCAGGCAGCTTCAGCTGACCCAGGCTGGGCAATTGGGGTGGGGAGGGAGCTTCCCTGCAACTTTAGTGCAACTGCACAGCTCCCTGCAGAATTGTATAGCCCCCACCCCTTGTTCTTCTGGTCTCTTCCACCTCCCACAACAGTCCAAATGAAATAAGTCTGGTGCTCAACACCCACCTCCAAATACAGGCTTATTCCAAAAGTCTCTCCTCCTCTGCAGCAAATGTTGAAAGTTTTTGCAGTTCCCTCCTCAGTTCTCCCTCTCCAGCAGCACCTCCAGCAACTGACTGCAGCACTGTAAGCTGCACCTCGTGGAGGCACTCAGTATTCCCAATCACAGAGGAGCCAATCCCAGTGCTGTACCTGTCCTGGGAGTGTTTGATGGGGACAGTGTGGAGGGAGCTTTACTCTGTATCTAACCCCATGCTGTACCTGTCCTGGGAGTGTTTGATGGGGACAGTGTGGAGGGAGCTTTACTCTGTATCTAACCCCATGCTGTACCTGTCCTGGGAGTGTTTGATGGGACAGTGTAAAGAATCACAGAATTGTTATAGCACAGAAAGAGGCCATTCGGCCCCTCATGTCTGCACCAGCTCTTCAAAAGAGCATTTCACTTAGTGCAATTCACCTGCCTTCTCCCCATAACCCTGCACATTCTTCCTTTTCATATAAACTGTCTAATTCCCTTTTGAATGCTTCAATTGAACCTGCCTCCACCACGTTCTCAGGCAGCGCATTCCAGATCTTAACCACTTGCTGCCTGAAAAAGATTTTCCTCATACCACGTTTGCTTCTCTTACCAAATACTTTAAATCTGTGCCCTCTCGTTCTCGATCCTTTCACCAACGGGAACAGTTTCTCTCCATCTACTCTGTCCAGACACCTCATGATTTTGAATACATCTATCAAATCACCTTTCAGTCTTCTCTTCTCCAAGGAAAACAGTCCTAACTTCTCCAATCTATCTTCATAACGGACGTTCTTCATCCCTGGAACCATTCTCGTGAATCTTTTCTGTACTCTCTCCAATGCCCTCATGTCTTTCCTAAAGTGTGGCGCCCAAAACTGGATGCAATACTCCAGCTGAGGCAGAACTAGTGTCTTATACAAGTTTAACAAAACCTCCTTGCTCTTGTACTCTATGTCTCTATTAATAAAGCCCAGGATACTGTAATCTTTATTAACTGCTCTCTCAACCTGTCCCACCACGTTCAATGACTTCTGCACATATACACCCAGGTCCCTCTGCTCCTGCACCCCCTTTAGAATTGTACCCTTTATTTTATATTGTCTCTCCATGTTCTTCCTACCAAAATGAATCACTTCACATTTCTCTGCTTTGAACTTCATCTGCCACCTGTCTGCCCATTCCACCAACTTGTCTATGTCCTTTTGAAGTTCTACACTGTCCTCCTCACAGTTCACAATGCTTCCAAGTTTCGTATCATCTGCAAATTTTGAAATTGTGCCCTGTACACCAAGGTCTAGGTCATTAATATATATCAGGAAAAGCAAGGATCCCAACACTGACCCCCTGGGGAACTCCATTACAAACCTTCCTCCAGCCCGAAAAACATCCATTAACCGCTACTCTTTTTTTCCTGTCATTCAGCCAATTTCGTATCCATGTTGCTACCGTCCTGTTTATTCCATGAGCTATAACTTTGCTCACAAGTCTGTTGTGTGTCATTGTATCAAACACCTTTTGAAAGTCCATGTACACCACATCAACAGCATTGCCCTCATCAACCCTCTCTGTTACCTTCTCAAAAAACTCCAGCAAGTTAGTTAAACACGATTTTCCCTTAAGAAATCCATACTGGCTTTCCTTAATTAACCCGCATTTGTCCATGTGACTATTAATTTTGCCCTAAATTATTGTTTCCGGAGGTTTCCCACCACCATCACTTTCCACCGTATGCAGAACTGAGTTGGAGAGTGAGATGAACTCAGGGGTCTCCTGCACTACCTGCCTGTTTATTCTTGACTGTCTAGTGGTCACCCATTCCCTCTCTCCCTGCATACTCTTCAGCTGTGGGGTGACCATATCTATAAACGTGCTGTCCACAAAGCTCTCAACCTCACGGACGTGCCACAGTGATGCCAGCTGCTGCTCAAATTCCAAAACCTGGAGCTCAAGTTACTGCAACTGATGGCACTTCCTGCACATATATTTATCCAGGACAAGGGAAGTGTCCTGGAGTTCCTACATAGCACAGGATGTGCACTGTAGAGGAGAAAGCAGCCCTACCTTTCCTCTATCTGCTAGTTAATAAACCTTGCTTCTGCAATAAAACTTACTCTGCTCATAATACATCTCACTATTAATAAACCTTACCAATACTAGTGAACTTTACCACTATTAATAAACTTTACTAATAGTAATAAACTTCATTTAAAAATATATAATATATATACAATATAAGACTCACGAGCTAACTACTTGTTATTAATACTTAATATTTTTAACGTTTTTAAACTGCTAAATTAAAGAGGGAGCTTGACTGAATGGAGTGGGACCGAGGGGGAAGGGTGATTTTCTGTGAAAGAATATTCGTACACTGAGTCTGGGTGGAGTGACTTTCTTGCTCTGGATTTTTATTAAATTACATGGTATGATCATTGCTTAGCAGTACAGAACTTGAGTATTGCTGAAAAAAGAGACATGATGTCAAAGCTTTTTGTCTTGCACTCATCAGGACGGACGCAAGAATGCCAAATTTCAAAGGGAGCAACAATTTATACTGCATGAGGAAAGACAGTTGATTGGTTGGCAAGTCGACTCGGATTGGTTGAGGTATTGCCATGGTGAATGGACCAGGGAACTATTGTCCCCTCCGCTTTTGTTTGATTCAAAAAGGCCTAACGCCTGGCGGAGGGGATCAAACAGCACATCCCTGAAGCTGTTGGCAATAGGCAGAGTACAGACCGTACTCAACCAGCCCGAACTTGCAAAACTCAGAATACAATGTCTAACGTTAGATGTGATTCCATGATTGGACAGCACTAACCGAACAATCCCGAGTGTGATCAGAATTACACTGACAACCAATTTAAGATTATCACAAGAACACAAGAAATAGGAGCAGAAGTAGACCATTCGGCCCATCGAGCCTGCTCCGCCACTCAATAAGATCATGGCTGATCTTGGGCTTCAATTCCACTTTCCTGCCTGCTCCCCATATCCCTTGGTTCCCTGCGTGACCAAAAATCTAACTATCCCAGCCTTAAATGTATTCAGTGATGGAGCATCCACAACCCTCTGGGGTAGAGAATTCCAAAGATTCACAACACTTTGAGTGTAGTAATTTATCCTCATCTCAGTCCTGAATGATTGGCTCTTTATCCTGAGACTGTGTCCCCGTGTTCTAGATTCCCTGACCAGTGGGAACAATCTCTCAGCTTCTACCCTACAAGCCCTTTCAGAATCTTGTATTTCTCAATTAGATCACCTCTCATTCTTCAAAACTCCAGAGAATATAGACCCAATTTACTCAGCCTCTCATCACAGGACAACCCCCTCATCCCAGGGACCAATTTAGTAAATCTTCGCTGCACTGCCTCCAGTGCAATTATATCCTTTCTGTACTTAGCAAAGGTCTCAGTTTTATCCCCTTACGCCCCCACCTCAATGAATTTTGTGCTCGGCATGATGTTGAGCTGTTCCGTCGCCTCCGCCTCCGGGCTCATTTCTTTGACCAGGAGTCCTCCCCCTGACCAGCGGACCCATTCACCCGCCTCCAGCATTCTCCCTCTACCTGGACCCCTCCCCCTGGCCTCTTACCCGCTCTTGATCTCTTCATTGAAAACTGTCGGCGAGACATTGGTCATCTCAATTTCTCTGCCCCCCTCACTCACTCTAACCTGTCCCCCTCTGAACTTGAGGCACTCCATTCTCTCAGGTCTAACCCCGACATGGTCATCAAACCGGCAGACAAGGGTGGTGCTGTTGTTGTCTGGCGTACCGACCTCTACCTTGCAGAAGCTCAACGCCAACTCACAGACACTTCTTCCTACCTCCCTCTGGACCATGACCCCACCACCGAACATCAAGCCACTGTCCAAAGGACTGTCACTGACCTCATCTCCTCTGGATATCTTCCCTCTACAGCTTCCAACCTCATAGTCCCGCAACCCCGGACAGCCCGCTTCTCCCTCCTTCCCAAAATCCACAAACAGGACTGTCCCGGCAGACCCATTGTGTCAGCCTGCTCCTGCCCAACTGAACTTATTTCTTCCTATCTTGAATCTATCTTTTCTCCGCTGGTCCAGTCTCTTCCCACCTACATCCGTGACTCTTCTGACGCCCTACGTCATTTTGACAATTTCCAGTTTCCTGGTCCCAACCGCCTCCTCTTCACTATGGACGTCCAATCGCTCTACACTTCCATCCCACAGCAGGATGGTTTGAGGGCTCTCCGCTTCTTCCTTGAACAGAGGCCCAACTAGTCCCCATCCACCACCACCCTCCTCCGCCTGGCTGAACTTGTTCTGACGTTGAACAACTTCTCCTTCAACTCCGCTCACTTCCTTCAAGTAAAAGGTGTCGCTATGGGTACCCGCATGGGTCCTAGTTATGCCTGTCTTTTTGTGGGATATGTCGAGCATTCTTTGTTCCAGTCCTACTCAGGCCCCCTCCCCCAACTCTTTTTCCGGTACATTGATGACTGTATCGGTGCCGTTTCCTGCTCTCGCCCCGAACTGGAAAACTTTATCAACGTTGCTTCCAATTTCCACCCTTCTCTCACCTTTACATGGTCCATCTCTGACACTTCCCTTCCCTTCCTCGTCTTCTCTGTCTCCATCTCTGGGGATAGGTTGTCTACTAATTTTCATTATAAGCCCACCGAGTCCCACAGCTACCTCGACTACACTTCTTCACACCCTACCTCCTGTAAGGACTCCATTTTATTCTCCCAGTTTCTCCATCTCCAACGCATCTGCTCTGATGATGCTACCTTCCATGACAGCACTTCTGATATGACCTCCTTTTTCCTCAATCAAGGAATTCCCCCCACTGTTGTTGACAGGGCCCTCAACCGTGTCCGACCCATTCCCCGCACCTCTACCCTCACCCCTTCCCCTCCCTCCCAGAACCGTGACAGGGTTCCCCTTGTCCTCACTTACCACCCCACCAGCCTCCAATTCCAAAGGATCATCCTCCGCCATTTCCGCCACCTCCAGCGTGATGCCACTACCAAACGCATCTTCCTGTCCATTCCCCTGTCAGGATTCCGAAGGGATCGTTCCCTCCGCGACACCCTGGTCCACTCCTCCGTTACCCCCAACACCTCATCCCCGTCCCATGACACCTTCCCCTGCAATCGCAGGAGGTGTAATACCTGCCCATTTACCTCCTCTCTCCTCACTATCCCAGGCCCTAAACACTCCTTTCAGGTGAAGCAGCGATTTACTTGGACTTCTTTCAATTTAGTATACTGTATTCGCTGCTCACAATGTGGTCTCCTCTACATTGGGGAGACCAAACGCAGACTGGGTGACTGCTTTGCGGAACACGTCCGCTCAATCCGCAAGCAGGACCCCGAGCTTCCGGTTGCTTGCCATTTCAACACTCCCCCCTGCTTTCATGCTCACATCTCTGTCCTGGGCTTGCTGCAGTGTTCCAGTGAACATCAACGCCAGCTCGAGGAACAGCATCTCATTTACTGATTAGGCACACTACAGCCTGCCGGACTGAACATTGAGTTCAATAATTTCAGAGCATGACGGGCCCCCCATTTTACTTTTATTTTTAGTTATTTTTTCTTTTTTTCTTTTTTAAATTTTTTACAATTTTTTTTTGTTTATTTCATTTCATCTTAGTTTGTTCAGTTTGCTTACCCATTGTTTTTTTCATGTTTGTACTTGCTGCTGTTTAATCTTCAGTCCGTTAACACCCTATCTGTACTAATGCTTTGTCTTTCAACACACCATTAACATATTGTTTGCCTTTGCTCCACGACCTTCTGGTCAGCTATTCGGTGACCTTGTCCTATCGACACCTTCTCCTTTGTTATCTCTTGCCCCACCCCCGCCTCACTTGCTTATAACCTGTGACATTTCTAATATTTGTCAGTTCCGAAGAAGGGTCACTGACCCGATACGTTAACTCTGCTTCTCTCTCCACAGATGCTGCCAGACCTGCTGAGTATTTCTAGCATTTCTTGTTTTTATATCCTTAAATGTGGAGACCAAAACTGCACACAGTATTCCAGGTGCAGTCTCACCAAAACCCTGTACAATTTTAGTAAGACTTCTTTATTCCTGTACTCCAATCCCCTTGCAATAAAGGCCAACATGCCATTTGCCTTCCTCATAACCTGCTGTACCTGCATGTTAACTTTGTGCGTTCCTTGTACGAGTTCCCCCAAGTCTCTCTGAACATCAACACTTACCAGTTTCACACTTTTTAAAAAATATTTTGCTTTCCTAGTTTTACAACCAAAGTGAACAACTTCACACTTCCCTACATTATACTCCATTTGCCATCTTGTTGCCCACTCACTTAACCTGTCTATATCTCTTTGCAGCCTCTCTACATCCTCGCTGCAGCTTACCTTTCCACCGAGCTTTGTATCATCAGCAAACTTAGATACATTACTCTGTGTCTCTTCATCCAAGTCATTAATATGGAGTGTAAATAGCTGAGGCCCCATCACTAATCCTTGCGGCACCCCACTATTCACTGCCTGCCAACTTGAAACTGCCCTATTTATGCTCACTCTCTGCTTCCTGTCTGTTAACCAGTCCTCTATCCACGCTAATATATTACCCCCAATACCCTGAGCCCTTATCTTTTATTAATCGATTAATCTTTTATGTGGCACCTTATCGAATGCCTTTTGAAAATCCAGGTATACTACATCCACTGGTTCCCCTTTACCCTACTGGTTACATCTTCAAAAAACTCGAATAAATTTTGCAAAATTTATTAATCAGTCAGGCTCGCAATGTGGTAAACGTACGCTTGCTAGAAGCTACATATATTCATACACAGGGACCTGTCCTCCGCAGGCTAAAGGAACATGTCCAGCTGCTGCATCTTTTTTGAATTAAACTAAAGCGAGGGGATCAGTAGTTCCCTGGTGCAGTCTCCATGGCAATACCTCAACCAAGCAGAGTCAACTTGCCAACAAATCAGCACCCTTTTCTCGTGCAGTATAAATTGTTGCTCCCTTTGAAATTTGGCAGTCTTGCGTCAGTCCTGATGAGTGCAAGATGAGCAGCTTTGACATCATGTCTCTTTTCTCAGCAATACATTTTAGTAGGTGACTCACTGACCTTGTGTGTGTAGGGATTCGAAAGTAAATACAGCTTCCCAACACTCCCAAATATTCAGTAATCAGTCTGCCCACACTCGACACATCCCCTCACCTCATCAGCCCTTTCTCATTACCCTCAGATGCCTTACCAACTGCAAAACTGGGACAAAGAGGTAGCAACTAAACACTGCGCCTCTTTCCTCAATGGGAATGGTGCACAAGGGGTTAAAAATCAAATTCCCTCTTTTTCCTGATGACGGCATCTGTCAACACTCATTGCGATGGTGATGAACATGTCAGCAACTCAATAAATCCTGCTTCCCCTGCCCCCGGTCACACAGTGACAGGGCCACATTATCGAGGGGTCAGTCAGTCACACAGTGACAGGGCCGCACTATCGTGGGGACAGACAGTCACACAGTGACAGGGCCGCACTATCGAGGGGTCAGTCAGTCACACAGTGACAGGGCCGCACTATCGTGGGGACAGACAGTCACACAGTGACAGGACCGCACTATCGAGGGGTCAGTCAGTCACACAGTGACACGGCCACATTATCGAGAGGTGAGTCAGTCACATGGTGACAGGGCCGCACTATCGAGGGGTCAGTCAGTCACAGAGTGACAGGGCCGCACTATCGAGGGGTCAGTCACACAGTGACAGGGCCGCACTATCGAGGGGTCAGTCTGTCACACAGTGACAGGGCCGCACTATCGAGGGTCGGTCACACAGTGACAGGGCCGCACTATCGAGGGGTCAGTCAGTCAGTCACACAATGACAGGGCCGCACTATCGAGGGGTCAGTCAGTCACACAGTGACAGGGCCGCACTATCGAGGGGTCAGTCAGTCACACAGTGACAGGACCGCAGTATCGAGGGGTCAGTCAGTCACACAATGACAGGGCCGCACTATTGAGTGGTCAGTCACACAGTGACAGGGCCGCACCATCGAGGGGTCAGTCAATCACACAGTGACAGGGCCGCGCTATCGAGGGGTCAGTCAGTCACACAGTGACAGGGCCGCACTATCGAGGGGTCAGTCAGTCACACAGTGACAGGGCCGCACTATCGAGGGGTCAGTCAGTCACACAGTGACAGGGCCGCACTTTCGAGGGGTCAGTCCGTCACACAGTGACAGGGCCGCACTATCGAGGGGTCAGTCGCACAGTGACAGGGCCGCACTATCGAAGGGTCAGTCAGTCACACAGTGACATGGCCGCACTATCGAGGGGTCAGTCAGTCACACAGTGACAGGGCCGCACTATCGAGGGGTCAGTCAGTCACACAGTGACAGGGCCGCACAATCGAGGGGTCAGTCCGTCACACAGTGACAGGGCCGCACTATCGAGGGGTCAGTCGCACAGTGACAGGGCCGCACTATCGAGGGGTCAGTCAGTCACACAGTGACAGGGCCGCACTATCGAGGGGTCAGTCGGTCACTCAGTGACAGGGCCGCACTATCGAGGGGTCAGTCAGTCACACAGTGACAGGGCCGCACTATCGAGGGGTCAGTCGGTCACTCAGTGACAGGGCCGCACTATCGAGGGGTCAGTCAGTTACACAGTGACAGGGCCGCACTGAGGGGTCAGTCAGTTACACAGTGACAGGGCCGCACTGAGGGGTCAGTCAGTTACACAGTGACAGGGCCGCACTATCGAGGGGTCAGTCGCACAGTGACAGGGCCGCACTATCGAGGGATCAGTCAGTCACACAGTGACAGGGCCGCAGTATCGAGGGGTCAGTCAGTCACACAGTGACAGGTCCGCACTATCGAGTGGTCAGTCAGTCACACAGTGACAGGGCCGCAGTATTGAGCGGTCAGTCAGTCACACAGTGATAGGGCCGCAGTATCGAGGGGTCAGTCAGTCACACAGTGACAGGGATCGAGGGGTCACAGTCACACGGTGACAGGGCCACACTATCGAGGGGTCAGTCAGTCACACAGTGACAAGGCCACAATATCGAGGGGTCAGTCAGTCACACAGTGACAGGGCCGTACTATCGAGGGGTCAGTCAGTCACACAGTGACAAGGCCACAATATCAAGGGGTCAGTCAGTCACACAGTGACAGGGCCACACGATCGAGGGGTCAGTCAGTCACACAGTGACAAGGCCACAATATCTAGGGGTCAGTCAGTCACACAGTGACAGGGCCGCACTATCGAGGGGTCAGTCTGTCACACAGTGACAGGGCCGCACTATCGAGGGTCGGTCACACAGTGACAGGGCCGCACTATCGAGGGGTCAGTCAGTCACACAATGACAGGGCCGCACGATCGAGGGGTCAGTCAGTCACACAGTGACAGGGCCGCACTATCGAGGGGTCAGTCAGGCACACAATGACAGGGCTGCACTATCGAGTGGTCAGTCACACAGTGACAGGGCCGCACCATCGAGGGGTCAGTCAATCACACAGTGACAGGGCCGCGCTATCGAGGGGTCAGTCAGTCACACGGTGACAGGGCCGCACTATCGAGGGGTCAGTCAGTCACACAGTGACAGGGCCGCACTATCGAGGGGTCAGTCAGTCACACAGTGACAGGGCCGCACTTTCGAGGGGTCAGTCCGTCACACAGTGACAGGGCTGCACTATCGAGGGGTCAGTCGCACAGTGACAGGGCCGCACTATCGAAGGGTCAGTCAGTCACACAGTGACATGGCCGCACTATCGAGGGGTCAGTCAGTCACACAGTGACAGGGCCGCACTATCGAGGGGTCAGTCAGTCACACAGTGACAGGGCCGCACAATCGAGGGGTCAGTCCGTCACACAGTGACAGGGCCGCACTATCGAGGGGTCAGTCGCACAGTGACAGGGCCTCACTATCGAGGGGTCAGTCAGTCACACAGTGACAGGGCCGCACTATCGAGGGGTCAGTCAGTCACACAGTGACAGGGCCGCACTATCGAGTGGTCAGTCGGTCACTCAGTGACAGGGCCGCACTGAGGGGTCAGTCAGTTACACAGTGACAGGGCCGCACTGAGGGGTCAGTCAGTTACACAGTGACAGGCCCGCACTGAGGGGTCAGTCAGTTACACAGTGACAGGGCCGCACTATCGAGGGGTCAGTCGCACAGTGACAGGGCCGCACTATCGAGGGATCAGTCAGACACACAGTGACAGGGCCGCACTATCGAGGGGTCAGTCACACGGTGACTTGGTCACACGGTGACTTGGCCACACTATCGAGGGGTCAGTCAGTTACTCAGTGACAGGGCCGCGCTATCGAGGGGTCAGTCAGTCACACAGTGACACGGCCACATTATCGAGAGGTGAGTCAGTCACATGGTGACAGGGCTGCACTATCGAGGGGTCAGTCACACAGTGACAGGGCCGCACTATCGAGGGGTCAGTCAGTTACTCAGTGACAGGGCCGCACTATCGAAGGGTCAGTCAGTCACACAGTGACACGGCCACATTATCGAGAGGTGAGTCAGTCACATGGTGACAGGGCTGCACTATCGAGGGGTCAGTCACACAGTGACAGGGCCGCACTATCGAGGGGTCAGTCACACAGTGACAGGGCCGCACTATCGAGGGGTCAGTCAGTCACACAGTGACAGGGATCGAGGGGTCACAGTCACACGGTGACAGGGCCACACTATCGAGGGGTCAGTCAGTCACACAGTGACAAGGCCACAATATCGAGGGGTCAGTCAGTCACACAGTGACAGGGCCGCACTATCGAGGGGTCAGTCAGTCACACAGTGACAAGGCCACAATATCAAGGGGTCAGTCAGTCACACAGTGATAGGGCCACACGATCGAGGGGTCAGTCAGCCACACAGTGACAAGGCCACAATATCGAGGGGTCAGTCACACAGTGACAGGGCCGCACTATCGAGGGGTCAGTCAGTCACACAGTGACACGGCCACACTATCAAAGGGTCAGTCAGTCACACAGTGACAGGGCCGCACTATCGAGTGGTCAGTCAGTCACACAGTGTCAGGGCCGCACTATCGAGGGGACAGTCAGTCACATGGTGACAGGGCTGCACTATCGAGGGGTCAGTCGGTCACACAGTGACAGGGCCGCACTATCGAGGGGTCAGTCAGTCACAGTGTCAGGGCCGCACTATCGAGGGTCGGTCACACAGTGACAGGGCCGCACTATCGAGGGGTCAGTCACACAGTGACAGGGCCGCACTATCGAGGGGTCAGTCAGTCACACAGTAACAGGGCCGCACTATCGAAGGGTCAGTCAGTCACACAGTGATACGGCCGCACTAGTGAGGGGTCAGTCAGTCACACAGTGACACGGCCACACTGTCGAGGGGTCAGTCAGTCACACAGTAACAAGGCCGCACTATCAAGGGGTCAGTCAGTCACAGAGTGACAGGGCCGCACTATCGAGGGGTCAGTCACACAATGACAGGGCCGCACTATGGAGGGGTCAGTCAGTCACACAGTGACACGGCCGCACTCTCGAGGGGTCAGTCTGTCACTCAGTGACAGGGCCGCACTATCGAGGGGTCGGTCACACAGTGACAGGGCCGCACTATCGAGGGGTCAGTCAATCACACAGTGACAGGGCCGCGCCATCGAGGGGTCAGTCAGTCACACAGTGACAGGGCCGCACTATCGAGGGGTCAGTCAGTCACACAGTGACAGGGCTGCACTATCGAGGGGTCAGTCAGTCTCACAGTGACAGGGCCGCACTATCGAGGGGTCAGTCGCACAGTGACAGGGCCGCACTATCGAGGTGTCAATCAGTCACACAGTGACAGGGCCGCACAATCGAGGGGTCAGTCCGTCACACAGTGACAGGGCCGCACTATCGAGGGGTCAGTCACACAGTGACAGGGCCGAACTATTGAGGGGTCAGTCAGTCACACAGTGACAGGGCCGCAGTATCGAGGGGTCAGTCAGTCACACAGTGACGGGGCGCACTATCGAGGGGTCAGTCAGTTACACAGTGACAGGGCCGCACTGAGGGGCCAGTCAGTTACACAGTGACAGGGCCGCACTGAGGGGTTAGTCCGTCACACAGTGACAGGGCCGCACTGAGGGGTCAGTCCGTCACACAATGACAGGGCCGCACTATCGAGGGGTCAGTCACACGGTGACTTGGCCACACTATCAAGGGGTCAGTCAGTTACACAGTGACAGGGCCGCACTGAGGGGTCAGTCAGTTACACAGTGACAGGGCCGCACTGAGGGGTCAGTCAGACACACAGTGACAGGGCCGCACTATCGAGGGTCGGTCACACAGTGACAGGGCCGCACTATCGAGAGGTCAGTCAGTCACACAGTGACAGGGCCGCACTATCGAGGGGTCAGTCATTCACACAGTGACAGGGCCGCACTATCGAGGGGTCAGTCAGTCACACAGTGACAGGGCCGCACTATCGAGGGGTCAGTCAGTCACACAATGACAGGGCCGCACTATCGAGGGGTCAGTCAGTCACACAGTGACAGGCCCGCACTATCGAGGGGTCAGTCAGTCACACAGTGACAGGGCCGCACTATCGAGGGGTCAGTCAGTCACACAGTGACAGGGCCGCACTATCGAGGGGTCAGTCACACAGTGACAGGGCCGCACTATCGAGAGGTCGGTCAGTCACACAGTGACAGGGCCGCACTATCGAGGGATCAGTCACACAGTGACAGGCCCGCACTATCGAGGGGTCAGTCAGTCACACAGTGACAGGGCTGCACTATCGAGGGATCAGTCACACAGTGACAGGCCCGCACTATCGAGGGGTCAGTCAGTCACACTGTGACAGGGCTGCACTATCGAGGGATCAGTCACACAGTGACAGGCCCGCACTATCGAGGGGTCAGTCAGTCACACAGTGACAGGGCCGCACTATCGAGGGGTCAGTCAGCCACACAGTGACAGGGCCGCACTATCGAGTGGTCAGTCACACAGTGACAGGGCTGCACTATCGAGGGGTCAGTCAATCACACAGTGACAGGGCCGCGCTATCGAGGGGTCAGTCGCACAGTGACAGGGCCGCACTATCGAGGGGTCAGTCAGTCACACAGTGACAGGGCCGCACTGAGGGGTCAGTCAGTCACACAGTGACAGGGCCGCACTATGGAGGGTCGGTCACACAGTGACAGGGCCGCACTATCGAGAGGTCAGTCAGTCACACAGTGACAGGGCCGCACTATCGAGGGGTCAGTCGCACAGTGACAGGGCCGCACTATCGAGGTGTCAGTCAGTCACACAGTGACAGGGCCGCACTATCGAGGGGTCAGTCAGTCACACAGTGGACAGGGCCGCACTATCGAGGGTCGGTCACACAGTGACAGGGCCGCACTATCGAGGGGTCAGTCAGTCACACAATGACAGGGCCGCACTATCGAGGGGTCAGTCAGTCACGCAGTGACAGGGCCGCACTATCGAGGGGTCAGTCAGTCACACAGTGACAGGACCGCACTATCGAGGGGTCAGTCAGTCACACAATGACAGGGCTGCACTATCGAGTGGTCAGTCACACAGTGACAGGGCCGCACTATCGAGGGGTCAGTCAATCACACAGTGACAGGGCCGCGCTATCGAGGGGTCAGTCAGTCACACAGTGACAGGGCCGCACTATCGAGGGGTCAGTCAGTCACACAGTGACAGGGCCGCACTATCGAGGGGTCTGTCAGTCACACAGTGACAGGGCCGCACTATCGAGGGGTCTGTCAGTCACACAGTGACAGGGCCGCACAATCGAGGGGTCAGTCCGTCACACAGTGACAGGGCCGCACTATCGAGGGGTCAGTCGCACAGTGACAGGGCCGCACTATCGAGGGGTCAGTCCGTCACACAGTGACAGGGCCGCACTATCGAGGGGTCAGTCCGTCACACAGTGACAGGGCCTCACTATCGAGGGGTCAGTCAGTCACACAGTGACAGGGCCGCACTATCGAGGGGTCAGTCAATCACACAGTGACAGGGCCGCACTGAGGGGTCAGTCAGTTACACAGTGACAGGGCCGCACTGAGGGGTCAGTCAGTTACACAGTGACAGGGCCGCACTATCGAGGGGTCAGTCGCACAGTGACAGGGCCGCACTATCGAGGGATCAGTCAGTCACACAGTGACAGGGCCGCAGTATCGAGGGGTCAGTCAGTCACACAGTGACAGGTCCGCACTATCGAGTGGTCAGTCAGTCACACAGTGACAGGGCCGCAGTATTGAGCGGTCAGTCAGTCACACAGTGATAGGGCCGCAGTATCGAGGGGTCAGTCAGTCACACAGTGACAGGGATCGAGGGGTCACAGTCACACGGTGACAGGGCCACACTATCGAGGGGTCAGTCAGTCACACAGTGACAAGGCCACAATATCGAGGGGTCAGTCAGTCACACAGTGACAGGGCCGTACTATCGAGGGGTCAGTCAGTCACACAGTGACAAGGCCACAATATCAAGGGGTCAGTCAGTCACACAGTGACAGGGCCACACGATCGAGGGGTCAGTCAGTCACACAGTGACAAGGCCACAATATCTAGGGGTCAGTCAGTCACACAGTGACAGGGCCGCACTATCGAGGGGTCAGTCTGTCACACAGTGACAGGGCCGCACTATCGAGGGTCGGTCACACAGTGACAGGGCCGCACTATCGAGGGGTCAGTCAGTCACACAATGACAGGGCCGCACGATCGAGGGGTCAGTCAGTCACACAGTGACAGGGCCGCACTATCGAGGGGTCAGTCAGGCACACAGTGACAGGACCGCACTATCGAGGGGTCAGTCAGTCACACAATGACAGGGCTGCACTATCGAGTGGTCAGTCACACAGTGACAGGGCCGCACCATCGAGGGGTCAGTCAATCACACAGTGACTGGGCCGCGCTATCGAGGGGTCAGTCAGTCACACAGTGACAGGGCCGCACTATCGAGGGGTCAGTCAGTCACACAGTGACAGGGCCGCACTATCGAGGGGTCAGTCAGTCACACAGTGACAGGGCCGCACTTTCGAGGGGTCAGTCCGTCACACAGTGACAGGGCTGCACTATCGAGGGGTCAGTCGCACAGTGACAGGGCCGCACTATCGAAGGGTCAGTCAGTCACACAGTGACATGGCCGCACTATCGAGGGGTCAGTCAGTCACACAGTGACAGGGCCGCACTATCGAGGGGTCAGTCAGTCACACAGTGACAGGGCCGCACAATCGAGGGGTCAGTCCGTCACACAGTGACAGGGCCGCACTATCGAGGGGTCAGTCGCACAGTGACAGGGCCTCACTATCGAGGGGTCAGTCAGTCACACAGTGACAGGGCCGCACTATCGAGGGGTCAGTCAGTCACACAGTGACAGGGCCGCACTATCGAGTGGTCAGTCGGTCACTCAGTGACAGGGCCGCACTGAGGGGTCAGTCAGTTACACAGTGACAGGGCCGCACTGAGGGGTCAGTCAGTTACACAGTGACAGGCCCGCACTGAGGGGTCAGTCAGTTACACAGTGACAGGGCCGCACTATCGAGGGGTCAGTCGCACAGTGACAGGGCCGCACTATCGAGGGATCAGTCAGACACACAGTGACAGGGCCGCACTATCGAGGGGTCAGTCACACGGTGACTTGGTCACACGGTGACTTGGCCACACTATCGAGGGGTCAGTCAGTTACTCAGTGACAGGGCCGCGCTATCGAGGGGTCAGTCAGTCACACAGTGACACGGCCACATTATCGAGAGGTGAGTCAGTCACATGGTGACAGGGCTGCACTATCGAGGGGTCAGTCACACAGTGACAGGGCCGCACTATCGAGGGGTCAGTCAGTTACTCAGTGACAGGGCCGCACTATCGAAGGGTCAGTCAGTCACACAGTGACACGGCCACATTATCGAGAGGTGAGTCAGTCACATGGTGACAGGGCTGCACTATCGAGGGGTCAGTCACACAGTGACAGGGCCGCACTATCGAGGGGTCAGTCACACAGTGACAGGGCCGCACTATCGAGGGGTCAGTCAGTCACACAGTGACAGGGATCGAGGGGTCACAGTCACACGGTGACAGGGCCACACTATCGAGGGGTCAGTCAGTCACACAGTGACAAGGCCACAATATCGAGGGGTCAGTCAGTCACACAGTGACAGGGCCGCACTATCGAGGGGTCAGTCAGTCACACAGTGACAAGGCCACAATATCAAGGGGTCAGTCAGTCACACAGTGATAGGGCCACACGATCGAGGGGTCAGTCAGCCACACAGTGACAAGGCCACAATATCGAGGGGTCAGTCACACAGTGACAGGGCCGCACTATCGAGGGGTCAGTCAGTCACACAGTGACACGGCCACACTATCAAAGGGTCAGTCAGTCACACAGTGACAGGGCCGCACTATCGAGTGGTCAGTCAGTCACACAGTGTCAGGGCCGCACTATCGAGGGGACAGTCAGTCACATGGTGACAGGGCTGCACTATCGAGGGGTCAGTCGGTCACACAGTGACAGGGCCGCACTATCGAGGGGTCAGTCAGTCACAGTGTCAGGGCCGCACTATCGAGGGTCGGTCACACAGTGACAGGGCCGCACTATCGAGGGGTCAGTCACACAGTGACAGGGCCGCACTATCGAGGGGTCAGTCAGTCACACAGTAACAGGGCCGCACTATCGAAGGGTCAGTCAGTCACACAGTGATACGGCCGCACTAGTGAGGGGTCAGTCAGTCACACAGTGACACGGCCACACTGTCGAGGGGTCAGTCAGTCACACAGTAACAAGGCCGCACTATCAAGGGGTCAGTCAGTCACAGAGTGACAGGGCCGCACTATCGAGGGGTCAGTCACACAATGACAGGGCCGCACTATGGAGGGGTCAGTCAGTCACACAGTGACACGGCCGCACTCTCGAGGGGTCAGTCTGTCACTCAGTGACAGGGCCGCACTATCGAGGGGTCGGTCACACAGTGACAGGGCCGCACTATCGAGGGGTCAGTCAATCACACAGTGACAGGGCCGCGCCATCGAGGGGTCAGTCAGTCACACAGTGACAGGGCCGCACTATCGAGGGGTCAGTCAGTCACACAGTGACAGGGCTGCACTATCGAGGGGTCAGTCAGTCTCACAGTGACAGGGCCGCACTATCGAGGGGTCAGTCGCACAGTGACAGGGCCGCACTATCGAGGTGTCAATCAGTCACACAGTGACAGGGCCGCACAATCGAGGGGTCAGTCCGTCACACAGTGACAGGGCCGCACTATCGAGGGGTCAGTCACACAGTGACAGGGCCGAACTATTGAGGGGTCAGTCAGTCACACAGTGACAGGGCCGCAGTATCGAGGGGTCAGTCAGTCACACAGTGACGGGGCGCACTATCGAGGGGTCAGTCAGTTACACAGTGACAGGGCCACACTGAGGGGTCAGTCAGTTACACAGTGACAGGGCCGCACTGAGGGGCCAGTCAGTTACACAGTGACAGGGCCGCACTGAGGGGTTAGTCCGTCACACAGTGACAGGGCCGCACTGAGGGGTCAGTCCGTCACACAATGACAGGGCCGCACTATCGAGGGGTCAGTCACACGGTGACTTGGCCACACTATCAAGGGATCAGTCAGTTACACAGTGACAGGGCCGCACTGAGGGGTCAGTCAGTTACACAGTGACAGGGCCGCACTGAGTGGTCAGTCAGACACACAGTGACAGGGCCGCACTATCGAGGGTCGGTCACACAGTGACAGGGCCGCACTATCGAGAGATCAGTCAGTCACACAGTGACAGGGCCGCACTATCGAGGGGTCAGTCATTCACACAGTGACAGGGCCGCACTATCGAGGGGTCAGTCAGTCACACAGTGACAGGGCCGCACTATCGAGGGGTCAGTCAGTCACACAATGACAGGGCCGCACTATCGAGGGGTCAGTCAGTCACACAGTGACAGGGCCGCACTATCGAGGGGTCAGTCACACAGTGACAGGGCCGCACTATCGAGAGGTCGGTCAGTCACACAGTGACAGGGCCGCACTATCGAGGGATCAGTCACACAGTGACAGGCCCGCACTATCGAGGGGTCAGTCAGTCACACAGTGACAGGGCTGCACTATCGAGGGATCAGTCACACAGTGACAGGCCCGCACTATCGAGGGGTCAGTCAGTCACACTGTGACAGGGCTGCACTATCGAGGGATCAGTCACACAGTGACAGGCCCGCACTATCGAGGGGTCAGTCAGTCACACAGTGACAGGGCCGCACTATCGAGGGGTCAGTCAGTCACACAGTGACAGGGCCGCACTATCGAGGGGTCAGTCAGCCACACAGTGACAGGGCCGCACTATCGAGTGGTCAGTCACACAGTGACGGGCTGCACTATCGAGGGGTCAGTCAATCACACAGTGACAGGGCCGCGCTATCGAGGGGTCAGTCGCACAGTGACAGGGCCGCACTATCGAGGGGTCAGTCAGTCACACAGTGACAGGGCCGCACTGAGGGGTCAGTCAGTCACACAGTGACAGGGCCGCACTATGGAGGGTCGGTCACACAGTGACAGGGCCGCACTATCGAGAGGTCAGTCAGTCACACAGTGACAGGGCCGCACTATCGAGGGGTCAGTCGCACAGTGACAGGGCCGCACTATCGAGGTGTCAGTCAGTCACACAGTGACAGGGCCGCACTATCGAGGGGTCAGTCAGTCACACAGTGACAGGGCCGCACTATCGAGGGTCGGTCACACAGTGACAGGGCCGCACTATCGAGGGGTCAGTCAGTCACACAATGACAGGGCCGCACTATCGAGGGGTCAGTCAGTCACGCAGTGACAGGGCCGCACTATCGAGGGGTCAGTCAGTCACACAGTGACAGGACCGCACTATCGAGGGGTCAGTCAGTCACACAATGACAGGGCTGCACTATCGAGTGGTCAGTCACACAGTGACAGGGCCGCACTATCGAGGGGTCAGTCAATCACACAGTGACAGGGCCGCGCTATCGAGGGGTCAGTCAGTCACACAGTGACAGGGCCGCACTATCGAGGGGTCAGTCAGTCACACAGTGACAGGGCCGCACTATCGAGGGGTCTGTCAGTCACACAGTGACAGGGCCGCACTATCGAGGGGTCTGTCAGTCACACAGTGACAGGGCCGCACAATCGAGGGGTCAGTCCGTCACACAGTGACAGGGCCGCACTATCGAGGGGTCAGTCGCACAGTGACAGGGCCGCACTATCGAGGGGTCAGTCCGTCACACAGTGACAGGGCCGCACTATCGAGGGGTCAGTCCGTCACACAGTGACAGGGCCTCACTATCGAGGGGTCAGTCAGTCACACAGTGACAGGGCCGCACTATCGAGGGGTCAGTCAGTCACACAGTGACAGGGCCGCACTGAGGGGTCAGTCAGTCACACAGTGACAGGGCCGCACTGAGGGGTCAGTCAGTCACACAGTGACAGGGCCGCACTGAGGGGTCAGTCAGTCACACAGTGACAGGGCCGCACTGAGGGGTCAGTCAGTTCCACAGTGACAGGGCCGCACTGAGGGGTCAGTCAGTTACACAGTGACAGGGCCGCACTATCGAGAGGTCAGTCGCACAGTGACAGGGCCGCACTATCGAGGGGTCAGTCAGTCACACAGTGACAGGGCCGCACTATCGAGGGGTCAGTCACACGGTGACTTGGCCACACTATCGAGGGGTCAGTCAGTTACTCAGTGACAGGGCCGCGCTATCGAGGGGTCAGTCAGTCACACAGTGACAAGGCCACAATATCGAGGGGTCAGTCACACAGTGACAGGGCCGCACTATCGAGGGGTCTGTCAGTCACACAGTGACAGGGCCGCACAATCGAGGGGTCAGTCCGTCACACAGTGACAGGGCCGCACTATCGAGGGGTCAGTCGCACAGTGACAGGGCCGCACTATCGAGGGGTCAGTCCGTCACACAGTGACAGGGCCGCACTATCGAGGGGTCAGTCCGTCACACAGTGACAGGGCCTCACTATCGAGGGGTCAGTCAGTCACACAGTGACAGGGCCGCACTATCGAGGGGTCAGTCAGTCACACAGTGACAGGGCCGCACTGAGGGGTCAGTCAATCACACAGTGACAGGGCCGCACTGAGGGGTCAGTCAGTCACACAGTGACAGGGCCGCACTGAGGGGTCAGTGAGTCACACAGTGACAGGGCCGCACTGAGGGGTCAGTCAGTTCCACAGTGACAGGGCCGCACTGAGGGGTCAGTCAGTTACACAGTGACAGGGCCGCTCTATCGAGAGGTCAGTCGCACAGTGACAGGGCCGCACTATCGAGGGGTCAGTCAGTCACACAGTGACAGGGCCGCACTATCGAGGGGTCAGTCACACGGTGACTTGGCCACACTATCGAGGGGTCAGTCAGTTACTCAGTGACAGGGCCGCGCTATCGAGGGGTCAGTCAGTCACACAGTGACAAGGCCACAATATCGAGGGGTCAGTCACACAGTGACAGGGCCGCACTATCGAGGGGTCAGTCAGTCACACAGTGATAGGGCCACACGATCGAGGGGTCAGTCAGCCACACAGTGACAAGGCCACAATATCGAGGGGTCAGTCACACAGTGACAGGGCCGCACTATCGAGGGGTCAGTCACACAGTGACAGGGCCGCACTATCAAGGGGTCAGTCAGTCACACAGTGATAGGGCCACACGATCGAGGGGTCAGTCAGCCACACAGTGACAAGGCCACAATATCAAGGGGTCAGTCAGTCACACAGTGACAAGGCCACAATATCAAGGGGTCAGTCAGTCACACAGTGATAGGGCCACACGATCGAGGGGTCAGTCAGCCACACAGTGACAAGGCCACAATATCGAGGGGTCAGTCACACAGTGACAGGGCCGCACTATCGAGGGGTCAGTCACACAGTGACAGGGCCGCACTATCGAGGGGTTAGTCAGTCACACAGTGACACGGCCACATTATCGAGAGGTGAGTCAGTCACATGGTGACAGGGCTGCACTATCGAGGGGTCAGTCAGTCACACAGTGACAGGGCCGCAGTATCGAGGGGTCAGTCAGTCACACAGTGACAGGGATCGAGGGGTCACAGTCACACGGTGACAGGGCCACACTATCGAGGGGTCAGTCAGTCACACAGTGACAAGGCCACAATATCGAGGGGTCAGTCAGTCACACAGTGACATGGCCGCACTATCGAGGGGTCAGTCAGTCACACAGTGATAAGGCCACAATATCAAGGGGTCAGTCAGTCACACAGTGACAAGGCCACAATATCAAGGGGTCAGTCATTCACACAGTGATAGGGCCACACGATCGAGGGTTCAGTCAGCCACACAGTGACAAGGCCACAATATCAAGGGGTCAGTCAGTCACACAGTGACAAGGCCACAATATCAAGGGGTCAGTCAGTCACACAGTGATGGGGCGACACGATCGAGGGGTCAGTCAGCCACACAGTGACAAGGCCACAATATCAAGGGGTCAGTCAGTCACACAGTGATAGGGCCACACGATCGAGGGGTCAGTCAGCCACACAGTGACAGGGCCGCACTATCGAGGGTCGGTCACACAGTGACAGGGCCGCACTATCGAGGGGTCAGTCAGTCACACAATGACAGGGCCGCACTATCGAGGGGTCAGTCAGTCACACAGTGACAGGGCCGCACTATCGAGGGGTCAGTCAGTCACACAGTGACAGGACCGCACTATCGAGGGGTCAGTCAGTCACACAATGACAGGGCTGCACTATCGAGTGGTCAGTCACACAGTGACAGGGCCGCACCATCGAGGGGTCAGTCAATCACACAGTGACAGGGCCGCGCTATCGAGGGGTCAGTCAGTCACACGGTGACAGGGCCGCACTATCGAGGGGTCAGTCAGTCACACAGTGACAGGGCCGCACTATCGAGGGGTCAGTCAGTCACACAGTGACAGGGCCGCACTTTCGAGGGGTCAGTCCGTCACACAGTGACAGGGCTGCACTATCGAGGGGTCAGTCGCACAGTGACAGGGCCGCACTATCGAAGGGTCAGTCAGTCACACAGTGACATGGCCGCACTATCGAGGGGTCAGTCAGTCACACAGTGACAGGGCCGCACTATCGAGGGGTCAGTCAGTCACACAGTGACAGGGCCGCACAATCGAGGGGTCAGTCCGTCACACAGTGACAGGGCCGCACTATCGAGGGGTCAGTCGCACAGTGACAGGGCCTCACTATCGAGGGGTCAGTCAGTCACACAGTGACAGGGCCGCACTATCGAGGGGTCAGTCAGTCACACAGTGACAGGGCCGCACTATCGAGTGGTCAGTCGGTCACTCAGTGACAGGGCCGCACTATCGAGGGGTCAGTCAGTTACACAGTGACAGGGCCACACTGAGGGGTCAGTCAGTTACACAGTGACAGGGCCGCACTGAGGGGTCAGTCAGTTACACAGTGACAGGGCCGCACTGAGGGGTCAGTCAGTTACACAGTGACAGGCCCGCACTGAGGGGTCAGTCAGTTACACAGTGACAGGGCCGCACTATCGAGGGGTCAGTCGCACAGTGACAGGGCCGCATTATCGAGGGATCAGTCAGTCACACAGTGACAGGGCCGCACTATCGAGGGGTCAGTCACACGGTGACTTGGTCACACGGTGACTTGGCCACACTATCGAGGGGTCAGTCAGTTACTCAGTGACAGGGCCGCGCTATCGAGGGGTCAGTCAGTCACACAGTGACACGGCCACATTATCGAGAGGTGAGTCAGTCACATGGTGACAGGGCTGCACTATCGAGGGGTCAGTCACACAGTGACAGGGCCGCACTATCGAGGGGTCAGTCACACAGTGACAGGGCCGCACTATCGAGGGGTCAGTCAGTCACACAGTGACAGGGATCGAGGGGTCACAGTCACACGGTGACAGGGCCACACTATCGAGGGGTCAGTCAGTCACACAGTGACAAGGCCACAATATCGAGGGGTCAGTCAGTCACACAGTGACAGGGCCGCACTATCGAGGGGTCAGTCAGTCACACAGTGACAAGGCCACAATATCAAGGGGTCAGTCAGTCACACAGTGATAGGGCCACACGATCGAGGGGTCAGTCAGCCACACAGTGACAAGGCCACAATATCGAGGGGTCAGTCACACAGTGACAGGGCCGCACTATCGAGGGGTCAGTCAGTCACACAGTGACACGGCCACACTATCAAAGGGTCAGTCAGTCACACAGTGACAGGGCCGCACTATCGAGTGGTCAGTCAGTCACACAGTTATAGGGCCGCGCTATCGAGTGGTCAGTCAGTCACACAGTGTCAGGGCCGCACTATCGAGGGGAC
This sequence comes from Heterodontus francisci, assembly GCF_036365525.1. Lineage (NCBI taxonomy): Eukaryota > Metazoa > Chordata > Chondrichthyes > Heterodontiformes > Heterodontidae > Heterodontus > Heterodontus francisci. The sequence continues at coordinate 10,953,692 of NC_090377.1, forward strand.
AGTCAGTCACACAGTGACAGGGCTGCACTATCGAGGGGTCAGTCAGTCACACGGTGACAGGGCTGCACTATCGAGGGGTCAGTCAGTCACAGTGTCAGGGCCGCACTATCGAGGGTCGGTCACACAGTGGCAGGGCCGCACTATCGAGGGGTCAGTCACACAGTGACAGGGCCGCACTATCGAGGGGTCAGTCAGTCACACAGTGATAGGGCCGCACTATCGAAGGGTCAGTCAGTCACACAGTGATACGGCCGCACTAGTGAGGGGTCAGTCAGTCACACAGTGACACGGCCACACTGTCGAGGGGTCAGTCAGTCACACAGTAACAAGGCCGCACTATCAAGGGGTCAGTCAGTCACAGAGTGACAGGGCCGCACTATCGAGGGGTCAGTCACACAGTGACAGGGCCGCACTATGGAGGGGTCAGTCAGTCACACAGTGACACGGCCGCACTCTCGAGGGGTCAGTCTGTCACACAGTGACAGGGCCGCGCCATCGAGGGGTCAGTCAGTCACACAGTGACAGGGCCGCACTATCGAGGGGTCAGTCAGTCACACAGTGACAGGGCCGCACTATCGAGGGGTCGGTCACACAGTGACAGGGCCGCACTATCGAGGGGTCAGTCAGTCACACAGTGACAGGGCCGCACTATCGAGGGGTCAGTCAGTCACACAGTGACAGGGCTGCACTATCGAGGGGTCAGTCAATCACACAGTGACAGGGCCGCGCCATCGAGGGGTCAGTCAGTCACACAGTGACAGGGCCGCACTATCGAGGGGTCAGTCAGTCACACAGTGACAGGGCTGCACTATCGAGGGGTCAGTCAGTCTCACAGTGACAGGGCCGCACTATCGAGGGGTCAGTCGCACAGTGACAGGGCCGCACTATCGAGGTGTCAATCAGTCACACAGTGACTGTGCCGCACAATCGAGGGGTCAGTCCGTCACACAGTGACAGGGCCGCACTATCGAGGGGTCAGTCACACAGTGACAGGGCCGAACTATTGAGGGGTCAGTCAGTCACACAGTGACAGGGCCGCAGTATCGAGGGGTCAGTCAGTCACACAGTGACGGGGCGCACTATCGAGGGGTCAGTCAGTTACACAGTGACAGGGCCACACTGAGGGGTCAGTCAGTTACACAGTGACAGGGCCGCACTGAGGGGCCAGTCAGTTACACAGTGACAGGGCCGCACTGAGGGGTTAGTCCGTCACACAGTGACAGGGCCGCACTGAGGGGTCAGTCCGTCACACAGTGACAGGGCCGCACTATCGAGGGGTCAGTCGCACAGTGACAGGGCCGCACTATCGAGGGGTCAGTCAGTCACACAGTGACAGGGCCGCACTATCGAGGGGTCAGTCACACGGTGACTTAGCCACACTATCAAGGGGTCAGTCAGTTACACAGTGACAGGGCCGCACTGAGGGGTCAGTCAGTTACACAGTGACAGGGCCGCACTGAGGGGTCAGTCAGACACACAGTGACAGGGCCGCACTATCGAGGGTCGGTCACACAGTGACAGGGCCGCACTATCGAGAGGTCAGTCAGTCACACAGTGACAGGGCCGCACTATCGAGGGGTCAGTCAGTCACACAGTGACAGGGCCGCACTATCGAGGGGTCAGTCAGTCACACAGTGACAGGGCCGCACTATCGAGAGGTCAGTCAGTCACACAGTGACAGGGCCGCACTATCGAGGGGTCAGTCAGTCACACAGTGACAGGCCCGCACTATCGAGGGGTCAGTCAGTCACACTGTGACAGGGCTGCACTATCGAGGGATCAGTCACACAGTGACAGGCCCGCACTATCGAGGGGTCAGTCAGTCACACAGTGACAGGGCCGCACTATCGAGGGTTCAGTCAGCCACACAGTGACAGGGCCGCACTATCGAGGGGTCAGTCAGTCACACAATGACAGGGCTGCACTATCGAGTGGTCAGTCACACAGTGACAGGGCCGCACTATCGAGGGGTCAGTCAATCACACAGTGACAGGGCCGCGCTATCGAGGGGTCAGTCGCACAGTGACAGGGCCGCACTATCGAGGGGTCAGTCAGTCACACAGTGACAGGGCCGCACTGAGGGGTCAGTCAGTCACACAGTGACAGGGCCGCACTATGGAGGGTCGGTCACACAGTGACAGGGCCGCACTATCGAGAGGTCAGTCAGTCACACAGTGACAGGGCCGCACTATCGAGGGGTCAGTCGCACAGTGACAGGGCCGCACTATCGAGGTGTCAGTCAGTCACACAGTGACAGGGCCGCACTATCGAGGGGTCAGTCAGTCACACAGTGACAGGGCCGCACTATCGAGGGTCGGTCACACAGTGACAGGGCCGCACTATCGAGGGGTCAGTCAGTCACACAATGACAGGGCCGCACTATCGAGGGGTCAGTCAGTCACGCAGTGACAGGGCCTCACTATCGAGGGGTCAGTCAGTCACACAGTGACAGGACCGCACTATCGAGGGGTCAGTCAGTCACACAATGACAGGGCTGCACTATCGAGTGGTCAGTCACACGGTGACAGGGCCGCACTATCGAGGGGTCAGTCAATCACACAGTGACAGGGCCGCGCTATCGAGGGGTCAGTCAGTCACACAGTGACAGGGCCGCACTATCGAGGGGTCAGTCAGTCACACAGTGACAGGGCCGCACTATCGAGGGGTCTGTCAGTCACACAGTGACAGGGCCGCACTATCGAGGGGTCTGTCAGTCACACAGTGACAGGGCCGCACAATCGAGGGTCAGTCCGTCACACAGTGACAGGGCCGCACTATCGAGGGGTCAGTCGCACAGTGACAGGGCCGCACTATCGAGGGGTCAGTCAGTCACACAGTGACAGGGCCGCACTATCGAGGGGTCAGTCCGTCACACAGTGACAGGGCCGCACTATCGAGGGGTCAGTCCGTCACACAGTGACAGGGCCTCACTATCGAGGGGTCAGTCAGTCACACAGTGACAGGGCCGCACTATCGAGGGGTCAGTCAGTCACACAGTGACAGGGCCGCACTGAGGGGTCAGTCAGTCACACAGTGACAGGGCCGCACTGAGGGGTCAGTCAGTCACACAGTGACAGGGCCGCACTGAGGGGTCAGTCAGTCACACAGTGACAGGGCCGCACTGAGGGGTCAGTCAGTTCCACAGTGACAGGGCCGCACTGAGGGGTCAGTCAGTTACACAGTGACAGGGCCGCACTATCGAGAGGTCAGTCGCACAGTGACAGGGCCGCACTATCGAGGGGTCAGTCAGTCACACAGTGACAGGGCCGCACTATCGAGGGGTCAGTCACACGGTGACTTGGCCACACTATCGAGGGGTCAGTCAGTTTCTCAGTGACAGGGCCGCGCAATCGAGGGGTCAGTCAGTCACACAGTGACAGGGCCGCACTATCGAGGGGTTAGTCAGTCACACAGTGACACGGCCACATTATCGAGAGGTGAGTCAGTCACATGGTGACAGGGCTGCACTATCGAGGGGTCAGTCACACAGTGACAGGGCCGCACTTTCGAGGGGTCAGTCACTCAGTGACAGGGCCGCACTATCGAGGGGTCAGTCAGTCACACAGTGACACGGCCACATTATCGAGAGGTGAGTCAGTCACACGGCGACAGGGCCGCAGTATCGAGGGGTCAGTCAGTCACACTGTGACAGGGCCGCAGTATCGAGGGGTCAGTCAGTCACACAGTGACAGGGCCGCAGTATCGAGGGGTCAGTCAGTCACACAGTGACAGGGATCGAGGGGTCACAGTCACACGGTGACAGGGCCACACTATCGAGGGGTCAGTCAGTCACACAGTGACAAGGCCACAATATCGAGGGGTCAGTCAGTCACACAGTGACATGGCCGCACTATCGAGGCGTCAGTCAGTCACACAGTGATAAGGCCACAATATGAAGGGGTCAGTCAGTCACACAGTGACAAGGCCACAATATCAAGGGGTCAGTCAGTCACACAGTGATAGGGCCACACGATCGAGGGGTCAGTCAGTCACACAGTGACAAGGCCACAATATCAAGGGGTCAGTCAGTCACACAGTGATGGGGCCACACGATCGAGGGGTCAGTCAGCCACACAGTGACAAGGCCACAATATCAAGGGGTCAGTCAGTCACACAGTGACAAGGCCGCACTATCGAGGGGTCAGTCAATCACACAGTGACAGGGCCACACGATCGAGGGGTCAGTCAGCCACACAGTGACAAGGCCACAATATCAAGGGGTCAGTCACACAGTGACAGGGCCGCAGTATCGAGGGGTCAGTCACCCAGTGACAGGGCCGCACTATCGAGGGGTCAGTCAATCACACAGTGACAGGGCCGCGCCATCGAGTGGTCAGTCAGTCACACAGTGACAGGGCCGCACTATCGAGGGGTCAGTCAGTCACACAGTGACAGGGCCGCACTATCGAGGGGTCAGTCAGTCACACAGTGACAGGGCCGCACTATCGAGGGGTCAGTCGCACAGTGACAGGGCCGCACTATCGAGGTGTCAGTCAGTCACACAGTGACAGGGCCGCACAATCGAGGGGTCAGTCCGTCACACAGTGACAGGGCCGCACTATCGATGGGTCAGTCACACAGTGACAGGGCCGAACTATTGAGGGGTCAGTCAGTCACACAGTGACAGGGCCGCAGTATCGAGGGGTCAGTCAGTCACACAGTGACGGGGCGCACTATCGAGGGGTCAGTCAGTTACACAGTGACAGGGCCACACTGAGGGGTCAGTCAGTTACACAGTGACAGGGCCGCACTGAGGGGCCAGTCAGTTACACAGTGACAGGGCCGCACTGAGGGGTTAGTCCGTCACACAGTGACAGGGCCGCACTATCGAGGGGTCAGTCAGTCACACAATGACAGGGCCGCACTATCGAGGGGTCAGTCAGTCACGCAGTGACAGGGCCGCACTATCGAGGGGTCAGTCAGTCACACAGTGACAGGACCGCACTATCGAGGGGTCAGTCAGTCACACAATGACAGGGCTGCACTATCGAGTGGTCAGTCACACAGTGACAGGGCCGCACTATCGAGGGGTCAGTCAATCACACAGTGACAGGGCCGCGCTATCGAGGGGTCAGTCAGTCACACAGTGACAGGGCCGCACTATCGAGGGGTCAGTCAGTCACACAGTGACAGGGCCGCACTATCGAGAGGTCAGTCGCACAGTGACAGGGCCGCACTATCGAGGGGTCAGTCAGTCACACAGTGACAGGGCCGCACTATCGAGGGGTCAGTCACACGGTGACTTGGCCACACTATCGAGGGGTCAGTCAGTTATTCAGTGACAGGGCCGCGCAATCGAGGGGTCAGTCAGTCACACAGTGACAGGGCCGCACTATCGAGGGGTTAGTCAGTCACTCAGTGACACGGCCACATTATCGAGAGGTGAGTCAGTCACATGGTGACAGGGCTGCACTATCGAGGGGTCAGTCACACAGTGACAGGGCCGCACTTTCGAGGGGTCAGTCACTCAGTGACAGGGCCGCACTATCGAGGGGTCAGTCAGTCACACAGTGACACGGCCACATTATCGAGAGGTGAGTCAGTCACACGGCGACAGGGCCGCAGTATCGAGGGGTCAGTCAGTCACACTGTGACAGGGCCGCAGTATCGAGGGGTCAGTCAGTCACACAGTGACAGGGCCGCAGTATCGAGGGGTCAGTCAGTCACACAGTGACAGGGATCGAGGGGTCACAGTCACACGGTGACAGGGCCACACTATCGAGGGGTCAGTCAGTCACACAGTGACAAGGCCACAATATCGAGGGGTCAGTCAGTCACACAGTGACATGGCCGCACTATCGAGGGGTCAGTCAGTCACACAGTGATAAGGCCACAATATCAAGGGGTCAGTCAGTCACACAGTGACAAGGCCACAATATCAAGGGGTCAGTCAGTCACACAGTGATAGGGCCACACGATCGAGGGGTCAGTCAGCCACACAGTGACAAGGCCACAATATCAAGGGGTCAGTCAGTCACACAGTGACAAGGCCACAATATCAAGGGGTCAGTCAGTCACACAGTGATAGGGCCACACGATCGAGGGGTCAGTCAGACACACAGTGACAAGGCCACAATATCGAGGGGTCAGTCACACAGTGACAGGGCCGCACTATCGAGGGGACAGTCACACAGTGACAGGGCCGCACTATCGAGGGGTCAGTCAATCACACAGTGACAGGGCCGCGCCATCGAGGGGTCAGTCAGTCACACAGTGACAGGGCCGCACTATCGAGGGGTCAGTCAGTCACACAGTGACAGGGCCGCACTATCGAGGGGTCAGTCAGTCACACAGTGACAGGGCCGCACTATCGAGAGGTCAGTCAATCACACAGTGACAGGGCCACACGATCGAGGGGTCAGTCAGCCACACAGTGACAAGGCCACAATATCGAGGGGTCAGTCACACAGTGACAGGGCCGCACTATCGAGGGGTCAGTCAATCACACAGTGACAGGGCCACACGATCGAGGGGTCAGTCAGCCACACAGTGACAAGGCCACAATATCGAGGGGTCAGTCACACAGTGCCAGGGCCGCGCCATCGAGGGGTCAGTCAGTCACACAGTGACAGGGCCGCACTATCGAGGGGTCAGTCAGTCACACAGTGACAGGGCCGCACTATCGAGGGGTCAGTCAGTCACACAGTGACAGGGCCGCACTATCGAGGGGTCAGTCGCACAGTGACAGGGCCGCACTATCGAGGTGTCAGTCAGTCACACAGTGACAGGGCCGCACAATCGAGGGGTCAGTCCGTCACACAGTGACAGGGCCGCACTATCGATGGGTCAGTCACACAGTGACAGGGCCGAACTATTGAGGGGTCAGTCAGTCACACAGTGACAGGGCCGCAGTATCGAGGGGTCAGTCAGTTACACAGTGACAGGGCCACACTGAGGGGTCAGTCAGTTACACAGTGACAGGGCCGCACTGAGGGGTCAGTCAGTTACACAGTGACAGGGCCGCACTGAGGGGCCAGTCAGTTACACAGTGACAGGGCCGCACTGAGGGGTTAGTCCGTCACACAGTGACAGGGCCGCACTATCGAGGGGTCAGTCAGTCACACAATGACAGGGCCGCACTATCGAGGGGTCAGTCAGTCACGCAGTGACAGGGCCGCACTATCGAGGGGTCAGTCAGTCAAACAGTGACAGGACCGCACTATCGAGGGGTCAGTCAGTCACACAATGACAGGGCTGCACTATCGAGTGGTCAGTCACACAGTGACAGGGCCGCACTATCGAGGGGTCAGTCAATCACACAGTGACAGGGCCGCGCTATCGAGGGGTCAGTCAGTCACACAGTGACAGGGCCGCACTATCGAGGGGTCAGTCAGTCACACAGTGACAGGGCCGCACTATCGAGGGGTCTGTCAGTCACACAGTGACAGGGCCGCACAATCGAGGGGTCAGTCCGTCACACAGTGACAGGGCCGCACTATCGAGGGGTCAGTCGCTCAGTGACAGGGCCGCACTATCGAGGGGTCAGTCAGTCACACAGTGACAGGGCCGCACTATCGAGGGGTCAGTCCGTCACACAGTGACAGGGCCGCACTATCGAGGGGTCAGTCCGTCACACAGTGACAGGGCCTCACTATCGAGGGGTCAGTCAGTCACACAGTGACAGGGCCGCACTATCGAGGGGTCAGTCAGTCACACAGTGACAGGGCCGCACTATCGAGGGGTCAGTCGGTCACACAGTGGCAGGGCCGCACTGAGGGGTCAGTCAGTTACACAGTGACAGGGCCGCACTGAGGGGTCAGTCAGTCACACAGTGACAGGGCCGCACTGAGGGGTCAGTCAGTCACACAGTGACAGGGCCGCACTGAGGGGTCAGTCAGTTACACAGTGACAGGGCCGCACTATCGAGAGGTCAGTCGCACAGTGACAGGGCCGCACTATCGAGAGGTGAGTCAGTCACATGGTGACAGGGCTGCACTATCGAGGGGTCAGTCACACAGTGACAGGGCCGCACTTTCGAGGGGTCAGTCACTCAGTGACAGGGCCGCACTATCGAGGGGTCAGTCAGTCACACAGTGACACGGCCACATTATCGAGAGGTGAGTCAGTCACACGGTGACAGGGCTGCACTATCGAGGGGTCAGTCAGTCACACTGTGACAGGGCCGCAGTATCGAGGGGTCAGTCAGTCACACAGTGACAGGGCCGCAGTATCGAGGGGTCAGTCAGTCACACAGTGACAGGGATCGAGGGGTCACAGTCACACGGTGACAGGGCCACACTATCGAGGGGTCAGTCAGTCACACAGTGACAAGGCCACAATATCGAGGGGTCAGTCAGTCACACAGTGACAGGGCCGCACTATCGAGGGGTCAGTCAGTCACACAGTGATAAGGCCACAATATCAAGGGGTCAGTCAGTCACACAGTGACAAGGCCACAATATCAAGGGGTCAGTCAGTCACACAGTGATAGGGCCACACGATCGAGGGGTCAGTCAGCCACACAGTGACAAGGCCACAATATCAAGGGGTCAGTCAGTCACACAGTGACAAGGCCACAATATCAAGGGGTCAGTCAGTCACACAGTGATAGGGCCACACGATCGAGGGGTCAGTCAGCCACACAGTGACAAGGCCACAATATCAAGGGGTCAGTCAGTCACACAGTGATAGGGCCACACGATCGAGGGGTCAGTCAGCCACACAGTGACAAGGCCACAATATCGAGGGGTCAGTCACACAGTGACAGGGCCGCACTATCGAGGGGTCAGTCAATCACACAGTGACAGGGCCGCGCCATCGAGGGGTCAGTCAGTCACACAGTGACAGGGCCGCACTATCGAGGGGTCAGTCAGTCACACAGTGACAGGGCCGCACTATCGAGGGGTCAGTCAGTCACACAGTGACAGGGCCGCACTATCAAGGGGTCAGTCGCACAGTGACAGGGCCACACGATCGAGGGGTCAGTCAGCCACACAGTGACAAGGCCACAATATCGAGGGGTCAGTCACACAGTGACAGGGCCGCACTATCGAGGGGTCAGTCACACAGTGACAGGGCCGCACTATCGAGGGGTCAGTCAATCACACAGTGACAGGGCCGCGCCATCGAGGGGTCAGTCAGTCACACAGTGACAGGGCCGCACTATCGAGGGGTCAGTCAGTCACACAGTGACAGGGCCGCACTTTCGAGGGGTCAGTCAGTCACACAGTGACAGGGCCGCACTATCGAGGGGTCAGTCGCACAGTGACAGGGCCGCACTATCGAGGTGTCAGTCAGTCACACCGTGACAGGGCCACACTGAGGGGTCAGTCAGTTACACAGTGATAGGGCCGCACTGAGGGGCCAGTCAGTTACACAGTGACAGGGCCGCACTGAGGGGTTAGTCCGTCACACAGTGACAGGGCCGCACTGAGGGGTCAGTCCGTCACACAGTGACAGGGCCGCACTATCGAGGGGTCAGTCGCACAGTGACAGGGCCGCACTATCGAGGGGTCAGTCAATCACACAGTGACAGGGCCGCACTATCGAGGGGTCAGTCCGTCACACAGTGACAGGGCCGCACTATCGATGGGTCAGTCACACAGTGACAGGGCCGAACTATTGAGGGGTCAGTCAGTCACACAGTGACAGGGCCGCAGTATCGAGGGGTCAGTCAGTCACACAGTGACGGGGCGCACTATCGAGGGGTCAGTCAGTTACACAGTGACAGGGCCACACTGAGGGGTCAGTCAGTTACACAGTGACAGGGCCGCACTGAGGGGCCAGTCAGTTACACAGTGACAGGGCCGCACTGAGGGGTTAGTCCGTCACACAGTGACAGGGCCGCACTATCGAGGGGTCAGTCAGTCACACAATGACAGGGCCGCACTATCGAGGGGTCAGTCAGTCACGCAGTGACAGGGCCGCACTATCGAGGGGTCAGTCAGTCACACAGTGACAGGACCGCACTATCGAGGGGTCAGTCAGTCACACAATGACAGGGCTGCACTATCGAGTGGTCAGTCACACAGTGACAGGGCCGCACTATCGAGGGGTCAGTCAATCACACAGTGACAGGGCCGCGCTATCGAGGGGTCAGTCAGTCACACAGTGACAGGGCCGCACTATCGAGGGGTCAGTCAGTCACACAGTGACAGGGCCGCACTATCGAGAGGTCAGTCGCACAGTGACAGGGCCGCACTATCGAGGGGTCAGTCAGTCACACAGTGACAGGGCCGCACTATCGAGGGGTCAGTCACACGGTGACTTGGCCACACTATCGAGGGGTCAGTCAGTTATTCAGTGACAGGGCCGCGCAATCGAGGGGTCAGTCAGTCACACAGTGACAGGGCCGCACTATCGAGGGGTTAGTCAGTCACACAGTGACACGGCCACATTATCGAGAGGTGAGTCAGTCACATGGTGACAGGGCTGCACTATCGAGGGGTCAGTCACACAGTGACAGGGCCGCACTTTCGAGGGGTCAGTCACTCAGTGACAGGGCCGCACTATCGAGGGGTCAGTCAGTCACACAGTGACACGGCCACATTATCGAGAGGTGAGTCAGTCACACGGCGACAGGGCCGCAGTATCGAGGGGTCAGTCAGTCACACTGTGACAGGGCCGCAGTATCGAGGGGTCAGTCAGTCACACAGTGACAGGGCCGCAGTATCGAGGGGTCAGTCAGTCACACAGTGACAGGGATCGAGGGGTCACAGTCACACGGTGACAGGGCCACACTATCGAGGGGTCAGTCAGTCACACAGTGACAAGGCCACAATATCGAGGGGTCAGTCAGTCACACAGTGACATGGCCGCACTATCGAGGGGTCAGTCAGTCACACAGTGATAAGGCCACAATATCAAGGGGTCAGTCAGTCACACAGTGACAAGGCCACAATATCAAGGGGTCAGTCAGTCACACAGTGATAGGGCCACACGATCGAGGGGTCAGTCAGCCACACAGTGACAAGGCCACAATATCAAGGGGTCAGTCAGTCACACAGTGACAAGGCCACAATACCAAGGGGTCAGTCAGTCACACAGTGATAGGGCCACACGATCGAGGGGTCAGTCAGCCACACAGTGACAAGGCCACAATATCGAGGGGTCAGTCACACAGTGACAGGGCCGCACTATCGAGGGGACAGTCACACAGTGACAGGGCCGCACTATCGAGGGGTCAGTCAATCACACAGTGACAGGGCCGCGCCATCGAGGGGTCAGTCAGTCACACAGTGACAGGGCCGCACTATCGAGGGGTCAGTCAGTCACACAGTGACAGGGCCGCACTATCGAGGGGTCAGTCAGTCACACAGTGACAGGGCCGCACTATCGAGAGGTCAGTCAATCACACAGTGACAGGGCCACACGATCGAGGGGTCAGTCAGCCACACAGTGACAAGGCCACAATATCGAGGGGTCAGTCACACAGTGACAGGGCCGCACTATCGAGGGGTCAGTCAATCACACAGTGACAGGGCCACACGATCGAGGGGTCAGTCAGCCACACAGTGACAAGGCCACAATATCGAGGGGTCAGTCACACAGTGACAGGGCCGCGCCATCGAGGGGTCAGTCAGTCACACAGTGACAGGGCCGCACTATCGAGGGGTCAGTCAGTCACACAGTGACAGGGCCGCACTATCGAGGGGTCAGTCAGTCACACAGTGACAGGGCCGCACTATCGAGGGGTCAGTCGCACAGTGACAGGGCCGCACTATCGAGGTGTCAGTCAGTCACACAGTGACAGGGCCGCACAATCGAGGGGTCAGTCCGTCACACAGTGACAGGGCCGCACTATCGAGGGGTCAGTCACACAGTGACAGGGCCGAACTATTGAGGGGTCAGTCAGTCACACAGTGACAGGGCCGCAGTATCGAGGGGTCAGTCAGTTACACAGTGACAGGGCCACACTGAGGGGTCAGTCAGTTACACAGTGACAGGGCCGCACTGAGGGGTCAGTCAGTTACACAGTGACAGGGCCGCACTGAGGGGCCAGTCAGTTACACAGTGACAGGGCCGCACTGAGGGGTTAGTCCGTCACACAGTGACAGGGCCGCACTATCGAGGGGTCAGTCAGTCACACAATGACAGGGCCGCACTATCGAGGGGTCAGTCAGTCACGCAGTGACAGGGCCGCACTATCGAGGGGTCAGTCAGTCACACAGTGACAGGACCGCACTATCGAGGGGTCAGTCAGTCACACAATGACAGGGCTGCACTATCGAGTGGTCAGTCACACAGTGACAGGGCCGCACTATCGAGGGGTCAGTCAATCACACAGTGACAGGGCCGCGCTATCGAGGGGTCAGTCAGTCACACAGTGACAGGGCCGCACTATCGAGGGGTCAGTCAGTCACACAGTGACAGGGCCGCACTATCGAGGGGTCTGTCAGTCACACAGTGACAGGGCCGCACAATCGAGGGGTCAGTCCGTCACACAGTGACAGGGCCGCACTATCGAGGGGTCAGTCGCTCAGTGACAGGGCCGCACTATCGAGGGGTCAGTCAGTCACACAGTGACAGGGCCGCACTATCGAGGGGTCAGTCCGTCACACAGTGACAGGGCCGCACTATCGAGGGGTCAGTCCGTCACACAGTGACAGGGCCTCACTATCGAGGGGTCAGTCAGTCACACAGTGACAGGGCCGCACTATCGAGGGGTCAGTCAGTCACACAGTGACAGGGCCGCACTATCGAGGGGTCAGTCGGTCACACAGTGGCAGGGCCGCACTGAGGGGTCAGTCAGTTACACAGTGACAGGGCCGCACTGAGGGGTCAGTCAGTCACACAGTGACAGGGCCGCACTGAGGGGTCAGTCAGTCACACAGTGACAGGGCCGCACTGAGGGGTCAGTCAGTTACACAGTGACAGGGCCGCACTATCGAGAGGTCAGTCGCACAGTGACAGGGCCGCACTATCGAGGGGTCAGTCAGTCACACAGTGACAGGGCCGCACTATCGAGGGGTCAGTCACACGGTGACTTGGCCACACTATCGAGGGGTCAGTCAGTTACTCAGTGACTGGGCCGCGCAATCGAGGGGTCAGTCAGTCACACAGTGACAGGGCCGCACTATCGAGGGGTTAGTCAGTCACTCAGTGACACGGCCACATTATCGAGAGGTGAGTCAGTCACATGGTGACAGGGCTGCACTATCGAGGGGTCAGTCACACAGTGACAGGGCCGCACTTTCGAGGGGTCAGTCACTCAGTGACAGGGCCGCACTATCGAGGGGTCAGTCAGTCACACAGTGACACGGCCACATTATCGAGAGGTGAGTCAGTCACACGGTGACAGGGCTGCACTATCGAGGGGTCAGTCAGTCACACTGTGACAGGGCCGCAGTATCGAGGGGTCAGTCAGTCACACAGTGACAGGGCCGCAGTATCGAGGGGTCAGTCAGTCACACAGTGACAGGGATCGAGGGGTCACAGTCACACGGTGACAGGGCCACACTATCGAGGGGTCAGTCAGTCACACAGTGACAAGGCCACAATATCGAGGGGTCAGTCAGTCACACAGTGACAGGGCTGCACTATCGAGGGGTCAGTCAGTCACACAGTGATAAGGCCACAATATCAAGGGGTCAGTCAGTCACACAGTGACAAGGCCACAATATCAAGGGGTCAGTCAGTCACACAGTGATAGGGCCACACGATCGAGGGGTCAGTCAGCCACACAGTGACAAGGCCACAATATCAAGGGGTCAGTCAGTCACACAGTGACAAGGCCACAATATCAAGGGGTCAGTCAGTCACACAGTGATAGGGCCACACGATCGAGGGGTCAGTCAGCCACACAGTGACAAGGCCACAATATCAAGGGGTCAGTCAGTCACACAGTGATAGGGCCACACGATCGAGGGGTCAGTCAGCCACACAGTGACAAGGCCACAATATCGAGGGGTCAGTCACACAGTGACAGGGCCGCACTATCGAGGGGTCAGTCAATCACACAGTGACAGGGCCGCGCCATCGAGGGGTCAGTCAGTCACACAGTGACAGGGCCGCACTATCGAGGGGTCAGTCAGTCACACAGTGACAGGGCCGCACTATCGAGGGGTCAGTCAGTCACACAGTGACAGGGCCGCACTATCAAGGGGTCAGTCGCACAGTGACAGGGCCACACGATCGAGGGGTCAGTCAGCCACACAGTGACAAGGCCACAATATCGAGGGGTCAGTCACACAGTGACAGGGCCGCACTATCGAGGGGTCAGTCACACAGTGACAGGGCCGCACTATCGAGGGGTCAGTCAATCACACAGTGACAGGGCCGCGCCATCGAGGGGTCAGTCAGTCACACAGTGACAGGGCCGCACTATCGAGGGGTCAGTCAGTCACACAGTGACAGGGCCGCACTTTCGAGGGGTCAGTCAGTCACACAGTGACAGGGCCGCACTATCGAGGGGTCAGTCGCACAGTGACAGGGCCGCACTATCGAGGTGTCAGTCAGTCACACCGTGACAGGGCCACACTGAGGGGTCAGTCAGTTACACAGTGATAGGGCCGCACTGAGGGGCCAGTCAGTTACACAGTGACAGGGCCGCACTGAGGGGTTAGTCCGTCACACAGTGACAGGGCCGCACTGAGGGGTCAGTCCGTCACACAGTGACAGGGCCGCACTATCGAGGGGTCAGTCGCACAGTGACAGGGCCGCACTATCGAGGGGTCAGTCAGTCACACAGACAGGGCCGCACTATCGAGGGGTCAGTCACACGGTGACTTGGCCACACTATCAAGGGGTCAGTCAGTTACACAGTGACAGGGCCGCACTGAGGGGTCAGTCAGTTACACAGTGACAGGGCCGCACTGAGGGGTCAGTCAGACACACAGTGACAGGGCCGCACTATCGAGGGTCGGTCACACAGTGACAGGGCCGCACTATCGAGAGGTCAGTCAGTCACACAGTGACAGGGCCGCACTATCGAGGGGTCAGTCAGTCACACAGTGACAGGGCCGCACTATCGAGGGGTCAGTCAGTCACACAGTGACAGGGCCGCACTATCGAGGGGTCAGTCAGTCACACAGTGACAGGGCCGCACTATCGAGGGGTCAGTCAGTCACACAGTGACAGGGCCGCACTATCGAGGGGTCAGTCAGTCACACAGTGACAGGGCCGCACTATCGAGGGGTCAGTCAGTCACACAGTGACAGGGCCGCACTATCGAGGGGTCAGTCAGTCACACAGTGACAGGGCCGCACTATCGAGGGGTCAGTCACACAGTGACAGGCCCGCACTATCGAGGGGTCAGTCAGTCACACAGTGACAGGGCCGCACTATCGAGGGGTCAGTCAGCCACACAGTGACAGGGCCGCACTATCGAGGGGTCAGTCAGTCACACAATGACAGGGCTGCACTATCGAGTGGTCAGTCACACAGTGACAGGGCCGCACTATCGAGGGGTCCGTCAATCACACAGTGACAGGGCCGCGCTATCGAGGGGTCAGTCGCACAGTGACAGGGCCGCACTATCGAGGGGTCAGTCAGTTACACAGTGACAGGGCCGCACTATCGAGAGGTCAGTCGCACAGTGACAGGGCCGTGCCATCGAGGGATCAGTCAGTCACACAGTGACAGGGCCGCGCTATCGAGGGGTCAGTCAGTCACACAGTGACAGGGCCGCACTATCGAGGGGTCAGTCAGTCACACAGTGACAGGGCCGCACAATCGAGGGGTCAGTCAGTCACACAGTGACAGGGCCGCACTATCGATGGGTCAGTCACACAGTGACAGGGCCGAACTATTGAGGGGTCAGTCAGTCACACAGTGACAGGGCCGCAGTATCGAGGGGTCAGTCAGTCACACAGTGACAGGGCCGCACTATCGAGGGGTCAGTCAGTCACACAGTGACAGGGCCGCACTATCGAGGGGTCAGTCAGTCACACAGTGATACGGCCGCACTCGTGAGGGGTCAGTCAGTCACAGAGTGACAGGGCCGCACTATCGAGGGGTCAGTCAGTCACACAGTGATACGGCCGCACTCGTGAGGGGTCAGTCAGTCACACAGTGACAGGGCCGCACTATCGAGGGGTCAGTCAGTCACACAGTGATACGGCCGCACTCGTGAGGGGTCAGTCAGTCACAGAGTGACAGGGCCGCACTATCGAGGGGTCAGTCACACAATGACAGGGCCGCACTATGGAGGGGTCAGTCAGTCACACAGTGACACGGCCGCACTCTCGAGGGGTCAGTCTGTCACACAGTGACAGGTCCGCACTATCGAGGGGTCGGTCACACAGTGACAGGGCCGCACTATCGAGGGGTCAGTCAATCACACAGTGACACGGCCGCACTATCGAGGGGTCAGTCACACAGTGACAGGGCCGAACTATTGAGGGGTCAGTCAGTCACACAGTGACAGGGCCGCAGTATCGAGGGGTCAGTCAGTCACACAGTGACGGGGCGCACTATCGAGGGGTCAGTCAGTTACACAGTGACAGGGCCACACTGAGGGGTCAGTCAGTTACACAGTGACAGGGCCGCACTGAGGGGCCAGTCAGTTACACAGTGACAGGGCCGCACTGAGGGGTTAGTCCGTCACACAGTGACAGGGCCGCACTGAGGGGTCAGTCCGTCACACAGTGACAGGGCCGCACTATCGAGGGGTCAGTCGCACAGTGACAGGGCCGCACTATCGAGGGGTCAGTCAGTCACACAGTGACAGGGCCGCACTATCGAGGGGTCAGTCACACGGTGACTTGGCCACACTATCAAGGGGTCAGTCAGTTACACAGTGACAGGGCCGCACTGAGGGGTCAGTCAGTTACACAGTGACAGGGCCGCACTGAGGGGTCAGTCAGACACACAGTGACAGGGCCGCACTATCGAGGGTCAGTCACACAGTGACAGGGCCGCACTATCGAGGGGTCAGTCAGTCACACAGTGACAGGGCCGCACTATCGAGGGGTCAGTCAGTCAAACAGTGACAGGGCCGCACTATCGAGGGGTCAGTCAGTCACACAGTGACAGGGCCGCACTATCGAGGGGTCAGTCAGTCACACAGTGACAGGGCCGCACTATCGAGGGGTCAGTCAGTCACACAGTGACAGGGCCGCACTATCGAGGGGTCAGTCACACAGTGACAGGGCCGCACTATCGAGAGGTCGGTCAGTCACACTGTGACAGGGCTGCACTATCGAGGGATCAGTCACACAGTGACCGGCCCGCACTATCGAGGGGTCAGTCAGTCACACAGTGACAGGGCCGCACTATCGAGGGGTCAGTCAGCCACACAGTGACAGGGCCGCACTATCGAGGGGTCAGTCAGTCACACAATGACAGGGCTGCACTATCGAGTGGTCAGTCACACAGTGACAGGGCCGCACTATCGAGGGGTCAGTCAATCACACAGTGACAGGGCCGCGCTATCGAGGGGTCAGTCGCACAGTGACAGGGCCGCACTATCGAGGGGTCAGTCAGTCACACAGTGACAGGGCCGCACTGAGGGGTCAGTCAGTCACACAGTGACAGGGCCGCACTATGGAGGGTCGGTCACACAGTGACAGGGCCGCACTATCGAGAGGTCAGTCAGTCACACAGTGACAGGGCCGCACTATCGAGGGGTCAGTCGCACAGTGACAGGGCCGCACTATCGAGGTGTCAGTCAGTCACACAGTGACAGGGCCGCACTATCGAGGGGTCAGTCAGTCACACAATGACAGGGCTGCACTATCGAGTGGTCAGTCACACAGTGACAGGGCCGCAATATCGAGGGGTCAGTCAATCACACAGTGACAGGGCCGCGCTATCGAGGGGTCAGTCGCACAGTGACAGGGCCGCACTATCGAGAGGTCAGTCAGTCACACAGTGACAGGGCCGCACTGAGGGGTCAGTCAGTGACACAGTGACAGGGCCGCACTATGGAGGGTCGGTCACACAGTGACAGGGCCGCACTATCGAGAGGTCAGTCAGTCACACAGTGACAGGGCCGCACTATCGAGGGGTCAGTCGCACAGTGACAGGGCCGCACTATCGAGGTGTCAGTCAGTCACACAGTGACAGGGCCGCACTATCGAGGGGTCAGTCAGTCACACAGTGACAGGGCCGCACTATCGAGAGGTCAGTCGCACAGTGACAGGGCCGCACTATCGAGGGGTCAGTCAGTCACACAGTGACAGGGCCGCACTATCGAAGGGTCAGTCAGTCACACAGTGACAGGGCCGCACTATGGAGGGTCGGTCACACAGTGACAGGGCCGCACTATCGAGAGGTCAGTCAGTCGCACAGTGACAGGGCCGCACTATCGAGGTGTCAGTCAGTCACACAGTGACAGGGCCGCACTATCGAGGGGTCAGTCAGTCACACAATGACAGGGCTGCACTATCGAGTGGTCAGTCACACAGTGACAGGGCCGCAATATCGAGGGGTCAGTCAATCACACAGTGACAGGGCCGCGCTATCGAGGGGTCAGTCGCACAGTGACAGGGCCGCACTATCGAGGGGTCAGTCAGTCACACAGTGACAGGGCTGCACTGAGGGGTCAGTCAGTCACACAGTGACAGGGCCGCACTATGGAGGGTCGGTCACACAGTGACAGGGCCGCACTATCGAGAGGTCAGTCAGTCACACAGTGACAGGGCCGCACTATCGAGGGGTCAGTCGCACAGTGACAGGGCCGCACTATCGAGGTGTCAGTCAGTCACACAGTGACAGGGCCGCACTATCGAGGGGTCAGTCAGTCACACAGTGACAGGGCCGCACTATCGAGAGGTCAGTCGCACAGTGACAGGGCCGCACTATCGAGGGGTCAGTCAGTCACACAGTGACAGGGCCGCACTATCGAGGGGTCAGTCACACGGTGACTTGGCCACACTATCGAGGGGTCAGTCAGTTACTCAGTGACAGGGCCGCGCAATCGAGGGGTCAGTCAGTCACACAGTGACAGGGCCGCACTATCGAGGGGTTAGTCAGTCACACAGTGACACGGCCACATTATCGAGAGGTGAGTCAGTCACATGGTGACAGGGCTGCACTATCGAGGGGTCAGTCACACAGTGACAGGGCCGCACTTTCGAGGGGTCAGTCACTCAGTGACAGGGACGCACTATCGAGGGGTCAGTCAGTCACACAGTGACACGGCCACATTATCGAGAGGTGAGTCAGTCACACGGCGACAGGGCCGCAGTATCGAGGGGTCAGTCAGTCACACTGTGACAGGGCCGCAGTATCGAGGGGTCAGTCAGTCACACAGTGACAGGGCCGCAGTATCGAGGGGTCAGTCAGTCACACAGTGACAGGGATCGAGGGGTCACAGTCACACGGTGACAGGGCCACACTATCGAGGGGTCAGTCAGTCACACAGTGACAAGGCCACAATATCGAGGGGTCAGTCAGTCACACAGTGACATGGCCGCACTATCGAGGGGTCAGTCAGTCACACAGTGATAAGGCCACAATATCAAGGGGTCAGTCAGTCACACAGTGACAAGGCCACAATATCAAGGGGTCAGTCAGTCACACAGTGATGGGGCCACACGATCGAGGGGTCAGTCAGCCACACAGTGACAAGGCCACAATATCAAGGGGTCAGTCAGTCACACAGTGATAGGGCCACACGATCGAGGGGTCAGTCAGCCACACAGTGATAAGGCCACAATATCAAGGGGTCAGTCAGTCACACAGTGACAAGGCCACAATATCAAGGGGTCAGTCAGTCACACAGTGATGGGGCCACACGATCGAGGGGTCAGTCAGCCACACAGTGACAAGGCCACAATATCAAGGGGTCAGTCAGTCACACAGTGATAGGGCCACACGATCGAGGGGTCAGTCAATCACACAGTGACAGGGCCGCACTATCGAGGGGTCAGTCAGTCACACAGTGACAGGGCCGCACTATCGAGAGGTCAGTCGCACAGTGACAGGGCCGCACTATCGAGGGGTCAGTCAGTCACACAGTGACAGGGCCGCACTATCGAGGGGTCAGTCAGTCACACAGTGACAGGGCCGCACTATGGAGGGTCGGTCACACAGTGACAGGGCCGCACTATCGAGAGGTCAGTCAGTCACACAGTGACAGGGCCGCACTATCGAGGGGTCAGTCGCACAGTGACAGGGCCGCACTATCGAGGTGTCAGTCAGTCACACAGTGACAGGGCCGCACTATCGAGGGGTCAGTCAGTCACACAATGACAGGGCTGCACTATCGAGTGGTCAGTCACACAGTGACAGGGCCGCAATATCGAGGGGTCAGTCAATCACACAGTGACAGGGCCGCGCTATCGAGGGGTCAGTCAGTCACACAGTGACAGGGCTGCACTGAGGGGTCAGTCAGTCACACAGTGACAGGGCCGCACTATGGAGGGTCGGTCACACAGTGACAGGGCCGCACTATCGAGAGGTCAGTCAGTCACACAGTGACAGGGCCGCACTATCGAGGGGTCAGTCGCACAGTGACAGGGCCGCACTATCGAGGTGTCAGTCAGTCACACAGTGACAGGGCCGCACTATCGAGGGGTCAGTCAGTCACACAGTGACAGGGCCGCACTATCGAGAGGTCAGTCGCACAGTGACAGGGCCGCACTATCGAGGGGTCAGTCAGTCACACAGTGACAGGGCCGCACTATCGAGGGGTCAGTCACACGGTGACTTGGCCACACTATCGAGGGGTCAGTCAGTTACTCAGTGACAGGGCCGCGCAATCGAGGGGTCAGTCAGTCACACAGTGACAGGGCCGCACTATCGAGGGGTTAGTCAGTCACACAGTGACACGGCCACATTATCGAGAGGTGAGTCAGTCACATGGTGACAGGGCTGCACTATCGAGGGGTCAGTCACACAGTGACAGGGCCGCACTTTCGAGGGGTCAGTCACTCAGTGACAGGGACGCACTATCGAGGGGTCAGTCAGTCACACAGTGACACGGCCACATTATCGAGAGGTGAGTCAGTCACACGGCGACAGGGCCGCAGTATCGACGGGTCAGTCAGTCACACTGTGACAGGGCCGCAGTATCGAGGGGTCAGTCAGTCACACAGTGACAGGGCCGCAGTATCGAGGGGTCAGTCAGTCACACAGTGACAGGGATCGAGGGGTCACAGTCACACGGTGACAGGGCCACACTATCGAGGGGTCAGTCAGTCACACAGTGACAAGGCCACAATATCGAGGGGTCAGTCAGTCACACAGTGACATGGCCGCACTATCGAGGGGTCAGTCAGTCACACAGTGATAAGGCCACAATATCAAGGGGTCAGTCAGTCACACAGTGACAAGGCCACAATATCAAGGGGTCAGTCAGTCACACAGTGATGGGGCCACACGATCGAGGGGTCAGTCAGCCACACAGTGACAAGGCCACAATATCAAGGGGTCAGTCAGTCACACAGTGATAGGGCCACACGATCGAGGGGTCAGTCAGCCACACAGTGATAAGGCCACAATATCAAGGGGTCAGTCAGTCACACAGTGACAAGGCCACAATATCAAGGGGTCAGTCAGTCACACAGTGATGGGGCCACACGATCGAGGGGTCAGTCAGCCACACAGTGACAAGGCCACAATATCAAGGGGTCAGTCAGTCACACAGTGATAGGGCCACACGATCGAGGGGTCAGTCAATCACACAGTGACAGGGCCGCGCCATCGAGGGGTCAGTCAGTCACACAGTGACAGGGCCGCACTATCGAGGGGTCAGTCAGTCACACAGTGACAGGGCCGCACTATCGAGGGGTCAGTCAGTCACACAGTGACAGGGCCGCACTATCGAGAGGTCAGTCAATCACACAGTGACAGGGCCACACGATCGAGGTGTCAGTCAGCCACACAGTGACAAGGCCACAATATCGAGGGGTCAGTCACACAGTGACAGGGCCGCACTATCGAGGGGTCAGTCAATCACACAGTGACAGGGCCACACGATCGAGGGGTCAGTCAGCCACACAGTGACAAGGCCACAATATCGAGGGGTCAGTCACACAGTGACAGGGCCGCACTATCGAGGGGTCAGTCACACAGTGACAGGGCCGCACTATCGAGGGGTCAGTCAATCACACAGTGACAGGGCCGCGCCATCGAGGGGTCAGTCAGTCACACAGTGACAGGGCCGCACTATCGAGGGGTCAGTCAGTCACACAGTGACAGGGCCGCACTATCGAGGGGTCAGTCAGTCACACAGTGACAGGGCTGCACTATCGAGGGGTCAGTCGCACAGTGACAGGGCCGCACTATCGAGGTGTCAGTCAGTCACACAGTGACAGGGCCGCACAATCGAGGGGTCAGTCCGTCACACAGTGACAGGGCCGCACTATCGATGGGTCAGTCACACAGTGACAGGGCCGAACTATTGAGGGGTCAGTCAGTCACACAGTGACAGGGCCGCAGTATCGAGGGGTCAGTCAGTCACACAGTGACGGGGCGCACTATCGAGGGGTCAGTCAGTTACACAGTGACAGGGCCACACTGAGGGGTCAGTCAGTTACACAGTGACAGGGCCGCACTGAGGGGTTAGTCCGTCACATAGTGACAGGGCCGCACTATCGAGGGGTCAGTCTGTCACACAATGACAGGGCCGCACTATCGAGGGGTCAGTCAGTCACGCAGTGACAGGGCCGCACTATCGAGGGGTCAGTCAGTCACACAGTGACAGGACCGCACTATCGAGGGGTCAGTCAGTCACACAATGACAGGGCTGCACTATCGAGTGGTCAGTCACACAGTGACAGGGCCGCACTATCGAGGGGTCAGTCAATCACACAGTGACAGGGCTGCGCTATCGAGGGGTCAGTCAGTCACACAGTGACAGGGCCGCACTATCGAGGGGTCAGTCAGTCACACAGTGACAGGGCCGCACTATCGAGGGGTCTGTCAGTCACACAGTGACAGGGCCGCACAATCGAGGGGTCAGTGAGTCACACAGTGACAGGGCCGCACTATCGAGGGGTCAGTCGCTCAGTGACAGGGCCGCACTATCGAGGGGTCAGTCAGTCACACAGTGACAGGGCCGCACTATCGAGGGGTCAGTCCGTCACACAGTGACAGGGCCGCACTATCGAGGGGTCAGTCCGTCACACAGTGACAGGGCCTCACTTTCGAGGGGTCAGTCAGTCACACAGTGACAGGGCCGCACTATCGAGGGGTCAGTCAGTCACACAGTGACAGGGCCGCACTATCGCGGGGTCAGTCGGTCACACAGTGGCAGGGCCGCACTGAGGGGTCAGTCAGTTACACAGTGACAGGGCCGCACTGAGGGGTCAGTCAGTCACACAGTGACAGGGCCGCACTGAGGGGTCAGTCAGTCACACAGTGACAGGGCCGCACTGAGGGGTCAGTCAGTTCCACAGTGACAGGGCCGCACTGAGGGGTCAGTCAGTTACACAGTGACAGGGCCGCACTATCGAGAGGTCAGTCGCACAGTGACAGGGCCGCACTATCGAGGGGTCAGTCAGTCACACAGTGACAGGGCCGCACTATCGAGGGGTCAGTCACACGGTGACTTGGCCACACTATCGAGGGGTCAGTCAGTTACTCAGTGACAGGGCCGCGCAATCGAGGGGTCAGTCAGTCACACAGTGACAGGGCCGCACTATCGAGGGGTTAGTCAGTCACTCAGTGACACGGCCACATTATCGAGAGGTGAGTCAGTCACATGGTGACAGGGCTGCACTATCGAGGGGTCAGTCACACAGTGACAGGGCCGCACTTTCGAGGGGTCAGTCACTCAGTGACAGGGCCGCACTATCGAGGGGTCAGTCAGTCACACAGTGACACGGCCACATTATCGAGAGGTGAGTCAGTCACACGGTGACAGGGCTGCACTATCGAGGGGTCAGTCAGTCGCACTGTGACAGGGCCGCAGTATCGAGGGGTCAGTCAGTCACACAGTGACAGGGCCGCAGTATCGAGGGGTCAGTCAGTCACACAGTGACAGGGATCGAGGGGTCACAGTCACACGGTGACAGGGCCACACTATCGAGGGGTCAGTCAGTCACACAGTGACAAGGCCACAATATCGAGGGGTCAGTCAGTCACACAGTGACAGGGCTGCACTATCGAGGGGTCAGTCAGTCACACAGTGATAAGGCCACAATATCAAGGGGTCAGTCAGTCACACAGTGACAAGGCCACAATATCAAGGGGTCAGTCAGTCACACAGTGATAGGGCCACACGATCGAGGGGTCAGTCAGCCACACAGTGACAAGGCCACAATATCAAGGGGTCAGTCAGTCACACAGTGACAAGGCCACAATATCAAGGGGTCAGTCAGTCACACAGTGATAGGGCCACACGATCGAGGGGTCAGTCAGCCACACAGTGACAAGGCCACAATATCAAGGGGTCAGTCAGTCACACAGTGATAGGGCCACACGATCGAGGGGTCAGTCAGCCACACAGTGACAAGGCCACAATATCGAGGGGTCAGTCACACAGTGACAGGGCCGCACTATCGAGGGGTCAGTCAATCACACAGTGACAGGGCCGCACTATCGAGGGGTCAGTCAATCACACAGTGACAGGGCCGCGCCATCGAGGGGTCAGTCAGTCACACAGTGACAGGGCCGCACTATCGAGGGGTCAGTCAGTCACACAGTGACAGGGCCGCACTATCGAGGGGTCAGTCAGTCACACAGTGACAGGGCCGCACTATCGAGGGGTCAGTCGCACAGTGACAGGGCCACACGATCGAGGGGTCAGTCAGCCACACAGTGACAAGGCCACAATATCGAGGGGTCAGTCACACAGTGACAGGGCCGCACTATCGAGGGGTCAGTCACACAGTGACAGGGCCGCACTATCGAGGGGTCAGTCAATCACACAGTGACAGGGCCGCGCCATCGAGGGGTCAGTCAGTCACACAGTGACAGGGCCGCACTATCGAGGGGTCAGTCAGTCACACAGTGACAGGGCCGCACTATCGAGGGGTCAGTCAGTCACACAGTGACAGGGCCGCACTATCGAGGGGTCAGTCGCACAGTGACAGGGCCGCACTATCGAGGTGTCAGTCAGTCACACCGTGACAGGGCCACACTGAGGGGTCAGTCAGTTACACAGTGATAGGGCCGCACTGAGGGGCCAGTCAGTTACACAGTGACAGGGCCGCACTGAGGGGTTAGTCCGTCACACAGTGACAGGGCCGCACTGAGGGGTCAGTCCGTCACACAGTGACAGGGCCGCACTATCGAGGGGTCAGTCGCACAGTGACAGGGCCGCACTATCGAGGGGTCAGTCAGTCACACAGACAGGGCCGCACTATCGAGGGGTCAGTCACACGGTGACTTGGCCACACTATCAAGGGGTCAGTCAGTTACACAGTGACAGGGCCGCACTGAGGGGTCAGTCAGTTACACAGTGACAGGGCCGCACTGAGGGGTCAGTCAGACACACAGTGACAGGGCCGCACTATCGAGGGTCGGTCACACAGTGACAGGGCCGCACTATCGAGAGGTCAGTCAGTCACACAGTGACAGGGCCGCACTATCGCGGGGTCAGTCAGTCACACAGTGACAGGGCCGCACTATCGAGGGGTCAGTCAGTCACACAGTGACAGGGCCGCACTATCGAGGGGTCAGTCAGTCACACAATGACAGGGCCGCACTATCGAGGGGTCAGTCAGTCACACAGTGACAGGGCCGCACTATCGAGGGGTCAGTCAGTCACACAGTGACAGGGCCGCACTATCGAGGGGTCAGTCAGTCACACAGTGACAGGGCCGCACTATCGAGGGGTCAGTCAGTCACACAGTGACAGGGCCGCACTATCGAGGGGTCAGTCACACAGTGACAGGCCCGCACTATCGAGGGGTCAGTCAGTCACACAGTGACAGGGCCGCACTATCGAGGGGTCAGTCAGCCACACAGTGACAGGGCCGCACTATCGAGGGGTCAGTCAGTCACACAATGACAGGGCTGCACTATCGAGTGGTCAGTCACACAGTGACAGGGCCGCACTATCGAGGGGTCCGTCAATCACACAGTGACAGGGCCGCGCTATCGAGGGGTCAGTCGCACAGTGACAGGGCCGCACTATCGAGGGGTCAGTCATTTACACAGTGACAGGGCCGCACTATCGAGAGGTCAGTCGCACAGTGACAGGGCCGCGCCATCGAGGGGTCAGTCAGTCACACAGTGACAGGGCCGCACTATCGAGGGGTCAGTCAGTCACACAGTGACAGGGCCGCACTATCGAGGGGTCAGTCAGTCACACAGTGACAGGGCCGCACTATCGAGGGGTCAGTCAGTCATACAGTGACAGGGCCGCACTATCGAGGGGTCAGTCGCACAGTGACAGGGCCGCACTATTGAGGTGTCAGTCAGTCACACAGTGACAGGGCCGCACAATCGAGGGGTCAGTCCGTCACACAGTGACAGGGCCGCACTATCGATGGGTCAGTCACACAGTGACAGGGCCGAACTATTGAGGGGTCAGTCAGTCACACAGTGACAGGGCCGCAGTATCGAGGGGTCAGTCAGTCACACAGTGACAGGGCCGCACTATCGAGGGGTCAGTCAGTCACACAGTGACAGGGCCGCACTATCGAGGGGTCAGTCAGTCACACAGTGATACGGCCGCACTCGTCAGGGGTCAGTCAGTCACAGAGTGACAGGGCCGCACTATCGAGGGGTCAGTCACACAATGACAGGGCCGCACTATGGAGGGGTCAGTCAGTCACACAGTGACACGGCCGCACTCTCGAGGGGTCAGTCTGTCACACAGTGACAGGTCAGCACTATCGAGGGGTCGGTCACACAGTGACAGGGCCGCACTATCGAGGGGTCAGTCAATCACACAGTGACAGGGCCGCGCCATCGAGGGGTCAGTCAGTCACACAGTGACAGGGCCGCACTATCGAGGGGTCAGTCAGTCACACAGTGACAGGGCCGCACTATCGAGGGGTCAGTCAGTCTCACAGTGACAGGGCCGCACTATCGAGGGGTCAGTCGCACAGTGACAGGGCCGCACTATCGAGGTGTCAATCAGTCACACAGTGACAGGGCCGCACAATCGAGGGGTCAGTCCGTCACACAGTGACAGGGCCGCACTATCGAGGTGTCAATCAGTCACACAGTGACAGGGCCGCACAATCGAGGGGTCAGTCCGTCACACAGTGACAGGGCCGAACTATTGAGGGGTCAGTCAGTCACACAGTGACAGGGCCGCAGTATCGAGGGGTCAGTCAGTCACACAGTGACGGGGCGCACTATCGAGGGGTCAGTCAGTTACACAGTGACAGGGCCACACTGAGGGGTCAGTCAGTTACACAGTGACAGGGCCGCTCTGAGGGGTCAGTCAGTTACACAGTGACAGGGCCGCACTGAGGGGTCAGTCAGACACACAGTGACAGGGCCGCACTATCGAGAGGTCAGTCAGTCACACAGTGACAGGGCCGCACTATCGCGGGGTCAGTCAGTCACACAGTGACAGGGCCGCACTATCGAGGGGTCAGTCAGTCACACAGTGACAGGGCCGCACTATCGAGGGGTCAGTCGCACAGTGACAGGGCCGCACTATCGAAGGGTCAGTCAGTCACACAGTGACAGGGCCGCACTATCGAGGGGTCAGTCAGTCACACAGTGACAGGGCCGCACTATCGAGGGGTCAGTCGCACAGTGACAGGGCCGCACTATCGAGGGGTCAGTCAGTCACACAGTGACAGGGCCGCACTATCGAGGGGTCAGTCAGTCACTCAGTGACAGGGCCGCACTATCGAGGGGTCAGTCAGTCACACAATGACAGGGCCGCACTATCGAGGGGTCAGTCAGTCACACAGTGACAGGGCCGCACTATCGAGGGGTCAGTCAGTCACACAGTGACAGGGCCGCACTATCGAGGGGTCAGTCAGTCACACAGTGACAGGGCCGCACTATCGAGGGGTCAGTCAGTCACACAGTGACAGGGCCGCACTATCGAGGGGTCAGTCACACAGTGACAGGCCCGCACTATCGAGGGGTCAGTCAGTCACACAGTGACAGGGCCGCACTATCGAGGGGTCAGTCAGCCACACAGTGACAGGGCCGCACTATCGAGGGGTCAGTCAGTCACACAATGACAGGGCTGCACTATCGAGTGGTCAGTCACACAGTGACAGGGCCGCACTATCGAGGGGTCCGTCAATCACACAGTGACAGGGCCGCGCTATCGAGGGGTCAGTCGCACAGTGACAGGGCCGCACTATCGAGGGGTCAGTCAGTTACACAGTGACAGGGCCGCACTATCGAGAGGTCAGTCGCACAGTGACAGGGCCGCGCCATCGAGGGGTCAGTCAGTCACACAGTGACAGGGCCGCACTATCGAGGGGTCAGTCAGTCACACAGTGACAGGGCCGCACTATCGAGGGGTCAGTCAGTCACACAGTGACAGGGCCGCACTATCGAGGGGTCAGTCAGTCACACAGTGACAGGGCCGCACTATCGAGGGGTCAGTCGCACAGTGACAGGGCCGCACTATCGAGGTGTCAGTCAGTCACACAGTGACAGGGCCGCACAATCGAGGGGTCAGTCCGTCACACAGTGACAGGGCCGCACTATCGATGGGTCAGTCACACAGTGACAGGGCCGAACTATTGAGGGGTCAGTCAGTCACACAGTGACAGGGCCGCAGTATCGAGGGGTCAGTCAGTCACACAGTGACAGGGCCGCACTATCGAGGGGTCAGTCAGTCACACAGTGACAGGGCCGCACTATCGAGGGGTCAGTCAGTCACACAGTGATACGGCCGCACTCGTGAGGGGTCAGTCAGTCACAGAGTGACAGGGCCGCACTATCGAGGGGTCAGTCACACAATGACAGGGCCGCACTATGGAGGGGTCAGTCAGTCACACAGTGACACGGCCGCACTCTCGAGGGGTCAGTCTGTCACACAGTGACAGGTCCGCACTATCGAGGGGTCGGTCACACAGTGACAGGGCCGCACTATCGAGGGGTCAGTCAATCACACAGTGACAGGGCCGCGCCATCGAGGGGTCAGTCAGTCACACAGTGACAGGGCCGCACTATCGAGGGGTCAGTCAGTCACACAGTGACAGGGCCGCACTATCGAGGGGTCAGTCAGTCTCACAGTGACAGGGCCGCACTATCGAGGGGTCAGTCGCACAGTGACAGGGCCGCACTATCGAGGTGTCAATCAGTCACACAGTGACAGGGCCGCACAATCGAGGGGTCAGTCCGTCACACAGTGACAGGGCCGCACTATCGAGGTGTCAATCAGTCACACAGTGACAGGGCCGCACAATCGAGGGGTCAGTCCGTCACACAGTGACAGGGCCGAACTATTGAGGGGTCAGTCAGTCACACAGTGACAGGGCCGCAGTATCGAGGGGTCAGTCAGTCACACAGTGACGGGGCGCACTATCGAGGGGTCAGTCAGTTACACAGTGACAGGGCCACACTGAGGGGTCAGTCAGTTACACAGTGACAGGGCCGCACTGAGGGGCCAGTCAGTTACACAGTGACAGGGCCGCACTGAGGGGTTAGTCCGTCACACAGTGACAGGGCCGCACTGAGGGGTCAGTCCGTCACACAGTGACAGGGCCGCACTATCGAGGGGTCAGTCGCACAGTGACAGGGCCGCACTATCGAGGGGTCAGTCAGTCACACAGTGACAGGGCCGCACTATCGAGGGGTCAGTCACACGGTGACTTGGCCACACTATCAAGGGGTCAGTCAGTTACACAGTGACAGGGCCGCACTGAGGGGTCAGTCAGTTACACAGTGACAGGGCCGCACTGAGGGGTCAGTCAGACACACAGTGACAGGGCCGCACTATCGAGGGTCAGTCACACAGTGACAGGGCCGCACTATCGAGGGGTCAGTCAGTCACACAGTGACAGGGCCGCACTATCGAGGGGTCAGTCAGTCAAACAGTGACAGGGCCGCACTATCGAGGGGTCAGTCAGTCACACAGTGACAGGGCCGCACTATCGAGGGGTCAGTCAGTCACACAGTGACAGGGCCGCACTATCGAGGGGTCAGTCAGTCACACAGTGACAGGGCCGCACTATCGAGGGGTCAGTCACACAGTGACAGGGCCGCACTATCGAGAGGTCGGTCAGTCACACTGTGACAGGGCTGCACTATCGAGGGATCAGTCACACAGTGACCGGCCCGCACTATCGAGGGGTCAGTCAGTCACACAGTGACAGGGCTGCACTATCGAGTGGTCAGTCAGCCACACAGTGTCTGGGCCGCACTATCGAGGGGTCAGTCAATCACACAGTGACAGGACCGCGCTATCGAGTGGTCAGTCACACAGTGACAGGGCCGCACTATCGAGGGGTCAGTCAGTCACACAGTGACAGGGCCGCACTATCGAGGGGTCTGTCAGTCACACAGTGACAGGGCCGCACAATCAAGGGGTCAGTCAGTCACACAGTGACAGGGCCGCACTGAGGGGTCAGTCAGTCACACAGTGACAGGGCCGCACTATGGAGGGTCGGTCACACAGTGACAGGGCCGCACTATCGAGAGGTCAGTCAGTCACACAGTGACAGGGCCGCACTATCGAGGGGTCAGTCGCACAGTGACAGGGCCGCACTATCGAGGTGTCAGTCAGTCACACAGTGACAGGGCCGCACTATCGAGGGGTCAGTCAGTCACACAGTGACAGGGCCGCACTATCGAGGGGTCAGTCGCACAGTGACAGGGCCGCACTATCGAGGGGTCAGTCAGTCACACAGTGACAGGGCCGCACTATCGATGGGTCAGTCCGTCACACAGTGACAGGGCCGCACTATCGATGGGTCAGTCCGTCACACAGTGACAGGGCCGCACTATCGATGGGTCAGTCCGTCACACAGTGACAGGGCCTCACTATCGAGGGGTCAGTCAGTCACACAGTGACAGGGCCTCACTATCGAGGGGTCAGTCAGTCACACAGTGACAGGGCCGCACTATCGAGGGGTCAGTCAGTCACACAGTGACAGGGCCGCACTATCGAGGGGTCAGTCGGTCACACAGTGACAGGGCCGCACTGAGGGGTCAGTCAGTTACACAGTGACAGGGCCGCACTGAGGGGTCAGTCAGTCACACAGTGACAGGGCCGCACTGAGGGGTCAGTCAGTCACACAGTGACAGGGCCGCACTGAGGGGTCAGTCAGTTCCACAGTGACAGGGCCGCACTATCGAGGGGTCAGTCAGTCACACAGTGACAGGGCCGCACTATCGAGGGGTCAGTCAGTCACACAGTGACAGGGCCGCACTATCGAGGGGTCAGTCGCACAGTGACAGGGCCGCACTATCGAGTTGTCAGTCAGTCACACAGTGACAGGGCCGCACAATCGAGGGGTCAGTCAGTCACACAGTGACAGGGCCGCACTATCGATGGGTCAGTCACACAGTGACAGGGCCGAACTATTGAGGGGTCAGTCAGTCACACAGTGACAGGGCCGCAGTATCGAGGGGTCAGTCAGTCACACAGTGACAGGGCCGCACTATCGAGGGGTCAGTCAGTCACACAGTGACAGGGCCGCTCTATCGAGGGGTCAGTCAGTCACACAGTGATACGGCCGCACTCGTGAGGGGTCAGTCAGTCACAGAGTGACAGGGCCGCACTATCGAGGGGTCAGTCACACAATGACAGGGCCGCACTATGGAGGGGTCAGTCAGTCACACAGTGACACGGCCGCACTCTCGAGGGGTCAGTCTGTCACACAGTGACAGGTCCGCACTATCGAGGGGTCGGTCACACAGTGACAGGGCCGCACTATCGAGGGGTCAGTCAATCACACAGTGACAGGGCCGCGCCATCGAGGGGTCAGTCAGTCACACAGTGACAGGGCCGCACTATCGAGGGGTCAGTCAGTCACACAGTGACAGGGCCGCACTATCGAGGGGTCAGTCAGTCTCACAGTGACAGGGCCGCACTATCGAGGGGTCAGTCGCACAGTGACAGGGCCGCACTATCGAGGTGTCAATCAGTTACAGAGTGACAGGGCCGCACAATCGAGGGGTCAGTCCGTCACACAGTGACAGGGCCGCACTATCGAGGGGTCAGTCACACAGTGACAGGGCCGAACTATTGAGGGGTCAGTCAGTCACACAGTGACGGGGCGCACTATCGAGGGGTCAGTCAGTTACACAGTGACAGGGCCACACTGAGGGGCCAGTCAGTTACACAGTGACAGGGCCGCACTGAGGGGTTAGTCCGTCACACAGTGACAGGGCCGCACTGAGGGGTCAGTCCGTCACACAGTGACAGGGCCGCACTATCGAGGGGTCAGTCGCACAGTGACAGGGCCGCACTATCGAGGGGTCAGTCAGTCACACAGTGACAGGGCCGCACTATCGAGGGGTCAGTCACACGGTGACTTGGCCACACTATCAAGGGGTCAGTCAGTTACACAGTGACAGGGCCGCACTGAGGGGTCAGTCAGTTACACAGTGACAGGGCCGCACTGAGGGGTCAGTCAGACACACAGTGACAGGGCCGCACTATCGAGGGTCAGTCACACAGTGACAGGGCCGCACTATCGAGGGGTCAGTCAGTCACACAGTGACAGGGCCGCACTATCGAGGGGTCAGTCAGTCAAACAGTGACAGGGCCGCACTATCGAGGGGTCAGTCAGTCACACAGTGACAGGGCCGCACTATCGAGGGGTCAGTCAGTCACACAGTGACAGGGCCGCACTATCGAGGGGTCAGTCAGTCACACAGTGACAGGGCCGCACTATCGAGGGGTCAGTCACACAGTGACAGGGCCGCACTATCGAGAGGTCGGTCAGTCACACTGTGACAGGGCTGCACTATCGAGGGATCAGTCACACAGTGACCGGCCCGCACTATCGAGGGGTCAGTCAGTCACACAGTGACAGGGCCGCACTATCGAGGGGTCAGTCAGCCACACAGTGACAGGGCCGCACTATCGAGGGGTCAGTCAGTCACACAATGACAGGGCTGCACTATCGAGTGGTCAGTCACACAGTGACAGGGCCGCACTATCGAGGGGTCAGTCAATCACACAGTGACAGGGCCGCGCTATCGAGGGGTCAGTCGCACAGTGACAGGGCCGCACTATCGAGGGGTCAGTCAGTCAAACAGTGACAGGGCCGCACTATCGAGGGGTCAGTCAGTCACACAGTGACAGGGCCGCACTATCGAGGGGTCAGTCAGTCACACAGTGACAGGGCCGCACTATCGAGGGGTCAGTCAGTCACACAGTGACAGGGCCGCACTATCGAGGGGTCAGTCACACAGTGACAGGGCCGCACTATCGAGAGGTCGGTCAGTCACACTGTGACAGGGCTGCACTATCGAGGGATCAGTCACACAGTGACCGGCCCGCACTATCGAGGGGTCAGTCAGTCACACAGTGACAGGGCCGCACTATCGAGGGGTCAGTCAGCCACACAGTGACAGGGCCGCATTATCGAGGGGTCAGTCAGTCACACAATGACAGGGCTGCACTATCGAGTGGTCAGTCACACAGTGACAGGGCCGCACTATCGAGGGGTCAGTCAATCACACAGTGACAGGGCCGCGCTATCGAGGGGTCAGTCGCACAGTGACAGGGCCGCACTATCGAGGGGTCAGTCAGTCACACAGTGACAGGGCCGCACTGAGGGGTCAGTCAGTCACACAGTGACAGGGCCGCACTATGGAGGGTCGGTCACACAGTGACAGGGCCGCACTATCGAGAGGTCAGTCAATCACACAGTGACAGGGCCGCACTATCGAGGGGTCAGTCGCACAGTGACAGGGCCGCACTATCGACGTGTCAGTCAGTCACACAGTGACAGGGCCGCACTATCGAGGGGTCAGTCAGTCACACAGTGACAGGGCCGCACTATCGAGGGTCGGTCACACAGTGACAGGGCCGCACTATCGAGGGGTCAGTCAGTCACACAATGACAGGGCCGCACTATCGAGGGGTCAGTCAGTCACGCAGTGACAGGGCCGCACTATCGAGGGGTCAGTCAGTCACACAGTGACAGGACCGCACTATCGAGGGGTCAGTCAGTCACACAATGACAGGGCTGCACTATCGAGTGGTCAGTCACACAGTGACAGGGCCGCACTATCGAGGGGTCAGTCAATCACACAGTGACAGGGCCGCGCTATCGAGGGGTCAGTCAGTCACACAGTGACAGGGCCGCACTATCGAGGGGTCAGTCAGTCACACAGTGACAGGGCCGCACTATCGAGGGGTCTGTCAGTCACACAGTGACAGGGCCGCACAATCGAGGGGTCAGTCCGTCACACAGTGACAGGGCCGCACTATCGAGGGGTCAGTCGCACAGTGACAGGGCCGCACTATCGAGGGGTCAGTCAGTCACACAGTGACAGGGCCGCACTATCGATGGGTCAGTCCGTCACACAGTGACAGGGCCGCACTATCGAGGGGTCAGTCCGTCACACAGTGACAGGGCCTCACTATCGAGGGGTCAGTCAGTCACACAGTGACAGGGCCGCACTATCGAGGGGTCAGTCAGTCACACAGTGACAGGGCCGCACTATCGAGGGGTCAGTCGGTCACACAGTGACAGGGCCGCACTGAGGGGTCAGTCAGTTACACAGTGACAGGGCCGCACTGAGGGGTCAGTCAGTCACACAGTGACAGGGCCGCACTGAGGGGTCAGTCAGTCACACAGTGACAGGGCCGCACTGAGGGGTCAGTCAGTTCCACAGTGACAGGGCCGCACTGAGGGGTCAGTCAGTTACACAGTGACAGGCCCGCACTATCGAGAGGTCAGTCGCACAGTGACAGGGCCGCACTATCGAGGGGTCAGTCAGTCACACAGTGACAGGGCCGCACTATCGAGGGGTCAGTCACACGGTGACTTGGCAACACTATCGAGGGGTCAGTCAGTTACTCAGTGACAGGGCCGCGCAATCGAGGGGTCAGTCAGTCACACAGTGACAGGGCCGCACTATCGAGGGGTTAGTCAGTCACACAGTGACACGGCCACATTATCGAGAGGTGAGTCAGTCACATGGTGACAGGGCTGCACTATCGGGGGTCAGTCACACAGTGACAGGGCCGCACTTTCGAGGGGTCAGTCACTCAGTGACAGGGCCGCACTATCGAGGGGTCAGTCAGTCACACAGTGACACGGCCACATTATCGAGAGGTGAGTCAGTCACACGGTGACAGGGCTGCACTATCGAGGGGTCAGTCAGTCACACTGTGACAGGGCTGCAGTATCGAGGGGTCAGTCAGTCACACAGTGACAGGGCCGCAGTATCGAGGGGTCAGTCAGTCACACTGTGACAGGGCTGCAGTATCGAGGGGTCAGTCAGTCACACAGTGACAGGGCCGCACTATCGAGGGGTCAGTCAGTCACACAGTGATACGGCCGCACTCGTGAGGGGTCAGTCAGTCACAGAGTGACAGGGCCGCACTATCGAGGGGTCAGTCACACAATGACACGGCCGCACTATGGAGGGGTCAGTCAGTCACACAGTGACAGGTCCGCACTATCGAGGGGTCGGTCACACAGTGACAGGGCCGCACTATCGAGGGGTCAGTCAATCACACAGTGACAGGGCCGCGCCATCGAGGGGTCAGTCAGTCACACAGTGACAGGGCCGCACTATCGAGGGGTCAGTCAGTCACACAGTGACAGGGCCGCACTATCGAGGGGTCAGTCAGTCTCACAGTGACAGGGCCGCACTATCGAGGGGTCAGTCGCACAGTGACAGGGCCGCACTATCGAGGTGTCAATCAGTCACACAGTGACAGGGCCGCACAATCGAGGGGTCAGTCAGTCACACAGTGACAGGGCCGCACTATCGAGGGGTCAGTCACACAGTGACAGGGCCGAACTATTGAGGGGTCAGTCAGTCACACAGTGACAGGGCCGCAGTATCGAGGGGTCAGTCAGTCACTCAGTGACAGGGCCGCACTATCGAGGGGTCAGTCAGTTACACAGTGACAGGGCCACACTGAGGGGTCAGTCAGTTACACAGTGACAGGGCCGCACTGAGGGGCCAGTCAGTTACACAGTGACAGGGCCGCACTGAGGGGTTAGTCCGTCACACAGTGACAGGGCCGCACTATCGAGGGGTCAGTCAGTTACACAGTGACAGGGCCACACTGAGGGGTCAGTCAGTCACACAGTGACAGGGCCGCACTATCGAGGGGTCAGTCAGTCTCACAGTGACAGGGCCGCACTATCGAGGGGTCAGTCGCACAGTGACAGGGCCGCACTATCGAGGTGTCAATCAGTCACACAGTGACAGGGCCGCACAATCGAGGGGTCAGTCAGTCACACAGTGACAGGGCCGCACTATCGAGGGGTCAGTCACACAGTGACAGGGCCGAACTATTGAGGGGTCAGTCAGTCACACAGTGACAGGGCCGCAGTATCGAGGGGTCAGTCAGTCACTCAGTGACAGGGCCGCACTATCGAGGGGTCAGTCAGTTACACAGTGACAGGGCCGCACTGAGGGGCCAGTCAGTTACACAGTGACAGGGCCGCACTGAGGGGTTAGTCCGTCACACAGTGACAGGGCCGCACTGAGGGGTCAGTCCGTCACACAGTGACAGGGCCGCACTATCGAGGGGTCAGTCGCACAGTGACAGGGCCGCACTATCGAGGGGTCAGTCAGTCACACAGTGACAGGGCCGCACTATCGAGGGGTCAGTCACACGGTGACTTGGCCACACTATCAAGGGGTCAGTCAGTTACACAGTGACAGGGCCGCACTGAGGGGTCAGTCAGTTACACAGTGACAGGGCCGCACTGAGGGGTCAGTCAGACACACAGTGACAGGGCCGCACTATCGAGGGTCAGTCACACAGTGACAGGGCCGCACTATCGAGGGGTCAGTCAGTCACACAGTGACAGGGCCGCACTATCGAGGGGTCAGTCAGTCAAACAGTGACAGGGCCGCACTATCGAGGGGTCAGTCAGTCACACAGTGACAGGGCCGCACTATCGAGGGGTCAGTCAGTCACACAGTGACAGGGCCGCACTATCGAGGGGTCAGTCAGTCACACAGTGACAGGTCCGCACTATCGAGGGGTCAGTCACACAGTGACAGGGCCGCACTATCGAGAGGTCGGTCAGTCACACTGTGACAGGGCTGCACTATCGAGGGATCAGTCACACAGTGACCGGCCCGCACTATCGAGGGGTCAGTCAGTCACACAGTGACAGGGCCGCACTATCGAGGGGTCAGTCAGCCACACAGTGACAGGGCCGCACTATCGAGGGGTCAGTCAGTCACACAATGACAGGGCTGCACTATCGAGTGGTCAGTCACACAGTGACAGGGCCGCACTATCGAGGGGTCAGTCAATCACACAGTGACAGGGCCGCGCTATCGAGGGGTCAGTCGCACAGTGACAGGGCCGCACTATCGAGGGGTCAGTCAGTCACTCAGTGACAGGGCCGCACTGAGGGGTCAGTCAGTCACACAGTGACAGGGCCGCACTATGGAGGGTCGGTCACACAGTGACAGGGCCGCACTATCGAGAGGTCAGTCAGTCACACAGTGACAGGGCCGCACTATCGAGGGGTCAGTCGCACAGTGACAGGGCCGCACTATCGAGGTGTCAGTCAGTCACACAGTGACAGGGCCGCACTATCGAGGGGTCAGTCAGTCACACAGTGACAGGGCCGCACTATCGAGGGTCGGTCACACAGTGACAGGGCCGCACTTTCGAGGGGTCAGTCAGTCACACAATGACAGGGCCGCACTATCGAGGGGTCAGTCAGTCACGCAGTGACAGGGCCGCACTATCGAGGGGTCAGTCAGTCACACAGTGACAGGACCGCACTATCGAGGGGTCAGTCAGTCACACAATGACAGGGCTGCACTATCGAGTGGTCAGTCACACAGTGACAGGGCCGCACTATCGAGGGGTCAGTCAATCACACAGTGACAGGGCCGCGCTATCGAGGGGTCAGTCAGTCACACAGTGACAGGGCCGCACTATCGAGGGGTCAGTCAGTCACACAGTGACAGGGCCGCACTATCGAGGGGTCTGTCAGTCACACAGTGACAGGGCCGCACAATCGAGGGGTCAGTCCGTCACACAGTGACAGGGCCGCACTATCGAGGGGTCAGTCGCACAGTGACAGGGCCGCACTATCGAGGGGTCAGTCAGTCACACAGTGACAGGGCCGCACTATCGATGGGTCAGTCCGTCACACAGTGACAGGGCCGCACTATCGAGGGGTCAGTCCGTCACACAGTGACAGGGCCTCACTATCGAGGGGTCAGTCAGTCACACAGTGACAGGGCCGCACTATCGAGGGGTCAGTCAGTCACACAGTGACAGGGCCGCACTATCGAGGGGTCAGTCGGTCACACAGTGACAGGGCCGCACTGAGGGGTCAGTCAGTTACACAGTGACAGGGCCGCACTGAGGGGTCAGTCAGTCACACAGTGACAGGGCCGCACTGAGGGGTCAGTCAGTTCCACAGTGACAGGGCCGCACTGAGGGGTCAGTCAGTTACACAGTGACAGGGCCGCACTATCGAGAGGTCAGTCGCACAGTGACAGGGCCGCACTATCGAGGGGTCAGTCGCACAGTGACAGGGCCGCACTATCGAGGTGTCAATCAGTCACACAGTGACAGGGCCGCACAATCGAGGGGTCAGTCCGTCACACAGTGACAGGGCCGCACTATCGAGGGGTCAGTCACACAGTGACAGGGCCGAACTATTGAGGGGTCAGTCAGTCACACAGTGACAGGGCCGCAGTATCGAGGGGTCAGTCAGTCACACAGTGACAGGGCCGCACTATCGAGGGGTCAGTCAGTTACACAGTGACAGGGCCACACTGAGGGGTCAGTCAGTTACACAGTGACAGGGCCGCACTGAGGGGCCAGTCAGTTACACAGTGACAGGGCCGCACTGAGGGGTTAGTCCGTCACACAGTGACAGGGCCGCACTGAGGGGTCAGTCCGTCACACAGTGACAGGGCCGCATTATCGAGGGGTCAGTCGCACAGTGTCAGCGCCGCACTATCGAGGGGTCAGTCAGTCACACAGTGACAGGGCCGCACTATCGAGGGGTCAGTCACACGGTGACTTGGCCACACTATCAAGGGGTCAGTCAGTTACACAGTGACAGGGCCGCACTGAGGGGTCAGTCAGTTACACAGTGACAGGGCCGCACTGAGGGGTCAGTCAGACACACAGTGACAGGGCCGCACTATCGAGGGTCAGTCACACAGTGACAGGGCCGCACTATCGAGGGGTCAGTCAGTCACACAGTGACAGGGCCGCACTATCGAGGGGTCAGTCAGTCAAACAGTGACAGGGCCGCACTATCGAGGGGTCAGTCAGTCACACAGTGACAGGGCCGCACTATCGAGGGGTCAGTCAGTCACACAGTGACAGGGCCGCACTATCGAGGGGTCAGTCAGTCACACAGTGACAGGGCCGCACTATCGAGGGGTCAGTCACACAGTGACAGGGCCGCACTATCGAGAGGTCGGTCAGTCACACTGTGACAGGGCTGCACTATCGAGGGATCAGTCACACAGTGACCGGCCCGCACTATCGAGGGGTCAGTCAGTCACACAGTGACAGGGCCGCACTATCGAGGGGTCAGTCAGCCACACAGTGACAGGGCCGCACTATCGAGGGGTCAGTCACACAATGACAGGGCTGCACTATCGAGTGGTCAGTCACACAGTGACAGGGCCGCACTATCGAGGGGTCAGTCAATCACACAGTGACAGGGCCGCGCTATCGAGGGGTCAGTCGCACAGTGACAGGGCCGCACTATCGAGGGGTCAGTCAGTCACACAGTGACAGGGCCGCACTATCGAGGGGTCAGTCAGTCACACAGTGACAGGGCCGCACTATCGAGGGTCGGTCACACAGTGACAGGGCCGCACTTTCGAGGGGTCAGTCAGTCACACAATGACAGGGCCGCACTATCGAGGGGTCAGTCAGTCACGCAGTGACAGGGCCGCACTATCGAGGGGTCAGTCAGTCACACAGTGACAGGACCGCACTATTGAGGGGTCAGTCAGTCACACAATGACAGGGCTGCACTATCGAGTGGTCAGTCACACAGTGAC
Organism: Heterodontus francisci; assembly: GCF_036365525.1. Classification (NCBI taxonomy): domain Eukaryota; kingdom Metazoa; phylum Chordata; class Chondrichthyes; order Heterodontiformes; family Heterodontidae; genus Heterodontus; species Heterodontus francisci. The sequence goes on from NC_090377.1 coordinate 10,993,547, forward strand.
AGGGCCGCACTATCGAGGGGTCAGTCAATCACACAGTGACAGGGCCGCGCTATCGAGGGGTCAGTCAGTCACACAGTGACAGGGCCGCACTATCGAGGGGTCAGTCAGTCACACAGTGACAGGGCCGCACTATCGAGGGGTCTGTCAGTCACACAGTGACAGGGCCGCACAATCGAGGGGTCAGTCCGTCACACAGTGACAGGGCCGCACTATCGAGGGGTCAGTCGCACAGTGACAGGGCCGCACTATCGAGGGGTCAGTCAGTCACACAGTGACAGGGCCGCACTATCGATGGGTCAGTCCGTCACACAGTGACAGGGCCGCACTATCGAGGGGTCAGTCTGTCACACAGTGACAGGGCCTCACTATCGAGGGGTCAGTCAGTCACACAGTGACAGGGCCGCACTATCGAGGGGTCAGTCAGTCACACAGTGACAGGGCCGCACTATCGAGGGGTCAGTCGGTCACACAGTGACAGGGCCGCACTGAGGGGTCAGTCAGTTACACAGTGACAGGGCCGCACTGAGGGGTCAGTCAGTCACACAGTGACAGGGCCGCACTGAGGGGTCAGTCAGTTCCACAGTGACAGGGCCGCACTGAGGGGTCAGTCAGTTACACAGTGACAGGGCCGCACTATCGAGAGGTCAGTCGCACAGTGACAGGGCCGCACTATCGAGGGGTCAGTCAGTCACACAGTGACAGGGCCGCACTATCGAGGGGTCAGTCACACGGTGACTTGGCCACACTATCGAGGGGTCAGTCAGTTACTCAGTGACAGGCCCGCGCAATCGAGGGGTCAGTCAGTCACACAGTGACAGGGCCGCACTATCGAGGGGTCAGTCACACAGTGACAGGGCCGCACTTTCGAGGGGTCAGTCACTCAGTGACAGGGCCGCACTATCGAGGGGTCAGTCAGTCACACAGTGACACGGCCACATTATCGAGAGGTGAGTCAGTCACACGGTGACAGGGCTGCACTATCGAGGGGTCAGTCAGTCACACTGTGACAGGGCCGCAGTATCGAGGGGTCAGTCAGTCACACAGTGACAGGGCCGCAGTATCGAGGGGTCAGTCAGTCACACAGTGACAGGGATCGAGGGGTCACAGTCACACGGTGACAGGGCCACACTATCGAGGGGTCAGTCAGTCACACAGTGACAAGGCCACAATATCGAGGGGTCAGTCAGTCACACAGTGATAGGGCCACACGATCGAGGGGTCAGTCAGCCACACAGTGACAAGGCCACAATATCAAGGGGTCAGTCAGTCACACAGTGATAGGGCCACATGATCGAGGGGTCAGTCAGCCACACAGTGACAAGGCCACAATATCGAGGGGTCAGTCACACAGTGACAGGGCCGCACTATCGAGGGGTCAGTCACACAGTGACAGGGCCGCACTATCGAGGGGTCAGTCAATCACACAGTGACAGGGCCGCGCTATCGAGGGGTCAGTCAGTCACACAGTGACAGGGCCGCACTATCGAGGGGTCAGTCAGTCACACAGTGACAGGGCCGCACTCTCGAGGGGTTAGTCAGTCACACAGTGACAGGGCCGCACTATCGAGGGGTCAGTCGCACAGTGACAGGGCCGCACTATCGAGGTGTCAGTCAGTCACACAGTGACAGGGCCGCACAATCGAGGGGTCAGTCCGTCACACAGTGACAGGGCCGCACTATCGATGGGTCAGTCACACAGTGACAGGGCCGAACTATCGAGGGGTCAGTCAGTCACACAGTGACAGGGCCGCAGTATCGAGGGGTCAGTCAGTCACACAGTGACGGGGCGCACTATCGAGGGGTCAGTCAGTTACACAGTGACAGGGCCACACTGAGGGGTCAGTCAGTTACACAGTGACAGGGCCGCACTGAGGGGCCAGTCAGTTACACAGTGACAGGGCCGCACTGAGGGGTTAGTCCGTCACACAGTGACAGGGCCGCACTGAGGGGTCAGTCCGTCACACAGTGACAGGGCCGCACTATCGAGGGGTCAGTCGCACAGTGACAGGGCCGCACTATCGAGGGGTCAGTCAGTCACACAGACAGGGCCGCACTATCGAGGGGTCAGTCACACGGTGACTTGGCCACACTATCAAGGGGTCAGTCAGTTACACAGTGACAGGGCCGCACTGAGGGGTCAGTCAGTTACACAGTGACAGGGCCGCACTGAGGGGTCAGTCAGACACACAGTGACAGGGCTGCACTATCGAGGGTCGGTCACACAGTGACAGGGCCGCACTATCGAGAGGTCAGTCAGTCACACAGTGACAGGGCCGCACTATCGAGGGGTCAGTCAGTCACACAGTGACAGGGCCGCAGTATCGAGGGGTCAGTCAGTCACACAGTGACAGGGCCGCACTATCGAGGGGTCAGTCAGTCACACAATGACAGGGCCGCACTATCGAGGGGTCAGTCACACAGTGACAGGGCCGCACTATCGAGGGGTCAGTCAGTCACACAGTGACAGGGCTGCACTATCGAGGGGTCAGTCAGCCACACAGTGACAGGGCCGCACTATCGAGGGGTCAGTCAGTCACACAGTGACAGGGCCGCACTATCGAGGGGTCAGTCGGTCACACAGTGACAGGGCCGCACTGAGGGGTCAGTCAGTTACACAGTGACAGGGCCGCACTGAGGGGTCAGTCAGTCACACAGTGACAGGGCCGCACTGAGGGGTCAGTCAGTCACACAGTGACAGGGCCGCACTGAGGGGTCAGTCAGTTCCACATTGACAGGGCCGCACTGAGGGGTCAGTCAGTTACACAGTGACAGGGCTGCACTATCGAGAGGTCAGTCGCACAGTGACAGGGCCGCACTATCGAGGGGTCAGTCAGTCACACAGTGACAGGGCCGCACTATCGAGGGGTCAGTCACACGGTGACTTGGCCACACTATCGAGGGGTCAGTCAGTTACTCAGTGACAGGGCCGCGCAATCGAGGGGTCAGTCAGTCACACAGTGACAGGGCCGCACTATCGAGGGGTTAGTCAGTCACACAGTGACACGGCCACATTATCGAGAGGTGAGTCAGTCACATGGTGACAGGGCTGCACTATTGAGGGGTCAGTCACACAGTGACAGGGCCGCACTTTCGAGGGGTCAGTCACTCAGTGACAGGGCCGCACTATCGAGGGGTCAGTCAGTCACACAGTGACACGGCCACATTATCGAGAGGTGAGTCAGTCACACGGTGACAGGGCTGCACTATCGAGGGGTCAGTCAGTCACACTGTGACAGGGCCGCAGTATCGAGGGGTCAGTCAGTCACACAGTGACAGGGCCGCAGTATCGAGGGGTCAGTCAGTCACACAGTGACAGGGATCGAGGGGTCACAGTCACACGGTGACAGGGCCACACTATCGAGGGGTCAGTCAGTCACACAGTGACAAGGCCACAATATCGAGGGGTCAGTCAGTCACACAGTGATAGGGCCACACGATCGAGGGGTCAGTCAGCCACACAGTGACAAGGCCACAATATCAAGGGGTCAGTCAGTCACACAGTGATAGGGCCACACGATCGAGGTTTCAGTCAGCCACACAGTGACAAGGCCACAATATCGAGGGGTCAGTCACACAGTGACAGGGCCGCACTATCGAGGGGTCAGTCACACAGTGACAGGGCCGCACTATCGAGGGGTCAGTCAATCACACAGTGACAGGGCCGCGCTATCGAGGGGTCAGTCAGTTACACAGTGACAGGGCCGCACTATCGAGGGGTCAGTCAGTCACACAGTGACAGGGCCGCACTATCGAGGGGTTAGTCAGTCACACAGTGACAGGGCCGCACTATCGAGGGGTCAGTCGCACAGTGACAGGGCCGCACTATCGAGGTGTCAGTCAGTCACACAGTGACAGGGCCGCACAATCGAGGGGTCAGTCCGTCACACAGTGACAGGGCCGCACTATCGATGGGTCAGTCACACAGTGACAGGGCCGAACTATCGAGGGGTCAGTCAGTCACACAGTGACAGGGCCGCAGTATCGAGGGGTCAGTCAGTCACACAGTGACGGGGCGCACTATCGAGGGGTCAGTCAGTTACACAGTGACAGGGCCACACTGAGGGGTCAGTCAGTTACACAGTGACAGGGCCGCACTGAGGGGCCAGTCAGTTACACAGTGACAGGGCCGCACTGAGGGGTTAGTCCGTCACACAGTGACAGGGCCGCACTGAGGGGTCAGTCCGTCACACAGTGACAGGGCCGCACTACCGAGGGGTCAGTCGCACAGTGACAGGGCCGCACTATCGAGGGGTCAGTCAGTCACACAGACAGGGCCGCACTATCGAGGGATCAGTCACACGGTGACAGGGCCGCACTATCGAGGGGTCAGTCAGTTACACAGTGACAGGGCCGCACTGAGGGGTCAGTCAGTTACACAGTGACAGGGCCGCACTGAGGGGTCAGTCAGACACACAGTGACAGGGCCGCACTATCGAGGGTCGGTCACACAGTGACAGGGCCGCACTATCGAGGGGTCAGTCAGTCACACAGTGACAGGGCCGCACTATCGAGGGGTCAGTCAGTCACACAGTGACAGGGCCGCACTATCGAGGGGTCAGTCAGTCACACAATGACAGGGCCGCACTATCGAGGGGTCAGTCAGTCACACAGTGACAGGGCCGCACTATCGAGGGGTCAGTCAGTCACACAGTGACAGGGCCGCACTATCGAGGGGTCAGTCAGTCACACAGTGACAGGGCCGCACTATCGAGGGGTCAGTCACACAGTGACAGGCCCGCACTATCGAGGGGTCAGTCAGTCACACAGTGACAGGGCCGCACTATCGAGGGGTCATTCAGTCACACAATGACAGGGCTGCACTATCGAGTGGTCAGTCACACAGTGACAGGGCCGCACTATCGAGGGGTCAGTCAATCACACAGTGACAGGGCCGCGCTATCGAGGGGTCAGTCGCACAGTGACAGGGCCGCACTATCGAGGGGTCAGTCAGTCACACAGTGACAGGGCCGCACTGAGGGGTCAGTCAGTCACACAGTGACAGGGCCGCACTATGGAGGGTCGGTCACACAGTGACAGGGCCGCACTATCGAGAGGTCAGTCAGTCACACAGTGACAGGGCCGCACTATCGAGGGGTCAGTCGCACAGTGACAGGGCCGCACTCTCGAGGTGTCAGTCAGTCACACAGTGACAGGGCCGCACTATCGAGGGGTCAGTCAGTCACACAGTGACAGGGCCGCACTATCGAGGGTCGGTCACACAGTGACAGGGCCGCACTATCGAGGGGTCAGTCAGTCACAAAATGACAGGGCCGCACTATCGAGGGGTCAGTCAGTCACGCAGTGACAGGGCCGCACTATCGAGGGGTCAGTCAGTCACACAGTGACAGGACCGCACTATCGAGGGGTCAGTCAGTCACACAATGAAAGGGCTGCACTATCGAGTGGTCAGTCACACAGTGACAGGGCCGCACTATCGAGGGGTCAGTCAATCACACAGTGACAGGGCCGCGCTATCGAGGGGTCAGTCAATCACACAGTGACAGGGCCGCTCTATCGAGGGGTCAGTCAGTCACACAGTGACAGGGCCGCACAATCGAGGGGTCAGTCCGTCACACAGTGACAGGGCCGCACTATCGAGGGGTCAGTCGCACAGTTACAGGGCCGCACTATCGAGGGGTCAGTCAGTCACACAGTGACAGGGCCGCACTATTGAGGGGTCAGTCCGTCACACAGTGACAGGGCCGCACTATCGAGGGGTCAGTCCGTCACACAGTGACAGGGCCTCACTTTCGAGGGGTCAGTCAGTCACACAGTGACAGGGCCGCACTATCGAGGGGTCAGTCAGTCACACAGTGACAGGGCCGCACTATCGAGGGGTCAGTCGGTCACACAGTGACAGGGCCACACTGAGGGGTCAGTCAGTCACACAGTGACAGGGCCGCACTGAGGGGTCAGTCAGTTCCACAGTGACAGGGCCGCACTGAGGGGTCAGTCAGTTACACAGTGACAGGGCCGCACTATCGAGAGGTCAGTCGCACAGTGACAGGGCCGCACTATCGAGGGGTCAGTCAGTCACACAGTGACAGGGCCGCAGTATCGAGGGGTCAGTCAGTCACACAGTGACAGGGATCGAGGGGTCACAGTCACACGGTGACAGGGCCACACTATCGAGGGGTCAGTCAGTCACACAGTGACAAGGCCACAATATCGAGGGGTCAGTCAGTCACACAGTGACAGGGCCGCACTATCGAGGGGTCAGTCAGTCACACAGTGATAAGGCCACAATATCAAGGGGTCAGTCAGTCACACAGTGACTAGGCCACAATATCAAGGGGTCAGTCAGTCACAAAGTGTTAGGGCCACACGATCGAGGGGTCAGTCAGCCACGCAGTGATAAGGCCACAATATCAAGGGGTCAGTCAGTCACACAGTGACAAGGCCACAATATCAAGGGGTCAGTCAGTCACACAGTGATAGGGCCACACGATCGAGGGGTCAGTCAGCCACACAGTGACAAGGCCACAATATCAAGGGGTCAGTCAGTCACACAGTGATAGGGCCACACGATCGAGGGGTCAGTCAGCCACACAGTGACAAGGCCACAATATCGAGGGGTCAGTCACACAGTGACAGTGCCGCACTATCGAGGGGTCAGTCAGTCACACAGTGACAGGGCTGCACTATCGAGGGGTCAGTCAGTCACACAGTGACAGGGCCGCACTATCGAGGGGTCAGTCGGTCACACAGTGACAGGGCCGCACTGAGGGGTCAGTCAGTCACACAGTGACAGGGCCGCACTGAGGGGTCAGTCAGTCACACAGTGACAGGGCCGCACTGAGGGGTCAGTCAGTTCCACAGTGACAGGGCCGCACTGAGGGGTCAGTCAGTTACACAGTGACAGGGCCGCACTATCGAGAGGTCAGTCGCACAGTGACAGGGCCGCACTATCGAGGGGTCAGTCAGTCACACAGGGACAGGGCCGCACTATCGAGGGGTCAGTCACACGGTGACATGGCCACACTATCGAGGGGTCAGTCAGTTACTCAGTGACAGGGCCGCGCAATCGAGGGGTCAGTCAGTCACACAGTGACAGGGCCGCACTATCGAGGGGTTAGTCAGTCACACAGTGACACGGCCACATTATCGAGAGGTGAGTCAGTCACATGGTGACAGGGCTGCACTATCGAGGGGTCAGTCACACAGTGACAGGGCCGCACTATCGAGGGGTCAGTCAGTCACACAGTGACAGGGCCGCAGTATCGAGGGGTCAGTCAGTCACACAGTGACAGGGATCGAGGGGTCACAGTCACACGGTGACAGGGCCACACTATCGAGGGGTCAGTCAGTCACACAGTGACAAGGCCACAATATCGAGGGGTCTGTCAGTCACACAGTGACAGGGCCGCACTATCGAGGGGTCAGTCAGTCACACAGTGATAAGGCCACAATATCAAGGGGTCAGTCAGTCACACAGTGACAAGGCCACAATATCAAGGGCTCAGTCAGTCACACAGTGATAGGGCCACACGATCGAGGGGTCAGTCAGCCACTCAGTGACAAGGCCACAATATCAAGGGGTCAGTCAGTCACACAGTGACAAGGCCACAATATCAAGGGGTCAGTCAGTCACACAGTGATAGGGCCACACGATCGAGGGGTCATTCAGCCACACAGTGACAAGGCCACAATATCAAGGGGTCAGTCAGTCACACAGTGATAGGGCCACACGATCGAGGGGTCAGTCAGCCACACAGTGACAAGGCCACAATATCGAGGGGTCAGTCACACAGTGACAGGGCCGCACTATCGAGGGGTCAGTCACACAGTGACAGGGCCGCACTATCGAGGGGTCAGTCAATCACACAGTGACAGGGCCGCGCCATCGAGGGGTCAGTCAGTCACACAGTGACAGGGCCGCACTATCGAGGGGTCAGTCAGTCACACAGTGACAGGGCCGCACTATCGAGGGGTCAGTCAGTCACACAGTGACAGGGCCGCACTATCGAGGGGTCAGTCGCACAGTGACAGGGCCGCACTATCGAGGGGTCAGTCAATCACACAGTGACAGGGCCACACGATCGAGGGGTCAGTCAGGCACACAGTGACAAGGCCACAATATCGAGGGGTCAGTCACACAGTGACAGGGCCGCACTATCGAGGGGTCAGTCACACAGTGACAGGGCCGCACTATCGAGGGGTCAGTCAATCACACAGTGACAGGGCCGCGCCATCGAGGGGTCAGTCAGTCACACAGTGACAGGGCCGCACTATCGAGGGGTCAGTCAGTCACACAGTGACAGGGCCGCACTATCGAGGGGTCAGTCAGTCACACAGTGACAGGGCCGCACTATCGAGGGGTCAGTCGCACAGTGACAGGGCCGCACTATCGAGGTGTCAGTCAGTCACACAGTGACAGGGCCGCACAATCGAGGGGTCAGTTCGTCACACAGTGACAGGGCCGCACTATCGATGGGTCAGTCACACAGTGACAGGGCCGAACTATTGAGGGGTCAGTCAGTCACACAGTGACAGGGCCGCAGTATCGAGGGGTCAGTCAGTGACACAGTGACGGGGCGCACTATCGAGGGCTCAGTCAGTTACACAGTGACAGGGCCGCACTGAGGGGCCAGTCAGTTACACAGTGACAGGGCCGCACTGAGGGGTTAGTCCGTCACACAGTGACAGGGCCGCACTATCGAGGGGTCAGTCAGTCACACAATGACAGGGCCGCATTATCGAGGGGTCAGTCAGTCACGCAGTGACAGGGCCGCACTATCGAGGGGTCAGTCAGTCACACAGTGACAGGACCGCACTATCGAGGGGTCAGTCAGTCACACAATGACAGGGCTGCACTATCGAGTGGTCAGTCACACAGTGACAGGGCCGCACTATCGAGGGGTCAGTCAATCACACAGTGACAGGGCCGCGCTATCGAGGGGTCAGTCAGTCACACAGTGACAGGGCCGCACTATCGAGGGGTCAGTCAGTCACACAGTGACAGGGCCGCACTATCGAGGGGTCTGTCAGTCACACAGTGACAGGGCCGCACAATCGAGGGGTCAGTCCGTCACACAGTGACAGGGCCGCAGTATCGAGGGGTCAGTCGCACAGTGACAGGGCCGCACTATCGAGGGGTCAGTCAGTCACACAGTGACAGGGCCGCACTATCGAGGGGTCAGTCCGTCACACAGTGACAGGGCCGCACTATCGAGGGGTCAGTCCGTCACACAGTGACAGGGCCTCACTATCGAGGGGTCAGTCAGTCACACAGTGACAGGGCCGCACTATCGAGGGGTCAGTCAGTCACACAGTGACAGGGCCGCACTATCGAGGGGTCAGTCGGTCACACAGTGACAGGGCCGCACTGAGGGGTCAGTCAGTTACACAGTGACAGGGCCGCACTGAGGGGTCAGTCAGTCACACAGTGACAGGGCCGCACTGAGGGGTCAGTCAGTTCCACAGTGACAGGGCCGCACTGAGGGGTCAGTCAGTTACACAGTGACAGGGCCGCACTATCGAGGGGTCAGTCGCACAGTGACAGGGCCGCACTATCGAGGGGTCAGTCAGTCACACAGTGACACGGCCACATTATCGAGAGGTGAGTCAGTCACATGGTGACAGGGCTGCACTATCGAGGGGTCAGTCACACAGTGACAGGGCCGCAATTTCGAGGGGTCAGTCACTCAGTGACAGGGCCGCACTATCGAGGGGTCAGTCAGTCACACAGTGACACGGCCACATTATCGAGAGGTGAGTCAGTCACACGGTGACAGGGCTGCACTATCGAGGGGTCAGTCAGTCACACTGTGACAGGGCCGCAGTATCGAGGGGTCAGTCAGTCACACAGTGACAGGGATCGAGGGGTCACAGTCACACGGTGACAGGGCCACACTATCGAGGGGTCAGTCAGTCACACAGTGACAAGGCCACAATATCGAGGGGTCAGTCAGTCACACAGTGACAGGGCTGCACTATCGAGGGGTCAGTCAGTCACACAGTGATAAGGCCACAATATCAAGGGGTCAGTCAGTCACACAGTGACAAGGCCACAATATCAAAGGGTCAGTCAGTCACACAGTGATAGGGCCACACGATCGAGGGGTCAGTCAGCCACACAGTGACAAGGCCACAATATCAAGGGGTCAGTCAGTCACACAGTGACAAGGCCACAATATCAAGGGGTCAGTCAGTCACACAGTGATAGGGCCACACGATCGAGGGGTCAGTCAGCCACACAGTGACAAGGCCACAATATCAAGGGGTCAGTCAGTCACACAGTGATAGGGCCACACGATCGTGGGGTCAGTCAGCCACACAGTGACAAGGCCACAATATCGAGGGGTCAGTCTGTCACACAGTGACAGGGCCGCACTATCGAGGGACAGTCACACAGTGACAGGGCCGCACTATCGAGGGGTCAGTCAATCACACAGTGACAGGGCCGCGCCATCGAGGGGTCAGTCAGTCACACAGTGACAGGGCCGCACTATCGAGGGGTCAGTCAGTCACACAGTGACAGGGCCGCACTATCGAGGGGTCAGTCGCACAGTGACAGGGCCGCACTATCGAGGGGTCAGTCAATCACACAGTGACAGGGCCACACGATCGAGGGGTCAGTCAGCCACACAGTGACAAGGCCACAATATCGAGGGGTCAGTCACACAGTGACAGGGCCGCACTATCGAGGGGTCAGTCACACAGTGACAGGGCCGCACTATCGAGGGGTCAGTCAATCACACAGTGACAGAGCCGCACTATCGATGGGTCAGTCACACAGTGACAGGGCCGAACTATTGAGGGGTCAGTCAGTCACACAGTGACAGGGCCGCACTATTGAGGGGTCAGTCCGTCACACAGTGACAGGGCCGCACTATCGATGGGTCAGTCACACAGTGACAGGGCCGAACTATTGAGGGGTCAGTCAGTCACACAGTGACAGGGCCGCACAATCGAGGGGTCAGTCCGTCACACAGTGACAGGGCCGCACTATCGATGGGTCAGTCACACAGTGACAGGGCCGAACTATTGAGGGGTCAGTCAGTCACACAGTGACAGGGCTGCAGTATCGAGGGGTCAGTCAGTCACACAGTGACGTGGCGCACTATCGAGGGGTCAGTCAGTTACACAGTGACAGGGCCACACTGAGGGGTCAGTCAGTTACACAGTGACAGGGCCGCACTGAGGGGCCAGTCAGTTACACAGTGACAGGGCCGCACTGAGGGGTTAGTCCGTCACACAGTGACAGGGCCGCACTGAGGGGTCAGTCCGTCACACAGTGACAGGGCCGCACTATCGAGGGGTCAGTCACACAGTGACAGGGCCGCACTATCGAGGGGTCAGTCAGTCACACAGACAGGGCCGTACTATCGAGGGGTCAGTCACACGGTGACTTGGCCGCACTATCGAGGGGTCAGTCAGTTACACAGTGACAGGGCCGCACTGAGGGGTCAGTCAGTTACACAGTGACAGGGCCGCACTATCGAGGGGTCAGTCACACAGTGACAGGCCCGCACTATCGAGGGGTCAGTCAGTCACACAGTGACAGGGCCACAATATCGAGGGGTCAGTCACACAGTGACAGGGCCGCACTATCGAGGGGTCAGTCACACAGTGACAGGGCCGCACTATCGAGGGGTCAGTCAATCACACAGTGACAGGGCCGCGCCATCGAGGGGTCAGTCAGTCACACAGTGACAGGGCCGCACTATCGAGGGGTCAGTCAGTCACACAGTGACAGGGCCGCACTATCGAGGGGTCAGTCAGTCACACAGTGACAGGGCCGCACTATCGAGGGGTCAGTCGCACAGTGACAGGGCCGCACTATCGAGGGGTCAGTCAATCACACAGTGACAGGGCCACACGATCGAGGGGTCAGTCAGCCACACAGTGACAAGGCCACAATATCGAGGGGTCAGTCACACAGTGACAGGGCCGCACTATCGAGGGGTCAGTCACACAGTGACAGGGCCGCACTATCGAGGGGTCAGTCAATCACACAGTGACAGGGCCGCGCCATCGAGGGGTCAGTCAGTCACACAGTGACAGGGCCGCACTATCGAGGGGTCAGTCAGTCACACAGTGACAGGGCCGCACTATCGAGGGGTCAGTCAGTCACACAGTGACAGGTCCGCCCTATCGAGGGGTCAGTCGCACAGTGACAGGGCCGCACTATCGAGGTGTCAGTCAGTCACACAGTGACAGGGCCGCACAATCGAGGGGTCAGTTCGTCACACAGTGACAGGGCCGCACTATCGATGGGTCAGTCACACAGTGACAGGGCCGAACTATTGAGGGGTCAGTCAGTCACACAGTGACAGGGCCGCAGTATCGAGGGGTCAGTCAGTGACACAGTGACGGGGCGCACTATCGAGGGCTCAGTCAGTTACACAGTGACAGGGCCACACTGAGGGGTCATTCAGTTACACAGTGACAGGGCCGCACTGAGGGGCCAGTCAGTTACACAGTGACAGGGCCGCACTGAGGGGTTAGTCCGTCACACAGTGACAGGGCCGCACTATCGAGGGGTCAGTCAGTCACACAATGACAGGGCCGCATTATCGAGGGGTCAGTCAGTCACACAGTGACAGGACCGCACTATCGAGGGGTCAGTCAGTCACACAATGACAGGGCTGCACTATCGAGTGGTCAGTCACACAGTGACAGGGCCGCACTATCGAGGGGTCAGTCAATCACACAGTGACAGGGCCGCGCTATCGAGGGGTCAGTCAGTCACAAAGTGACAGGGCCGCACTATCGAGGGGTCAGTCAGTCACACAGTGACAGGGCCGCACTATCGAGGGGTCTGTCAGTCACATAGTGACAGGGCCGCACAATCGAGGGGTCAGTCCGTCACACAGTGACAGGGCCGCACTATCGAGGGGTCAGTCAGTCACACAGTGACAGGGCCACACTATCGAGGGGTCAGTCAGTCACACAGTGACAGGGCCGCACTATCGAGGGGTCAGTCGGTCACACAGTGACAGGGCCGCACTGAGGGGTCAGTCAGTTACACAGTGACAGGGCCGCACTGAGGGGTCAGTCAGTCACACAGTGACAGGGCCGCACTGAGGGGTCAGTCAGTCACACAGTGACAGGGCCGCACTGAGGGGTCAGTCAGTTCCACAGTGACAGGGCCGCACTGAGGGGTCAGTCAGTTACACAGTGACAGGGCCGCACTATCGAGGGGTCAGTCGCACAGTGACAGGGCCGCACTATCGAGGGGTTAGTCAGTCACACAGTGACAGGGCCGCACTATCGAGGGGTCAGTCGCACAGTGACAGGGCCGCACTATCGAGGGGTCAGTCAATCACACAGTGACAGGGCCACACGATCGAGGGGTCAGTCAGCCACACAGTGACAAGGCCACAATATCGAGGGGTCAGTCACACAGTGACAGGGCCGCACTATCGAGGGGTCAGTCACACAGTGACAGGGCCGCACTATCGAGGGGTCAGTCAATCACACAGTGACAGAGCCGCACTATCGATGGGTCAGTCACACAGTGACAGGGCCGAACTATTGAGGGGTCAGTCAGTCACACAGTGACAGGGCCGCACTATTGAGGGGTCAGTCCGTCACACAGTGACAGGGCCGCACTATCGATGGGTCAGTCACACAGTGACAGGGCCGAACTATTGAGGGGTCAGTCAGTCACACAGTGACAGGGCCGCACAATCGAGGGGTCAGTCCGTCACACAGTGACAGGGCCGCACTATCGATGGGTCAGTCACACAGTGACAGGGCCGAACTATTGAGGGGTCAGTCAGTCACACAGTGACAGGGCTGCAGTATCGAGGGGTCAGTCAGTCACACAGTGACGTGGCGCACTATCGAGGGGTCAGTCACACAGTGACAGGGCCGCACTATCGAGGGGTCAGTCAATCACACAGTGACAGGACCGCGCCATCGAGGGGTCAGTCAGTCACACAGTGACAGGGCCGCACTATCGAGGGGTCAGTCAGTCACACAGTGACAGGGCCGCACTATCGAGGGGTCAGTCAGTCACACAGTGACAGGGCCGCACTATCGAGGGGTCAGTCGCACAGTGACAGGGACGCACTATCGAGGGGTCAGTCAATCACACAGTGACAGGGCCACACGATCGAGGGGTCAGTCAGCCACACAGTGACAAGGCCACAATATCGAGGGGTCAGTCACACAGTGACAGGGCCGCACTATCGAGGGGTCAGTCACACAGTGACAGGGCCGCACTATCGAGGGGTCAGTCAATCACACAGTGACAGGGCCGCGCCATCGAGGGGTCAGTCAGTCACACAGTGACAGGGCCGCACTATCGAGGGGTCAGTCAGTCACACAGTGACAGGGCCGCACTATCGAGGGGTCAGTCAGTCACACAGTGACAGGTCCGCCCTATCGAGGGGTCAGTCGCACAGTGACAGGGCCGCACAATCGAGGGGTCAGTTCGTCACACAGTGACAGGGCCGCACTATCGATGGGTCAGTCACACAGTGACAGGGCCGAACTATTGAGGGGTCAGTCAGTCACACAGTGACAGGGCCGCAGTATCGAGGGGTCAGTCAATCACACAGTGACAGGGCCGCGCTATCGAGGGGTCAGTCAGTCACACAGTGACAGGGCCGCACTATCGAGGGGTCAGTCAGTCACACAGTGACAGAGCCGCACTATCGAGGGGTCAGTCACACAGTGACAGGGCCGAACTATTGAGGGGTCAGTCAGTCACACAGTGACAGGGCCGCACTATTGAGGGGTCAGTCCGTCACACAGTGACAGGGCCGCACTATCGATGGGTCAGTCACACAGTGACAGGGCCAAACTATTGAGGGGTCAGTCAGTCACACAGTGACAGGGCCGCACAATCGAGGGGTCAGTCCGTCACACAGTGACAGGGCCGCACTATCGATGGGTCAGTCACACAGTGACAGGGCCGAACTATTGAGGGGTCAGTCAGTCACACAGTGACAGGGCTGCAGTATCGAGGGGTCAGTCAGTCACACAGTGACGTGGCGCACTATCGAGGGGTCAGTCAGTTACACAGTGACAGGGCCACACTGAGGGGTCAGTCAGTTACACAGTGACAGGGCCGCACTGAGGGGCCAGTCAGTTACACAGTGACAGGGCCGCACTGAGGGGTTAGTCCGTCACACAGTGACAGGGCCGCACTGAGGGGTCAGTCCGTCACACAGTGACAGGGCCGCACTATCGAGGGGTCAGTCACACAGTGACAGGGCCGCACTATCGAGGGGTCAGTCAGTCACACAGACAGGGCCGTACTATCGAGGGGTCAGTCACACGGTGACTTGGCCACACTATCAAGGGGTCAGTCAGTTACACAGTGACAGGGCCGCACTGAGGGGTCAGTCAGTTACACAGTGACAGGGCCGCACTGAGGGGTCAGTCAGACACACAGTGACAGGGCCGCGCTATCGAGGGTCGGTCACACAGTGACAGGGCCGCACTATCGAGGGGTCAGTCAGTCACACAGTGACAGGGCCGCACTATCGAGAGGTCAGTCAGTCACACAGTGACAGGGCCGCACTATCGAGGGGTCAGTCAGTCACACAGTGACAGGGCCGCACTATCGAGGGGTCAGTCAGTCACACAGTGACAGGGCCGCACTATCGAGGGGTCAGTCAGTCACACAGTGACAGGGCCGCACTATCGAGGGGTCAGTCACACAGTGACAGGCCCGCACTATCGAGGGGTCAGTCAGTCACACAGTGACAGGGCCACAATATCGAGGGGTCAGTCACACAGTGACAGGGCCGCACTATCGAGGGGTCAGTCACACAGTGACAGGGCCGCACTATCGAGGGGTCAGTCAATCACACAGTGACAGGGCCGCGCCATCGAGGGGTCAGTCAGTCACACAGTGACAGGGCCGCACTATCGAGGGGTCAGTCAGTCACACAGTGACAGGGCCGCACTATCGAGTGGTCAGTCAGTCACACAGTGACAGGGCCGCACTATCGAGGGGTCAGTCGCACAGTGACAGGGCCGCACTATCGAGGGGTCAGTCAATCACACAGTGACAGGGCCACACGATCGAGGGGTCAGTCAGCCACACAGTGACAAGGCCACAATATCGAGGGGTCAGTCACACAGTGACAGGGCCGCACTATCGAGGGGTCAGTCACACAGTGACAGGGCCGCACTATCGAGGGGTCAGTCAATCACACAGTGACAGGGCCGCGCCATCGAGGGGTCAGTCAGTCACACAGTGACAGGGCCGCACTATCGAGGGGTCAGTCAGTCACACAGTGACAGGGCCGCACTATCGAGGGGTCAGTCAGTCACACAGTGACAGGTCCGCCCTATCGAGGGGTCAGTCGCACAGTGACAGGGCCGCACTATCGAGGTGTCAGTCAGTCACACAGTGACAGGGCCGCACAATCGAGGGGTCAGTTCGTCACACAGTGACAGGGCCGCACTATCGATGGGTCAGTCACACAGTGACAGGGCCGAACTATTGAGGGGTCAGTCAGTCACACAGTGACAGGGCCGCAGTAGCGAGGGGTCAGTCAGTGACACAGTGACGGGGCGCACTATCGAGGGCTCAGTCAGTTACACAGTGACAGGGCCACACTGAGGGGTCAGTCAGTTACACAGTGACAGGGCCGCACTGAGGGGCCAGTCAGTTACACAGTGACAGGGCCGCACTGAGGGGTTAGTCCGTCACACAGTGACAGGGCCGCACTATCGAGGGGTCAGTCAGTCACACAATGACAGGGCCGCATTATCGAGGGGTCAGTCAGTCACGCAGTGACAGGGCCGCACTATCGAGGGGTCAGTCAGTCACACAGTGACAGGACCGCACTATCGAGGGGTCAGTCAGTCACACAATGACAGGGCTGCACTATCGAGTGGTCAGTCACACAGTGACAGGGCCGCACTATCGAGGGGTCAGTCAATCACACAGTGACAGGGCCGCGCTATCGAGGGGTCAGTCAGTCACACAGTGACAGGGCCGCACTATCGAGGGGTCAGTCAGTCACACAGTGACAGGGCCGCACTATCGAGGGGTCTGTCAGTCACACAGTGACAGGGCCGCACAATCGAGGGGTCAGTCCGTCACACAGTGACAGGGCCGCACTATCGAGGGGTCAGTCGCACAGTGACAGGGCCGCACTATCGAGGGGTCAGTCAGTCACACAGTGACAGGGCCGCACTATCGAGGGGTCAGTCCGTCACACAGTGACAGGGCCGCACTATCGAGGGGTCAGTCCGTCACACAGTGACAGGGCCTCACTATCGAGGGGTCAGTCAGTCACACAGTGACAGGGCCGCACTATCGAGGGGTCAGTCAGTCACACAGTGACAGGGCCGCACTATCGAGGGGTCAGTCAGTCACACAGTGACAGGTCCGCCCTATCGAGGGGTCAGTCGCACAGTGACAGGGCCGCACTATCGAGGTGTCAGTCAGTCACACAGTGACAGGGCCGCACAATCGAGGGGTCAGTTCGTCACACAGTGACAGGGCCGCACTATCGATGGGTCAGTCACACAGTGACAGGGCCGAACTATTGAGGGGTCAGTCAGTCACACAGTGACAGGGCCGCAGTATCGAGGGGTCAGTCAGTGACACAGTGACGGGGCGCACTATCGAGGGCTCAGTCAGTTACACAGTGACAGGGCCACACTGAGGGGTCAGTCAGTTACACAGTGACAGGGCCGCACTGAGGGGCCAGTCAGTTACACAGTGACAGGGCCGCACTGAGGGGTTAGTCCGTCACACAGTGACAGGGCCGCACTATCGAGGGGTCAGTCAGTCACACAATGACAGGGCCGCATTATCGAGGGGTCAGTCAGTCACGCAGTGACAGGGCCGCACTATCGAGGGGTCAGTCAGTCACACAGTGACAGGACCGCACTATCGAGGGGTCAGTCAGTCACACAATGACAGGGCTGCACTATCGAGTGGTCAGTCACACAGTGACAGGGCCGCACTATCGAGGGGTCAGTCAATCACACAGTGACAGGGCCGCGCTATCGAGGGGTCAGTCAGTCACACAGTGACAGGGCCGCACTATCGAGGGGTCAGTCAGTCACACAGTGACAGAGCCGCACTATCGAGGGGTCAGTCACACAGTGACAGGGCCGAACTATTGAGGGGTCAGTCAGTCACACAGTGACAGGGCCGCACTATTGAGGGGTCAGTCCGTCACACAGTGACAGGGCCGCACTATCGATGGGTCAGTCACACAGTGACAGGGCCGAACTATTGAGGGGTCAGTCAGTCACACAGTGACAGGGCCGCACAATCGAGGGGTCAGTCCGTCACACAGTGACAGGGCCGCACTATCGATGGGTCAGTCACACAGTGACAGGGCCGAACTATTGAGGGGTCAGTCAGTCACACAGTGACAGGGCTGCAGTATCGAGGGGTCAGTCAGTCACACAGTGACGTGGCGCACTATCGAGGGGTCAGTCAGTTACACAGTGACAGGGCCACACTGAGGGGTCAGTCAGTTACACAGTGACAGGGCCGCACTGAGGGGCCAGTCAGTTACACAGTGACAGGGCCGCACTGAGGGGTTAGTCCGTCACACAGTGACAGGGCCGCACTGAGGGGTCAGTCCGTCACACAGTGACAGGGCCGCACTATCGAGGGGTCAGTCACACAGTGACAGGGCCGCACTATCGAGGGGTCAGTCAGTCACACAGACAGGGCCGTACTATCGAGGGGTCAGTCACACGGTGACTTGGCCACACTATCAAGGGGTCAGTCAGTTACACAGTGACAGGGCCGCACTGAGGGGTCAGTCAGTTACACAGTGACAGGGCCGCACTGAGGGGTCAGTCAGACACACAGTGACAGGGCCGCGCTATCGAGGGTCGGTCACACAGTGACAGGGCCGCACTATCGAGGGGTCAGTCAGTCACACAGTGACAGGGCCGCACTATCGAGAGGTCAGTCAGTCACACAGTGACAGGGCCGCACTATCGAGGGGTCAGTCAGTCACACAGTGACAGGGCCGCACTATCGAGGGGTCAGTCAGTCACACAGTGACAGGGCCGCACTATCGAGGGGTCAGTCAGTCACACAATGACAGGGCCGCACTATCGAGGGGTCAGTCAGTCACACAGTGACAGGGCCGCACTATCGAGGGGTCAGTCACACAGTGACAGGCCCGCACTATCGAGGGGTCAGTCAGTCACACAGTGACAGGGCCACAATATCGAGGGGTCAGTCACACAGTGACAGGGCCGCACTATCGAGGGGTCAGTCAGTCACACAATGACAGGGCCGCACTATCGAGGGGTCAGTCAGTCACACAGTGACAGGGCCGCACTATCGAGGGGTCAGTCAGTCACACAGTGACAGGGCCGCACTATCGAGGGGTCAGTCACACAGTGACAGGCCCGCACTATCGAGGGGTCAGTCAGTCACACAGTGACAGGGCCACAATATCGAGGGGTCAGTCACACAGTGACAGGGCCGCACTATCGAGGGGTCAGTCACACAGTGACAGGGCCGCACTATCGAGGGGTCAGTCAATCACACAGTGACAGGGCCGCGCCATCGAGGGGTCAGTCAGTCACACAGTGACAGGGCCGCACTATCGAGGGGTCAGTCAGTCACACAGTGACAGGGCCGCACTATCGAGGGGTCAGTCAGTCACACAGTGACAGGGCCGCACTATCGAGGGGTCAGTCGCACAGTGACAGGGCCGCACTATCGAGGGGTCAGTCAATCACACAGTGACAGGGCCACACGATCGAGGGGTCAGTCAGCCACACAGTGACAAGGCCACAATATCGAGGGGTCAGTCACACAGTGACAGGGCCGCACTATCGAGGGGTCAGTCACACAGTGACAGGGCCGCACTATCGAGGGGTCAGTCAATCACACAGTGACAGGGCCGCGCCATCGAGGGGTCAGTCAGTCACACAGTGACAGGGCCGCACTATCGAGGGGTCAGTCAGTCACACAGTGACAGGGCCGCACTATCGAGGGGTCAGTCAGTCACACAGTGACAGGTCCGCCCTATCGAGGGGTCAGTCGCACAGTGACAGGGCCGCACTATCGAGGTGTCAGTCAGTCACACAGTGACAGGGCCGCACAATCGAGGGGTCAGTTCGTCACACAGTGACAGGGCCGCACTATCGATGGGTCAGTCACACAGTGACAGGGCCGAACTATTGAGGGGTCAGTCAGTCACACAGTGACAGGGCCGCAGTATCGAGGGGTCAGTCAGTGACACAGTGACGGGGCGCACTATCGAGGGCTCAGTCAGTTACACAGTGACAGGGCCACACTGAGGGGTCAGTCAGTTACACAGTGACAGGGCCGCACTGAGGGGCCAGTCAGTTACACAGTGACAGGGCCGCACTGAGGGGTTAGTCCGTCACACAGTGACAGGGCCGCACTATCGAGGGGTCAGTCAGTCACACAATGACAGGGCCGCATTATCGAGGGGTCAGTCAGTCACGCAGTGACAGGGCCGCACTATCGAGGGGTCAGTCAGTCACACAGTGACAGGACCGCACTATCGAGGGGTCAGTCAGTCACACAATGACAGGGCTGCACTATCGAGTGGTCAGTCACACAGTGACAGGGCCGCACTATCGAGGGGTCAGTCAATCACACAGTGACAGGGCCGCGCTATCGAGGGGTCAGTCAGTCACACAGTGACAGGGCCGCACTATCGAGGGGTCAGTCAGTCACACAGTGACAGGGCCGCACTATCGAGGGGTCTGTCAGTCACACAGTGACAGGGCCGCACAATCGAGGGGTCAGTCCGTCACACAGTGACAGGGCCGCACTATCGAGGGGTCAGTCGCACAGTGACAGGGCCGCACTATCGAGGGGTCAGTCAGTCACACAGTGACAGGGCCGCACTATCGAGGGGTCAGTCCGTCACACAGTGACAGGGCCGCACTATCGAGGGGTCAGTCCGTCACACAGTGACAGGGCCTCACTATCGAGGGGTCAGTCAGTCACACAGTGACAGGGCCGCACTATCGAGGGGTCAGTCAGTCACACAGTGACAGGGCCGCACTATCGAGGGGTCAGTCGGTCACACAGTGACAGGGCCGCACTGAGGGGTCAGTCAGTTACACAGTGACAGGGCCGCACTGAGGGGTCAGTCAGTCACACAGTGACAGGGCCGCACTGAGGGGTCAGTCAGTCACACAGTGACAGGGCCGCACTGAGGGGTCAGTCAGTTCCACAGTGACAGGGCCGCACTGAGGGGTCAGTCAGTTACACAGTGACAGGGCCGCACTATCGAGGGGTCAGTCGCACAGTGACAGGGCCGCACTATCGAGGGGTCAGTCAGTCACATAGTGACAGGGCCGCACTATCGAGGGGTCAGTCACACGGTGACTTGGCCACACTATCGATGGGTCAGTCAGTTACTCAGTGACAGGGCCGCGCAATCGAGGGGTCAGTCAGTCACACAGTGACAGGGCCGCACTATCGAGGGGTTAGTCAGTCACACAGTGACACGGCCACATTATCGAGAGGTGAGTCAGTCACATGGTGACAGGGCTGCACTATCGAGGGGTCAGTCACACAGTGACAGGGCCGCACTTTCGAGGGGTCAGTCACTCAGTGACAGGGCCGCACTATCGAGGGGTCAGTCAGTCACACAGTGACACGGCCACATTATCGAGAGGTGAGTCAGTCACACGGTGACAGGGCTGCACTATCGAGGGGTCAGTCAGTCACACTGTGACAGGGCCGCAGTATCGAGGGGTCAGTCAGTCACACAGTGACAGGGCCGCAGTATCGAGGGGTCAGTCAGTCACACAGTGACAGGGATCGAGGGGTCACAGTCACACGGTGACAGGGCCACACTATCGAGGGGTCAGTCAGTCACACAGTGACAAGGCCACAATATCGAGGGGTCAGTCAGTCACACAGTGACAGGGCTGCACTATCGAGGGGTCAGTCAGTCACACAGTGATAAGGCCACAATATCAAGGGGTCAGTCAGTCACACAGTGACAAGGCCACAATATCAAAGGGTCAGTCAGTCACACAGTGACAAGGCCACAATATCAAGGGGTCAGTCAGTCACACAGTGACAAGGCCACAATATCAAGGGGTCAGTCAGTCACACAGTGATAGGGCCACACGATCGAGGGGTCAGTCAGCCACACAGTGACAAGGCCACAATATCAAGGGGTCAGTCAGTCACACAGTGATAGGGCCACACGATCGAGGGGTCAGTCAGCCACACAGTGACAAGGCCACAATATCGAGGGGTCAGTCACACAGTGACAGGGCCGCACTATCGAGGGGACAGTCACACAGTGACAGGGCCGCACTATCGAGGGGTCAGTCAATCACACAGTGACAGGGCCGCGCCATCGAGGGGTCAGTCAGTCACACAGTGACAGGGCCGCACTATCGAGGGGTCAGTCAGTCACACAGTGACAGGGCCGCACTATCGAGGGGTCAGTCGCACAGTGACAGGGCCGCACTATCGAGGGGTCAGTCAATCACACAGTGACAGGGCCACACGATCGAGGGGTCAGTCAGCTACACAGTGACAAGGCCACAATATCGAGGGGTCAGTCACACAGTGACAGGGCCGCACTATCGAGGGGTCAGTCACACAGTGACAGGGCCGCACTATAGAGGGGTCAGTCAATCACACAGTGACAGGGCCGCGCCATCGAGGGGTCAGTCAGTCACACAGTGACAGGGCCGCACTATCGAGGGGTCAGTCAGTCACACAGTGACAGGGCCGCACTATCGAGGGGTCAGTCAGTCACACAGTGACAGGGCCGCACTATCGAGTGGTCAGTCGCACAGTGACAGGGCCGCACTATCGAGGTGTCAGTCAGTCACACAGTGACAGGGCCGCACAATCGAGGGGTCAGTCCGTCACACAGTGACAGGGCCGCACTATCGATGGGTCAGTCACACAGTGACAGGGCCGAACTATTGAGGGGTCAGTCAGTCACACAGTGACAGGGCCGCACTATCGATGGGTCAGTCACACAGTGACAGGGCCGAACTATTGAGGGGTCAGTCAGTCACACAGTGACAGGGCCGCAGTATCGAGGGGTCAGTCAGTGACACAGTGACGGGGCGCACTATCGAGGGCTCAGTCAGTTACACAGTGACAGGGCCACACTGAGGGGTCAGTCAGTTACACAGTGACAGGGCCGCACTGAGGGGCCAGTCAGTTACACAGTGACAGGGCCGCACTGAGGGGTTAGTCCGTCACACAGTGACAGGGCCGCACTGAGGGGTCAGTCCGTCACACAGTGACAGGGCCGCACTATCGAGGGGTCAGTCACACAGTGACAGGGCCGCACTATCGAGGGGTCAGTCAGTCACACAGACAGGGCCGTACTATCGAGGGGTCAGTCACACGGTGACTTGGCCACACTATCAAGGGGTCAGTCAGTTACACAGTGACAGGGCCGCACTGAGGGGTCAGTCAGTTACACAGTGACAGGGCCGCACTGAGGGGTCAGTCAGACACACAGTGACAGGGCCGCGCTATCGAGGGTCGGTCACACAGTGACAGGGCCGCACTATCGAGGGGTCAGTCAGTCACACAGTGACAGGGCCGCACTATCGAGAGGTCAGTCAGTCACACAGTGACAGGGCCGCACTATCGAGGGGTCAGTCAGTCACACAGTGACAGGGCCGCACTATCGAGGGGTCAGTCAGTCACACAGTGACAGGGCCGCACTATCGAGGGGTCAGTCAGTCACACAATGACAGGGCCGCACTATCGAGGGGTCAGTCAGTCACACAGTGACAGGGCCGCACTATCGAGGGGTCAGTCACACAGTGACAGGCCCGCACTATCGAGGGGTCAGTCAGTCACACAGTGACAGGGCCACAATATCGAGGGGTCAGTCACACAGTGACAGGGCCGCACTATCGAGGGGTCAGTCAGTCACACAATGACAGGGCCGCACTATCGAGGGGTCAGTCAGTCACACAGTGACAGGGCCGCACTATCGAGGGGTCAGTCAGTCACACAGTGACAGGGCCGCACTATCGAGGGGTCAGTCACACAGTGACAGGCCCGCACTATCGAGGGGTCAGTCAGTCACACAGTGACAGGGCCACAATATCGAGGGGTCAGTCACACAGTGACAGGGCCGCACTATCGAGGGGTCAGTCACACAGTGACAGGGCCGCACTATCGAGGGGTCAGTCAATCACACAGTGACAGGGCCGCGCCATCGAGGGGTCAGTCAGTCACACAGTGACAGGGCCGCACTATCGAGGGGTCAGTCAGTCACACAGTGACAGGGCCGCACTATCGAGGGGTCAGTCAGTCACACAGTGACAGGGCCGCACTATCGAGGGGTCAGTCGCACAGTGACAGGGCCGCACTATCGAGGGGTCAGTCAATCACACAGTGACAGGGCCACACGATCGAGGGGTCAGTCAGCCACACAGTGACAAGGCCACAATATCGAGGGGTCAGTCACACAGTGACAGGGCCGCACTATCGAGGGGTCAGTCACACAGTGACAGGGCCGCACTATCGAGGGGTCAGTCAATCACACAGTGACAGGGCCGCGCCATCGAGGGGTCAGTCAGTCACACAGTGACAGGGCCGCACTATCGAGGGGTCAGTCAGTCACACAGTGACAGGGCCGCACTATCGAGGGGTCAGTCAGTCACACAGTGACAGGTCCGCCCTATCGAGGGGTCAGTCGCACAGTGACAGGGCCGCACTATCGAGGTGTCAGTCAGTCACACAGTGACAGGGCCGCACAATCGAGGGGTCAGTTCGTCACACAGTGACAGGGCCGCACTATCGATGGGTCAGTCACACAGTGACAGGGCCGAACTATTGAGGGGTCAGTCAGTCACACAGTGACAGGGCCGCAGTATCGAGGGGTCAGTCAGTGACACAGTGACGGGGCGCACTATCGAGGGCTCAGTCAGTTACACAGTGACAGGGCCGCACTGAGGGGCCAGTCAGTTACACAGTGACAGGGCCGCACTGAGGGGTTAGTCCGTCACACAGTGACAGGGCCGCACTATCGAGGGGTCAGTCAGTCACACAATGACAGGGCCGCATTATCGAGGGGTCAGTCAGTCACGCAGTGACAGGGCCGCACTATCGAGGGGTCAGTCAGTCACACAGTGACAGGACCGCACTATCGAGGGGTCAGTCAGTCACACAATGACAGGGCTGCACTATCGAGTGGTCAGTCACACAGTGACAGGGCCGCACTATCGAGGGGTCAGTCAATCACACAGTGACAGGGCCGCGCTATCGAGGGGTCAGTCAGTCACACAGTGACAGGGCCGCACTATCGAGGGGTCAGTCAGTCACACAGTGACAGGGCCGCACTATCGAGGGGTCTGTCAGTCACACAGTGACAGGGCCGCACAATCGAGGGGTCAGTCCGTCACACAGTGACAGGGCCGCACTATCGAGGGGTCAGTCGCACAGTGACAGGGCCGCACTATCGAGGGGTCAGTCAGTCACACAGTGACAGGGCCGCACTATCGAGGGGTCAGTCCGTCACACAGTGACAGGGCCGCACTATCGAGGGGTCAGTCCGTCACACAGTGACAGGGCCTCACTATCGAGGGGTCAGTCAGTCACACAGTGACAGGGCCGCACTATCGAGGGGTCAGTCAGTCACACAGTGACAGGGCCGCACTATCGAGGGGTCAGTCGGTCACACAGTGACAGGGCCGCACTGAGGGGTCAGTCAGTTACACAGTGACAGGGCCGCACTGAGGGGTCAGTCAGTCACACAGTGACAGGGCCGCACTGAGGGGTCAGTCAGTCACACAGTGACAGGGCCGCACTGAGGGGTCAGTCAGTTCCACAGTGACAGGGCCGCACTGAGGGGTCAGTCAGTTACACAGTGACAGGGCCGCACTATCGAGGGGTCAGTCGCACAGTGACAGGGCCGCACTATCGAGGGGTCAGTCAGTCACATAGTGACAGGGCCGCACTATCGAGGGGTCAGTCACACGGTGACTTGGCCACACTATCGATGGGTCAGTCAGTTACTCAGTGACAGGGCCGCGCAATCGAGGGGTCAGTCAGTCACACAGTGACAGGGCCGCACTATCGAGGGGTTAGTCAGTCACACAGTGACACGGCCACATTATCGAGAGGTGAGTCAGTCACATGGTGACAGGGCTGCACTATCGAGGGGTCAGTCACACAGTGACAGGGCCGCACTTTCGAGGGGTCAGTCACTCAGTGACAGGGCCGCACTATCGAGGGGTCAGTCAGTCACACAGTGACACGGCCACATTATCGAGAGGTGAGTCAGTCACACGGTGACAGGGCTGCACTATCGAGGGGTCAGTCAGTCACACTGTGACAGGGCCGCAGTATCGAGGGGTCAGTCAGTCACACAGTGACAGGGCCGCAGTATCGAGGGGTCAGTCAGTCACACAGTGACAGGGATCGAGGGGTCACAGTCACACGGTGACAGGGCCACACTATCGAGGGGTCAGTCAGTCACACAGTGACAAGGCCACAATATCGAGGGGTCAGTCAGTCACACAGTGACAGGGCTGCACTATCGAGGGGTCAGTCAGTCACACAGTGATAAGGCCACAATATCAAGGGGTCAGTCAGTCACACAGTGACAAGGCCACAATATCAAAGGGTCAGTCAGTCACACAGTGACAAGGCCACAATATCAAGGGGTCAGTCAGTCACACAGTGACAAGGCCACAATATCAAGGGGTCAGTCAGTCACACAGTGATAGGGCCACACGATCGAGGGGTCAGTCAGCCACACAGTGACAAGGCCACAATATCAAGGGGTCAGTCAGTCACACAGTGATAGGGCCACACGATCGAGGGGTCAGTCAGCCACACAGTGACAAGGCCACAATATCGAGGGGTCAGTCACACAGTGACAGGGCCGCACTATCGAGGGGACAGTCACACAGTGACAGGGCCGCACTATCGAGGGGTCAGTCAATCACACAGTGACAGGGCCGCGCCATCGAGGGGTCAGTCAGTCACACAGTGACAGGGCCGCACTATCGAGGGGTCAGTCAGTCACACAGTGACAGGGCCGCACTATCGAGGGGTCAGTCGCACAGTGACAGGGCCGCACTATCGAGGGGTCAGTCAATCACACAGTGACAGGGCCACACGATCGAGGGGTCAGTCAGCTACACAGTGACAAGGCCACAATATCGAGGGGTCAGTCACACAGTGACAGGGCCGCACTATCGAGGGGTCAGTCACACAGTGACAGGGCCGCACTATAGAGGGGTCAGTCAATCACACAGTGACAGGGCCGCGCCATCGAGGGGTCAGTCAGTCACACAGTGACAGGGCCGCACTATCGAGGGGTCAGTCAGTCACACAGTGACAGGGCCGCACTATCGAGGGGTCAGTCAGTCACACAGTGACAGGGCCGCACTATCGAGTGGTCAGTCGCACAGTGACAGGGCCGCACTATCGAGGTGTCAGTCAGTCACACAGTGACAGGGCCGCACAATCGAGGGGTCAGTCCGTCACACAGTGACAGGGCCGCACTATCGATGGGTCAGTCACACAGTGACAGGGCCGAACTATTGAGGGGTCAGTCAGTCACACAGTGACAGGGCTGCAGTATCGAGGGGTCAGTCAGTCACACAGTGACGTGGCGCACTATCGAGGGGTCAGTCAGTTACACAGTGACAGGGCCACACTGAGGGGTCAGTCAGTTACACAGTGACAGGGCCGCACTGAGGGGCCAGTCAGTTACACAGTGACAGGGCCGCACTGAGGGGTTAGTCCGTCACACAGTGACAGGGCCGCACTGAGGGGTCAGTCCGTCACACAGTGACAGGGCCGCACTATCGAGGGGTCAGTCACACAGTGACAGGGCCGCACTTTCGAGGGGTCAGTCAGTCACACAGACAGGGCCGTACTATCGAGGGGTCAGTCACACGGTGACTTGGCCACACTATCAAGGGGTCAGTCAGTTACACAGTGACAGGGCCGCACTGAGGGGTCAGTCAGTTACACAGTGACAGGGCCGCACTGAGGGGTCAGTCAGACACACAGTGACAGGGCCGCGCTATCGAGGGTCGGTCACACAGTGACAGGGCCGCACTATCGAGAGGTCAGTCAGTCACACAGTGACAGGGCTGCACTATCGAGGGGTCAGTCAGTCACACAGTGACAGGGCCGCACTATCGAGGGGTCAGTCAGTCACACAGTGACAGGGCCGCACTATCGAGGGGTCAGTCAGTCACACAATGACAGGGCCGCACTATCGAGGGGTCAGTCAGTCACACAGTGACAGGGCCGCACTATCGAGGGGTCAGTCAGTCACACAGTGACAGGGCCGCACTATCGAGGGGTCAGTCACACAGTGACAGGCCCGCACTATCGAGGGGTCAGTCAGTCACACAGTGACAGGGCCGCACTATCGAGGGGTCAGTCAGCCACACAGTGACAGGGCCGCACTATCGAGGGGTCAGTCAGTCACACAATGACAGGGCTGCACTCTCGAGTGGTCAGTCACACAGTGACAGGGCCGTACTATCGAGGGTCAGTCAATCACAGTGACAGGGCCGCGCTATCGAGGGGTCAGTCGCACAGTGACAGGGCCGCACTATCGAGGGGTCAGTCAGTTACACAGTGACAGGGCTGCACTATCGAGAGGTCAGTCGCACAGTGACAGGGCCGCACTATCGAGGGGTCAGTCAGTCACACAGTGACAGGGCCGCGCCATCGAGGGGTCAGTCAGTCACACAGTGACAGGGCCGCACTATCGATGGGTCAGTCAGTCACACAGTGACAGGGCCGCACTATCGAGGGGTCAGTCAGTCACACAGTGACAGGGCCGCACTATCGAGGGGTCAGTCAGTCACACAGTGACAGGGCCGCACTATCGAGGGGTCAGTCGCACAGTGACAGGGCCGCACTATCGAGGTGTCAGTCAGTCACACAGTGACAGGGCCGCACAATCGAGGGGTCAGTCCGTCACACAGTGACAGGGCCGCACTATCGATGGGTCAGTCACACAGTGACAGGGCCGAACTATTGAGGGGTCAGTCAGTCACACAGTGACAGGGCCGCAGTATCGAGGGGTCAGTCAGTCACACAGTGACAGGGCCGCACTGAGGGGTCAGTCAGTTACATAGTGACAGGGCCGCACTATCGAGAGGTCAGTCAGTCACACAGTGACAGGGCCGCACTGAGGGGTCAGTCAGTCACACAGTGACAGGGCCGCACTGAGGGGTCAGTCAGTTCCACAGTGACAGGGCCGCACTGAGGGGTCAGTCAGTTACACAGTGACGGGGCCGCACTATCGAGAGGTCAGTCGCACAGTGACAGGGCCGCACTATCGAGGGGTCAGTCAGTCACACAGTGACAGGGCCGCACTATCGAGGGGTCAGTCACACGGTGACTTGGCCACACTATCGAGGGGTCAGTCAGTTACTCAGTGACAGGGCCGCGCAATCGAGGGGTCAGTCAGTCACACAGTGACAGGGCCGCACTATCGAGGGGTTAGTCAGTCACACAGTGACACGGCCACATTATAGAGAGGTGAGTCAGTCACATGGTGACAGGGCTGCACTATCGAGGGGTCAGTCACACAGTGACAGGGCCGCACTTTCGAGGGGTCAGTCACTCAGTGACAGGGCCGCACTATCGAGGGGTCAGTTAGTCACAGAGTGACACGGCCACATTATCGAGAGGTGAGTCAGTCACACGGTGACAGGGCTGCACTATCGAGGGGGTCAGTCAGTCACACTGTGACAGGGCCGCAGTATCGAGGGGTCAGTCAGTCACACAGTGACAGGGCCGCAGTATCGAGGGGTCAGTCAGTCACACAGTGACAGGGATCGAGGGGTCACAGTCACACGGTGACAGGGCCACACTATCGAGGGGTCAGTCAGTCACACAGTGACAAGGCCACAATATCGAGGGGTCAGTCAGTCACACAGTGATAAGGCCACAATATCAAGGGGTCAGTCAGTCACACAGTGACAAGGCCACAATATCAAGGGGTCAGTCAGTCACACAGTGATAGGGCCACACGATCGAGGGGTCAGTCAGCCACACAGTGACAAGGCCACAATATCAAGGGGTCAGTCAGTCACACAGTGATAGGGCCACACGATCGAGGGGTCAGTCAGCCACACAGTGACAAGGCCACAATATCAAGGGGTCAGTCAGTCACACAGTGATAGGGCCACACGATCGAGGGGTCAGTCAGCCACACAGTGACAAGGCCACAATATCGAGGGGTCAGTCACACAGTGACAGGGCCGCACTATCGAGGGGTCAGTCACACAGTGACAGGGCCACACGATCGAGGGGTCAGTCAATCACACAGTGACAGGGCCGCGCCATCGAGGGGTCAGTCAGTCACACAGTGACAGGGCCGCACTATCGAGGGGTCAGTCAGTCACACAGTGACAGGGCCGCACTATCGAGGGGTCAGTCAGTCACACAGTGACAGGGCCGCACTATCGAGGGGTCAGTCAATCACACAGTGACAGGGCCGCGCCATCGAGGGGTCAGTCAGTCACACAGTGACAGGGCCGCACTATCGAGGGGTCAGTCAGTCACACAGTGACAGGGCCGCACTATCGAGGGGTCAGTCAGTCACACAGTGACAGGGCCGCACTATCGAGGGGTCAGTCGCACAGTGACAGGGCCGCACTATCGAGGGGTCAGTCAATCACACAGTGACAGGGCCACACGATCGAGGGGTCAGTCAGCCACACAGTGACAAGGCCACAATATCGAGGGGTCAGTCACACAGTGACAGGGCCGCACTATCGAGGGGTCAGTCACACAGTGACAGGGCCGCACTATCGAGGGGTCAGTCAGTCACACAGTGACAGGGCCGCACTATCGAGGGGTCCGTCAGTCACACAGTGACAGGGCCGCACTATCGAGGGGTCAGTCGCACAGTGACAGGGCCGCACTATCGAGGTATCAGTTAGTCACACAGTGACAGGGCCGAACTATTGAGGGGTCAGTCAGTCACACAGTGACAGGGCCGCAGTATCGAGGGGTCAGTCAGTCACACAGTGACGGGGCGCACTATCGAGGGGTCAGTCAGTTACACAGTGACAGGGCCACACTGAGGGGTTAGTCCGTCACACAGTGACAGGGCCGCACTGAGGGGTCAGTCCGTCACACAGTGACAGGGCCGCACTATCGAGGGGTCAGTCGCACAGTGACAGGGCCGCACTATCGAGGGGTCAGTCAGTCACACAGACAGGGCCGCACTATCGAGGGGTCAGTCACACGGTGACTTGGCCACACTATCAAGGGGTCAGTCAGTTACACAGTGACAGGGCCGCACTGAGGGGTCAGTCAGTTACACAGTGACAGGGCCGCACTGAGGGGTCAGTCAGACACACAGTGACAGGGCCGCACTATCGAGGGTCGGTCACACAGTGACAGGGCCGCACTATCGAGAGGTCAGTCAGTCACACAGTGACAGGGCCGCACTATCGAGGGGTCAGTCAGTCACACAGTGACAGGGCCGCACTATCGAGGGGTCAGTCAGTCACACAGTGACAGGGCCGCACTATCGACTGGTCAGTCGCACAGTGACAGGGCCGCACTATCGAGGGGTCAGTCAGTCACGCAGTGACAGGGCCGCACTATCGAGGGGTCAGTCAGTCACACAGTGACAGGGCCGCACTATCGAGGAGTCAGTCACACAGTGACAGGCCCGCACTATCGAGGGGTCGGTCAGTCACACAGTGACAGGGCCGCACTATCGAGGGGTCAGTCAGCCACACAGTGACAGGGCCGCAATATCGAGGGGTCAGTCAGTCACACAATGACAGGGCTGCACTCTCGAGTGGTCAGTCACACAGTGACAGGGCCGCACTATCGAGGGGTCAGTCAATCACACAGTGACAGGGCCGCGCTATCGAGGGGTCAGTCGCACAGTGACAGGGCCGCACTATCGAGGGGTCAGTCAGTTACACAGTGACAGGGCTGCACTATCGAGAGGTCAGTCGCACAGTGACAGGGCCGCGCCATCGAGGGGTCAGTCAGTCACACAGTGACAGGGCCGCACTATCGATGGGTCAGTCAGTCACACAGTGACAGGGCCGCACTATCGAGGGGTCAGTCAGTCACACAGTGACAGGGCCGCACTATCGAGGGGTCAGTCAGTCACACAGTGACAGGGCCGCACTATCGAGGGGTCAGTCGCACAGTGACAGGGCCGCACTATCGAGGTGTCAGTCAGTCACACAGTGACAGGGCCGCACAATCGAGGGGTCAGTCCGTCACACAGTGACAGGGCCGCACTATCGATGGGTCAGTCACACAGTGACAGGGCCGAACTATTGAGGGGTCAGTCAGTCACACAGTGACAGGGCCGCAGTATCGAGGGGTCAGTCAGTCACACAGTGACAGGGCCGCACTGAGGGGTCAGTCAGTTACATAGTGACAGGGCCGCACTATCGAGAGGTCAGTCAGTCACACAGTGACAGGGCCGCACTGAGGGGTCAGTCAGTCACACAGTGAAAGGGCCGCACTGAGGGGTCAGTCAGTTCCACAGTGACAGGGCCGCACTGAGGGGTCAGTCAGTTACACAGTGACAGGGCCGCACTATCGAGAGGTCAGTCGCACAGTGACAGGGCCGCACTATCGAGGGGTCAGTCAGTCACACAGTGACAGGGCCGCACTATCGAGGGGTCAGTCACACGGTGACTTGGCCACACTATCGAGGGGTCAGTCAGTTACTCAGTGACAGGGCCGCGCAATCGAGGGGTCAGTCAGTCACACAGTGACAGGGCCGCACTATCGAGGGGTTAGTCAGTCACACAGTGACACGGCCACATTATAGAGAGGTGAGTCAGTCACATGGTGACAGGGCTGCACTATCGAGGGGTCAGTCACACAGTGACAGGGCCGCACTTTCGAGGGGTCAGTCACTCATTGACAGGGCCGCACTATCGAGGGGTCAGTCAGTCACACAGTGACACGGCCACATTATCGAGAGGTGAGTCAGTCACACGGTGACAGGGCTGCACTATCGAGGGGTCAGTCAGTCACACTGTGACAGGGCCGCAGTATCGAGGGGTCAGTCAGTCACACAGTGACAGGGCCGCAGTATCGAGGGGTCAGTCAGTCACACAGTGACAGGGATCGAGGGGTCACAGTCACACGGTGACAGGGCCACACTATCGAGGGGTCAGTCAGTCACACAGTGACAAGGCCACAATATCGAGGGGTCAGTCAGTCACACAGTGATAAGGCCACAATATCAAGGGGTCAGTCAGTCACACAGTGACAAGGCCACAATATCAAGGGGTCAGTCAGTCACACAGTGATAGGGCCACACGATCGAGGGGTCAGTCAGCCACACAGTGACAAGGCCACAATATCAAGGGGTCAGTCAGTCACACAGTGACAAGGCCACAATATCAAGGGGTCAGTCAGTCTCACAGTGATAGGGCCACACGATCGAGGGGTCAGTCAGCCACACAGTGACAAGGCCACAATATCAAGGGGTCAGTCAGTCACACAGTGATAGGGCCACAATATCAAGGGGTCAGTCAGTCACACAGTGATAGGGCCACACGATCGAGGGGTCAGTCAGCCACACAGTGACAAGGCCACAATATCGAGGGGTCAGTCACACAGTGACAGGGCCGCACTATCGAGGGGTCAGTCACACAGTGACAGGGCCGCACTATCGAGGGGTCAGTCAATCACACAGTGACAGGGCCGCGCCATCGAGGGGTCAGTCAGTCACACAGTGACAGGGCCGCACTATCGAGGGGTCAGTCAGTCACACAGTGACAGGGCCGCACTATCGAGGGGTCAGTCAGTCACACAGTGACAGGGCCGCACTATCGAGGGGTCAGTCGCACAGTGACAGGGCCGCACTATCGAGGGGTCAGTCAATCACACAGTGACAGGGCCACACGATCGAGGGGTCAGTCAGCCACACAGTGACAAGGCCACAATATCGAGGGGTCAGTCACACAGTGACAGTGCCGCACTATCGAGGGGTCAGTCACACAGTGACAGGGCCGCACTATCGAGGGGTCAGTCAATCACACAGTGACAGGGCCGCGCCATCGAGGGGTCAGTCAGTCACACAGTGACAGGGCCGCACTATCGAGGGGTCAGTCAGTCACACAGTGACAGGGCCGCACTATCGAGGGGTCAGTCAGTCACACAGTGACAGGGCCGCACTATCGAGGGGTCAGTCGCACAGTGACAGGGCCGCACTATCGAGGTGTCAGTCAGTCACACAGTGACAGGGCCGCACAATCGAGGGGTCAGTCCGTCACACAGTGACAGGGCCGCACTATCGATGGGTCAGTCACACAGTGACAGGGCCGAACTATTGAGGGGTCAGTCAGTCACACAGTGACAGGGCCGCAGTATCGAGGGGTCAGTCAGTCACACAGTGACGGGGCGCACTATCGAGGGGTCAGTCAGTTACACAGTGACAGGGCCACACTGAGGGGTCAGTCAGTTACACAGTGACAGGGCCGCACTATCGAGGGGCCAGTCAGTTACACAGTGACAGGGCCGCACTGAGGGGTTAGTCCGTCACACAGTGACAGGGCCGCACTGAGGGGTCAGTCCGTCACACAGTGACAGGGCCGCACTATCGAGGGGTCAGTCGCACAGTGACAGGGCCGCACTATCGAGGGGTCAGTCAGTCACACAGACAGGGCCGCACTATCGAGGGGTCAGTCACACGGTGACTTGGCCACACTATCAAGGGGTCAGTCAGTTACACAGTGACAGGGACGCACTGAGGGGTCAGTCAGTTACACAGTGACAGGGCCGCACTGAGGGGTCAGTCAGACACACAGTGACAGGGCCGCACTATCGAGGGTCGGTCACACAGTGACAGGGCCGCACTATCGAGAGGTCAGTCAGTCACACAGTGACAGGGCCGCACTATCGAGGGGTCAGTCAGTCACACAGTGACAGGGCCGCACTATCGAGGGGTCAGTCAGTCACACAGTGACAGGGCCGCACTAGCGAGGGGTCAGTCAGTCACACAATGACAGGGCCGCACTATCGAGGGGTCAGTCAGTCACACAGTGACAGGGCCGCACTATCGAGGGGTCAGTCAGTCACACAGTGACAGGGCCGCACTATCGAGGGGTCAGTCACACAGTGACAGGCCCGCACTATCGAGGGGTCAGTCAGTCACACAGTGACAGGGCCGCAATATCGAGGGGTCAGTCAGCCACACAGTGACAGGGCCGCACTATCGAGGGGTCAGTCAGTCACACAATGACAGGGCTGCACTATCGAGTGGTCAGTCACACAGTGACAGGGCCGCACTATCGAGGGGTCAGTCAATCACACAGTGACAGGGCCGCGCTATCGAGGGGTCAGTCGCACAGTGACAGGGCCGCACTATCGAGGGGTCAGTCAGTTACACAGTGACAGGGCCGCACTATCGAGAGGTCAGTCGCACAGTGACAGGGCCGCGCCATCGAGGGGTCAGTCAGTCACACAGTGACAGGGCCGCACTATCGAGCCGTCAGTCAGTCACACAGTGACAGGGCCGCACTATCGAGGGGTCAGTCAGTCACACAGTGACAGGGCCGCACTATCGAGGGGTCAGTCAGTCACACAGTGACAGGGCCGCACTATCGAGGGGTCAGTCGCACAGTGACAGGGCCGCACTATCGAGGTGTCAGTCAGTCACACAGTGACAGGGCCGCACAATCGAGGGGTCAGTCCGTCACACAGTGACAGGGCCGCACTATCGATGGGTCAGTCACACAGTGACAGGGCCGAACTATTGAGGGGTCAGTCAGTCACACAGTGACAGGGCCGCAGTATCGAGGGGTCAGTCAGTCACACAGTGACAGGGCCGCACTATCGAAGGGTCAGTCAGTCACACAGTGATACGGCCGCACTAGTGAGGGGTCAGTCAGTCACACAGTGACACGGCCACACTGTCGAGGGGTCAGTCAGTCACACAGTAACAAGGCCGCACTATCAAGGGGTCAGTCAGTCACACAGTGACAGGGCCGCACTATCGAGGGGTCAGTCACACAATGACAGGGCCGCACTATGGAGGGGTCAGTCAGTCAAACAGTGACACGGCCGCACTCTCGAGGGGTCAGTCTGTCACACAGTGACAGGGCCGCACTATCGAGGGGTCGGTCACACAGTGACAGGGCCGCACTATCGAGGGGTCAGTCAATCACACAGTGACAGGGCCGCGCCATCGAGGGGTCAGTCAGTCACACAGTGACAGGGCCGCACTATCGAGGGGTCAGTCAGTCACACAGTGACAGGGCCGCACTATCGAGGGGTCAGTCAGTCTCACAGTGACAGGGCCGCACTATCGAGGGGTCAGTCGCACAGTGACAGGGCCGCACTATCGAGGTGTCAATCAGTCACACAGTGACAGGGCCGCACAATCGAGGGGTCAGTCCGTCACACAGTGACAGGGCCGCACTATCGAGGGGTCAGTCACACAGTGACAGGGCCGCAGTATCGAGGGGTCAGTCAGTCACACAGTGACGGGGCGCACTATCGAGGGGTCAGTCAGTTACACAGTGACAGGGCCACACTGAGGGGTCAGTCCGTCACACAGTGACAGGGCCGCACTGAGGGGTCAGTCCGTCACACAGTGACAGGGCCGCACTATCGAGGGGTCAGTCGCACAGTGACAGGGCCGCACTATCGAGGGGTCAGTCAGTCACACAGTGACAGGGCCGCACTATCGAGGGGTCAGTCACACGGTGACTTGGCCACACTATCAAGGGGTCAGTCAGTTACACAGTGACAGGGCCGCACTGAGGGGTCAATCAGTTACACAGTGATAGGGCCGCACTGAGGGGTCAGTCAGACACTCAGTGACAGGGCCGCACTATCGAGGGTCAGTCACACAGTGACAGGGCCGCACTATCGAGGGGTCAGTCAATCACACAGTGACAGGGCCGCACTATCGAGGGGTCAGTCAGTCACACAATGACAGGGCCGCACTATCGAGGGGTCAGTCAGTCACACAGTGACAGGGCCGCACTATCGAGGGGTCAGTCAGTCACACAGTGACAGGGCCGCACTATCGAGGGGTCAGTCAGTCACACAGTGACAGGGCCGCACTATCGAGGGGTCAGTCACACAGTGACAGGGCCGCACTATCGAGAGGTGGGTCAGTCACACTGTGACAGGGCTGCACTATCGAGGGATCAGTCACACAGTGACAGGCCCGCACTATCGAGGGGTCAGTCAGTCACACAGTGACAGGGCCGCACTATCGAGGGGTCAGTCAGCCACACAGTGACAGGGCCGCACTATCGAGGGGTCAGTCAGTCACCCAATGACAGGGCTGCACTATCGAGTGGTCAGTCACACAGTGACAGGGCCGCACTATCGAGGGGTCAGTCAATCACACAGTGACAGGGCCGCGCTATCGAGGGGTCAGTCGCACAGTGACAGGGCCGCACTATCGAGGGGTCAGTCAGTCACACAGTGACAGGGCCGCACTGAGGGGTCAGTCAGTCACACAGTGACAGGGCCGCACTATGGAGGGTCGGTCACACAGTGACAGGGCCGCACTATCGAGAGGTCAGTCAGTCACACAGTGACAGGGCCGCACTATCGAGGGGTCAGTCGCACAGTGACAGGGCCGCACTATCGAGGTGTCAGTCAGTCACACAGTGACAGGGCCGCACTATCGAGGGTCGGTCACACAGTGACAGGGACGCATTATCGAGGGGTCAGTCAGTCACACAATGACAGGGCCGCACCATCGAGGGGTCAGTCAGTCACGCAGTGACAGGGCCGCACTATCGAGGGGTCAGTCAGTCACACAGTGACAGGACCGCACTATCGAGGGGTCAGTCAGTCACACAATGACACGGCCACATTATCGAGAGGTGAGTCAGTCACACGGTGACAGGGCTGCACTATCGAGGGGTCAGTCAGTCACACAGTGACAGGGCCGCAGTATCGAGGGGTCAGTCAGTCACACAGTGACAGGGCCGCAGTATCGAGGGGTCAGTCAGTCACACAGTGACAGGGATCGAGGGGTCACAGTCACACGGTGACAGGGCCACACTATCGAGGGGTCAGTCAGTCACACAGTGACAGGGCCGCACTATCGAGGGGTCAGTCAGTCACACAGTGATAAGGCCACAATATCAAGGGGTCAGTCAGTCACACAGTGACAAGGCCACAATATCAAGGGGTCAGTCAGTCACACAGTGATAGGGCCACACGATCGAGGGGTCAGTCAGCCACACAGTGACAAGGCCACAATATCGAGGGGTCAGTCACACAGTGACAGGGCCGCACTATCGAGGGGTCAGTCAGCCACATGGTGACAGGGCCGTACTATCGAGGGGTCAGTCACACGGTGACAGGGCCACACTATCAAGGGGTCAGTCAGTCACACAGTTATAGGGCCGCGCTATCGAGTGGTCAGTCAGTCACACAGTGTCAGGGCCGCACTATCGAGGGGTCAGTCAGTTACACAGTGACAGGGCCACACTATCGAGGGGTCAGTCAGTCACACAGTGGCAGGGCCGCACTGAGGGGTCAGTCAGTTACACAGTGACAGGGCCGCACTGAGGGGTCAGTCAGTCACACAGTGACAGGGCCGCACTGAGGGGTCAGTCAGTTCCACAGTGACAGGGCCGCACTGAGGGGTCAGTCAGTTACACAGTGACAGGGCCGCACTATCGAGGGGTCAGTCGCACAGTGACAGGGCCGCACTATCGAGGGGTCAGTCAGTCACACAGTGACAGGGCCGCACTATCGAGGGGTCAGTCACACGGTGACTTGGTCACACGGTGACTTGGCCACACTATCGAGGGGTCAGTCAGTTACTCAGTGACAGGGCCGCGCTATCGAGGGGTCAGTCAGTCACACAGTGACAGGGCCGCACTATCGAGGGGTCAGTCAGTCACACAGTGACACGGCCACATTATCGAGAGGTGAGTCAGTCACATGGTGACAGGGCTGCACTATCGAGGGGTCAGTCACACAGTGACAGGGCCGCACTATCGAGGGGTCAGTCAGTCACACAGTGACACGGCCACATTATCGAGAGGTGCGTCAGTCACACGGTGACAGGGCTGCACTATCGAGGGGTCAGTCAGTCACACAGTGACAGGGCCGCAGTATCGAGTGGTCAGTCAGTCACACAGTGACAGGGCCGCAGTATCGAGGGGTCAGTCAGTCACACAGTGACAGGGATCGAGGGGTCACAGTCACACAGTGACAGGGCCACACTATCGAGGGGTCAGTCAGTGACACAGTAACAAGGCCGCACTATCAAGGGGTCAGTCAGTCACACAGTGACAGGGCCGCACTATCGAGGGGTCAGTCACACAATGACAGGGCCGCACTATGGAGGGGTCAGTCAGTCACACAGTGACACGGCCGCACTCTCGAGGGGTCAGTCTGTCACACAGTGACAGGGCCGCACTATCGAGGGGTCGGTCACACAGTGACAGGGCCGCAGTATCGAGGGGTCAGTCAGTCACACAGTGACAGGGCCGCAGTATCGAGGGGTCAGTCAGTCACACAGTGACAGGGATCGAGGGGTCACAGTCACACGGTGACAGGGCCACACTATCGAGGGGTCAGTCAGTCACACAGTAACAAGGCCGCACTATCAAGGGGTCAGTCAGTCACACAGTGACAGGGCCGCACTATCGAGGGGTCAGTCACACAATGACAGGGCCGCACTATGGAGGGGTCAGTCAGTCACACAGTGACACGGCCGCACTCTCGAGGGGTCTGTCACACAGTGACAGGGCCGCACTATGGAGGGGTCGGTCACACAGTGACAGGGCCGCACTATCGAGGGGTCAGTCAATCACACAGTGACAGGGCCGCGCTATCGAGGGGTCAGTCAGTCACACAGTGACAGGGCCGCACTATCGAGGGGTCAGTCAGTCACACAGTGACAGGGCCGCACTATCGAGGGGTCAGTCACACGGTGACTTGGCCACACTATCGAGGGGTCAGTCAGTTACTCAGTGACAGGGCCACGCTATCGAGGGGTCAGTCAGTCACACAGTGACAGGGCCGCACTATTGAGGGGTTAGTCAGTCACACAGTGACACGGCCACATTATCGAGAGGTGAGTCAGTCACATGGTGACAGGGCTGCACTATCGAGGGGTCAGTCACACAGTGACAGGGCCGCACTATCGAGGGGTCAGTCACTCAGTGACAGGGCCGCACTATCGAGGGGTCAGTCAGTCACACAGTGACACGGCCACATTATCGAGAGGTGAGTCAGTCACACGGTGACAGGGCTGCACTATCGAGGGGTTAGTCAGTCACACTGTGACAGGGCCGCAGTATTGAGGGGTCAGTCAGTCACACAGTGACAGGGCCGCAGTATCGAGGGGTCAGTCAGTCACACAGTGACAGGGATCGAGGGGTCACAGTCACACGGTGACAGGGCCACACTATCGAGGGGTCAGTCAGTCACACAGTGACAAGGCCACAATATCGAGGGGTCAGTCAGTCACACAGTGACAGGGCCGCACTATCGAGGGGTCAGTCAGTCACACAGTGATAAGGCCACAATATCAAGGGGTCAGTCAGTCACACAGTGACAAGGCCACAATATCAAGGGGTCAGTCAGTCACACAGTGATAGGGCCACACGATCGAGGGGTCAGTCAGCCACACAGTGATAAGGCCACAATATCAAGGGGTCAGTCAGTCACACAGTGACAAGGCCACAATATCAAGGGGTCAGTCAGTCACACAGTGATAGGGCCACACGATCGAGGGGTCAGTCAGCCACACAGTGACAAGGCCACAATATCAAGGGGTCAGTCAGTCACACAGTGATAGGGCCACACGATCGAGGGGTCAGTCAGCCACACAGTGACAAGGCCACAATATCGAGGGGTCAGTCACACAGTGACAGGGCCGCACTATCGAGGGGTCAGTCAGTCACACAGTGACAGGGCCGCACTATCGAGGGGTCAGTCGGTCACACAGTGACAGGGCCGCACTGAGGGGTCAGTCAGTCACACAGTGACAGGGCCGCACTGAGGGGTCAGTCAGTTCCACAGTGACAGGGCCGCACTGAGGAGTCAGTCAGTTACACAGTGACAGGGCAGCACTATCGAGGGGTCAGTCGCACAGTGACAGGGCCGCACTATCGAGGGGTCAGTCAGTCACACAGTGACAGGGCCGCACTATCGAGGGGTCTGTCAGTCGCACAGTGACAGGGCCGCACTATCGAGGGGTCAGTCAGTTACTCAGTGACAGGGCCGCGCTATCGAGGGGTCAGTCAGTCACACAGTGACACGGCCACATTATCGAGAGGTGAGTCAGTCACACGGTGACAGGGCTGCACTATCGAGGGGTCAGTCACTCAGTGACAGGGCCGCACTATCGAGGGGTCAGTCAGTCACACGGTGACAGGGCCACACTATCGAGGGGTCAGTCAGTCACACAGTGATAGGGCCACACGATCGAGGGGTCAGTCAGCCACACAGTGACAAGGCCACAATATCGAGGGGTCAGTCACACGGTGACAGGGCCACACTATCAAGGGGTCAGTCAGTCACACAGTGACACGGCCACACTATCAAAGGGTCAGTCAGTCACACAGTGGACAGGGCCGCACTATCAAGGGGTCAGTCAGTCACACAGTTATAGGGCCGCGCTATCGAGTGGTCAGTCAGTCACACAGTGTCAGGGCCGCACTATCGAGGGGTCAGTCAGTTACACAGTGACAGGGCCGCACTGAGGGGTCAGTCAGTCACACAGTGACAGGGCCGCACTGAGGGGTCAGTCAGTTACACAGTGACAGGGCCGCACTGAGGGGTCAGTCAGTCACACAGTGACAGGGCCGCACTGAGGGGTCAGTCAGTTCCACAGTGACAGGGCCGCACTGTGGGGTCAGTCAGTTACACAGTGACAGGGCCGCACTATCGAGGGGTCAGTCAGTCACACAGTGACAGGGCCGCACTATCGAGGGGTCAGTCACACGGTGACAGGGCCGCACTATAGAGGGGTCAGTCACTCACACAGTGACAGGGCCGCGCTATCGAGGGGTCAGTCAGTCACACAGTGACAGGGCCGCACTATCGAGGGGTCTGTCAGTCACACAGTGACAGGGCCGCACAATCGAGGGGTCAGTCCGTCACACAGTGACAGGGCCGCACTATCGAGGGGTCAGTCGCACAGTGACAGGGCCGCACTATCGAGGGGTCAGCCAGTCACACAGTGACAGGGCCGCACTATCGAGGGGTCAGTCCGTCACACAGTGACAGGGCCGCACTATCGAGGGGTCAGTCCGTCACACAGTGACAGGGCCTCACTATCGAGGGGTCAGTCAGTCACACAGTGACAGGGCCGCACTCTCGAGGGGTCAGTCAGTCACACAGTGACAGGGCCGCACTATCGAGGGGTCAGTCGGTCACACAGTGACAGGGCCGCACTGAGGGGTCAGTCAGTTCCACAGTGACAGGGCCGCACTGAGGGGTCAGTCAGTTACACAGTGACAGGGCCGCACTATCGAGGGGTCAGTCGCACAGTGACAGGGCCGCACTATCGAGGGGTCAGTCAGTCACACAGTGACAGGGCCGCACTATCGATGGGTCAGTCGCACAGTGACAGGGCCGCACTATCGAGGGGTCAGTCAGTCACACAGTGACAGGGCCACACTATCGAGGGGTCAGTCAGTTACTCAGTGACAGGGCCGCGCTATCGAGGGGTCATTCAGTCACACAGTGACAGGGCCGCACTATCGAGGGGTTAGTCAGTCACACAGTGACATGGCCACATTATCGAGAGGTGAGTCAGTCACATGGTGACAGGGCTGCACTATCGAGGGGTCAGTCACACAGTGACAGGGCAGCACTATCGAGGGGTCAGTCACACAGTGACAGGGCCGCGCTATCGAGGGGTCATTCAGTCACACGGTGACAGGGCTGCACTATCGAGGGGTCAGTCAGTCACACAGTGACACGGCCGCACTCTCGAGGGGTCAGTCTGTCACACAGTGACAGGGCCGCACTATCGAGGGGTCGGTCACACAGTGACAGGGCCGCAGTATCGAGGGGTCAGTCAGTCACACAGTGACAGGGCCGCAATATCGAGGGGTCAGTCAGTCACACAGTGACAGGGATCGAGGGGTCACAGTCACACGGTGACAGGGCCACACTATCGAGGGGTCAGTCAGTCACACAGTACCAAGGCCGCACTATCAAGGGGTCAGTCAGTCACACAGTGACAGGGCCGCACTATCGAGGGGTCAGTCACACAATGACAGGGCCGCACTATGGAAGGGTCAGTCAGTCACACAGTGACAGGGCCGCACTATCGAGGGGTCAGTCAGTCACACAGTGACAGGGCCGCACTATCGAGGGGTCAGTCAGTCACACAGTGACAGGGCCGCACTATCGAGGGGTCGGTCAATCACACAGTGACACGGCCGCACTCTCGAGGGGTCAGTCTGTCACACAGTGACAGGGCCGCACTATCGAGGGGTCGGTCACACAGTGACAGGGTCGCACTATCGAGGGGTCAGTCAATCACACAGTGACAGGGCCGTGCTATCGAGGGGTCAGTCAGTCACACAGTGACAGGGCCGCACTATCGAGGGGTCAGTCAGTCACACAGTGACAGGGCCGCACTATCGAGGGGTCAGTCAGTCACACAGTGACAGGGCCGCACTATCGAGGGGTCAGTCGCACAGTGACAGGGCCGCACTATCGAGGTGTCAGTCAGTCACACAGTGACAGGGCCGCACAATCGAGGGGTCAGTCCGTCACACAGTGACAGGGCCACACTATCGAGGGGTCAGTCACACAGTGACAGGGCCGAACTATCGAGGGGTCAGTCAGTCACACAGTGACAGGGCCGCAGTATCGAGGGGTCAGTCAGTCACACAGTGACGGGGCGCACTATCGAGGGGTCAGTCAGTTACACAGTGACAGGGCCACACTGAGGGGTCAGTCAGTTACACAGTGACAGGGCCGCACTGAGGGGTCAGTCAGTTACACAGTGACAGGGCCGCACTGAGGGGTCAGTCCGTCACACAGTGACAGGGCCGCACTGAGGGGTCAGTCCGTCACACACTGACAGGGCCGCACTATCGAGGGGTCAGTCGCACAGTGACAGCGCCGCACTATCGAGGGGTCAGTCAGTCACACAGTGACAGGGCCGCACTATCGAGGGGTCAGTCACACGGTGAATTGGCCACACTATCAAGGGGTCAGTCAGTCACACAGTGACGGGGCGCACTATCAAGGGGTCAGTCAGTTACACAGTGACAGGGCCGCACTGAGGGGTCCGTCAGTCACACAGTGACAGGGCTGCACTATCGAGGGTCGGTCACACAGTGACAGGGCCGCACTATCGAGAGTTCAGTCAGTCACACAGTGACAGGGCCGCACTATCGAGGGGTCAGTCAGTCACACAGTGACAGGTTCCGCACTATCGAGGGGTCAGTCAGTCACACAGTGACAGGGCCGCACTATCGAGGGGTCAGTCAGTCACACAATGACAGGGCCGCACTATCGAGGGGTCAGTCAGTCACACAGTGACAGGGCCGCACTATGGAAGGGTCAGTCAGTCACACAGTGACAGGGCTGCACTATCGAGGGGTCAGTCACACAGTGACAGGGCTGCACTATTGAGCGGTCAGTCAATCACACAGTGACAGGGCCGCGCTATCGAGGGGTCAGTCAGTCACACTGTGACAGGGCCGCGCTATCGAGGGGTCAGTCAGTCACACAGAGACAGGGCCGCACTGAGGGGTCAGTCAGTCACACAGTGACAGGGCCGCACTATGGAGGGTCGGTCACACAGTGACAGGGCCGCACTATCGAGATTTCAGTCAGTCACACAGTGACAGGGCCGCACTATCGAGGGGTCAGTCAGTCGCACAGTGACAGGGCCGCACTATCGAGGTGTCAGTCAGTCACACAGTGACACGGCCGCACTATCGAGGGGTCAGTCAGTCACACAGTGACAG
Organism: Heterodontus francisci; assembly: GCF_036365525.1. Lineage (NCBI taxonomy): Eukaryota > Metazoa > Chordata > Chondrichthyes > Heterodontiformes > Heterodontidae > Heterodontus > Heterodontus francisci. Next base: position 11,038,337 of record NC_090377.1, read on the forward strand.
GGCCGCACTATCGAGGGTCGGTCACACAGTGACGGGGCCGCACTATCGAGGGGTCAGTCAGTCACACAGTGACAGGGCCGCACTATCGAGGGGTCAGTCAGTCACACAGTGACAGGACTGCACTATCGAGGGGTCAGTCAGTCACACAATGACAGGGCTGCACTATCGAGTGGTCAGTCACACAGTGACAGGGCCGCACTATCGAGGGGTCAGTCAATCACACAGTGACAGGGCCGCGCTATCGAGGGGTCAGTCAGTCACACAGTGACAGGGCCGCACTATCGAGGGGTCAGTCAGTCACACAGTGACAGGGCCGCACTATCGAGGGGTCAGTCAGTCACACAGTGACAGGGCCGCACTATCGAGGGGTCTGTCAGTCACACAGTGACAGGGCCGCACAATCGAGGGGTCAGTCCGTCACACAGTGACAGGGCCGCACTATCGAGGGGTCAGTCACACAGTGACAGGGCCGCACTATCGAGAGGTGAGTCAGTCACACTGTGACAGGGCTGCACTATCGAGGGGTCAGTCACACAGTGACAGGCCCGCACTATCGAGGGGTCAGTCAGTCACACAGTGACAGGGCCGCACTATCGAGGGGTCAGTCAGCCACACAGTGACAGGGCCGCACTCTCGAGGGGTCAGTCAGCCACACAGTGACAGGGCCGCACTATCGAGGGGTCAGTCAATCACACAGTGACAGGGCCGCGCTATCGAGGGGTCAGTCAGTCACACAGTGACAGGGCCGCGCTATCGAGGGGTCAGTCAGTCACACAGAGACAGAGCCGCACTGAGGGATCAGTCAGTCACACAGTGACAGGGCCGCACGATGGAGGGTCGGTCACACAGTGACAGGGCCGCACTATCGAGAGGTCAGTCAGTCACACAGTGACAGGGCCGCACTATCGAGGGGTCAGTCGCACAGTGACAGGGCCGCACTATCGAGGTGTCAGTCAGTCACACAGTGACACGGCCGCACTATCGAGGGGTCAGTCAGTCACACAGTGACAGGGCCGCACTATCGAGGGTCGGTCACACAGTGACAGGGCCGCACTATCGAGGTGTCAGTCAGTCACACAATGACAGGGCCGCACGATCGAGGGGTCAGTCAGTCACACAGTGACAGGGCCGCACTATCGAGGGGTCAGTCAGTCACACAGTGACAGGACCGCACTATCGAGGGGTCAGTCATTCACACAATGACAGGGCTGCACTATCGAGTGGTCAGTCACACAGTGACAGGGCCGCACTATCGAGGGGTCAGTCAATCACACAGTGACAGGGCCGCGCTATCGAGGGGTCAGTCAGTCACACAGTGACAGGGCCGAACTATCGAGGGGTCAGTCAGTCACACAGTGACAGGGCCGCACTATCGAGGGGTCAGTCAGTCACACAGTGACAGGGCCGCACTATCGAGGGGTCAGTCAGTCACACAGTGACAGGGCCGCACTATCGAGGGGTCTCAGTCACACAGTGACAGGGCCGCACAATCGAGGGGTCAGTCCTTCACACAGTGACAGGGCCGCACCATCGAGGGGTCAGTCGCACAGTGACAGGGCCGCACTATCGAGGGGTCAGTCAGTCACACAGTGACAGGGCCGCACTATCGAGGGGTCAGTCAGTCACACAGTGACAGGGCCGCACTATCGAGGGGTCAGTCAGTCACACAGTGACAGGGCCGCACAATCGAGGGGTCAGTCCGTCACACAGTGACAGGGCCGCACTATCGAGGGGTCAGTCGCACAGTGACAGGGCCTCACTATCGAGGGGTCAGTCAGTCACACAGTGACAGGGCCGCACTATCTAGGGGTCAGTCAGTCACACAGTGACAAGGCCGCACTATCGAGGGGTCAGTCGGTCACACAGTGACAGGGCCGCACTATCGAGGGGTCAGTCAGTTACACAGTGACAGGGCCACACTGAGGGGTCAGTCAGTTACACAGTGACAGGGCCGCACTGAGGGGTCAGTCAGTCACACAGTGACAGGGCCGCACTGAGGGGTCAGTCAGTTCCACAGTGACAGGGCCGTACTGAGGGGTCAGTCAGTTACACAGTGACAGGGCCGCACTATCGAGGGGTCAGTCGCACAGTGACAGGGCCGCACTATCGAGGGGTCAGTCAGTCACACAGTGACAGGGCCGCACTCTCGAGGGGTCAGTCACACGGTGACTTGGCCACACTATCGAGGGGTCAGTCAGTTACTCAGTGACAGGGCCGCGCTATCGAGGGGTCAGTCCGTCACACAGTGACAGGGCCGCACTATCGAGGGGTCAGTCAGTCACACAGTGACACGGCCACATTATCGAGAGGTGAGTCAGTCACCTGGTGACAGGGCCGCACTATCGAGGGGTCAGTCACACAGTGACAGGGCCGCACTATCGAGGGGTCAGTCACACAGTGACAGGGCCGCACTATCGAGGGGTCAGTCAGTCACACAGTGACAGGGCCGCAGTATCGAGGGGTCAGTCAGTCACACAGTGACAGGGCCGCAGTATCGAGGGGTCAGTCAGTCACACAGTGACAGGGATCGAGGGGTCACAGTCACACGGTGACAGGGCCAGACTATCGAGGGGTCAGTCAGTCACACAGTGACTAGGCCACAATATCGAGGGGTCAGTCAGTCACACAGTGACAGGGCCGCACTATCGAGGGGTCAGTCAGTCACACAGTGACAGGGCCGCACTATCGAGGGGTCAGTCAGTCACACAGTGACAGGGCCGCACTATCGAGGGGTCAGTCAGTCACACAATGACAGGGCTGCACTATCGAGTGGTCAGTCACACAGTGCCAGGGCCGCACCATCGAGGGGTCAGTCAATCACACAGTGACAGGGCCGCGCTATCGAGGGGTCAGTCAGTCACACAGTGACAGGGCCGCACTATCGAGGGGTCAGTCAGTCACACAGTGACAGGGCCGCACTATCGAGGGGTCAGTCAGTCACACAGTGACAGGGCCGCACTATCGAGGGGTCTGTCAGTCACACAGTGACAGGGCCGCACAATCGAGGGGTCAGTCCGTCACACAGTGACAGGGCCGCACTATCGAGGGGTCAGTCACACAGTGACAGGGCCGCACTATCGAGAGGTCAGTCAGTCACACTGTGACAGGGCTGCACTATCGAGGGGTCAGTCACACAGTGACAGGCCCGCACTATCGAGGGGTCAGTCAGTCACACATTGACAGGGCCGCACTACCGAGGGGTCAGTCAGCCACACAGTGACAGGGCCGCACTATCGAGGGGTCAGTCAGCCACACAGTGACAGGGCCGCACTATCGAGGGGTCAGTCAATCACACAGTGACAGGGCCGCGCTATTGAGGGGTCAGTCAGTCACACAGTGACAGGGCCGCACTATCGAGGGGTCAGTCAGTCACACAGTGACAGGGCCGCACTATCGAGGGGTCTGTCAGTCACACAGTGACAGGGCCGCACAATCGAGGGGTCAGTCCGTCACACAGTGACAGGGCCGCACTATCGAGGGGTCAGTCACACAGTGACAGGGCCGCACTATCGAGAGGTGAGTCAGTCACACTGTGACAGGGCTGCACTATCGAGGGGTCAGTCACACAGTGACAGGCCCGCACTATCGAGGGGTCAGTCAGTCACACAGTGACAGGGCCGCACTATCGAGGGGTCAGTCAGCCACACAGTGACAGGGCCGCACTCTCGAGGGGTCAGTCAGCCACACAGTGACAGGGCCGCACTATCGAGGGGTCAGTCAATCACACAGTGACAGGGCCGCGCTATCGAGGGGTCAGTCAGTCACACAGTGACAGGGCCGCGCTATCGAGGGGTCAGTCAGTCACACAGAGACAGAGCCGCACTGAGGGATCAGTCAGTCACACAGTGACAGGGCCGCACGATGGAGGGTCGGTCACACAGTGACAGGGCCGCACTATCGAGAGGTCAGTCAGTCACACAGTGACAGGGCCGCACTATCGAGGGGTCAGTCGCACAGTGACAGGGCCGCACTATCGAGGTGTCAGTCAGTCACACAGTGACACGGCCGCACTATCGAGGGGTCAGTCAGTCACACAGTGACAGGGCCGCACTATCGAGGGTCGGTCACACAGTGACAGGGCCGCACTATCGAGGTGTCAGTCAGTCACACAATGACAGGGCCGCACGATCGAGGGGTCAGTCAGTCACACAGTGACAGGGCCGCACTATCGAGGGGTCAGTCAGTCACACAGTGACAGGACCGCACTATCGAGGGGTCAGTCATTCACACAATGACAGGGCTGCACTATCGAGTGGTCAGTCACACAGTGACAGGGCCGCACTATCGAGGGGTCAGTCAATCACACAGTGACAGGGCCGCGCTATCGAGGGGTCAGTCAGTCACACAGTGACAGGGCCGAACTATCGAGGGGTCAGTCAGTCACACAGTGACAGGGCCGCACTATCGAGGGGTCAGTCAGTCACACAGTGACAGGGCCGCACTATCGAGGGGTCAGTCAGTCACACAGTGACAGGGCCGCACTATCGAGGGGTCTCAGTCACACAGTGACAGGGCCGCACAATCGAGGGGTCAGTCCTTCACACAGTGACAGGGCCGCACCATCGAGGGGTCAGTCGCACAGTGACAGGGCCGCACTATCGAGGGGTCAGTCAGTCACACAGTGACAGGGCCGCACTATCGAGGGGTCAGTCAGTCACACAGTGACAGGGCCGCACTATCGAGGGGTCAGTCAGTCACACAGTGACAGGGCCGCACAATCGAGGGGTCAGTCCGTCACACAGTGACAGGGCCGCACTATCGAGGGGTCAGTCGCACAGTGACAGGGCCTCACTATCGAGGGGTCAGTCAGTCACACAGTGACAGGGCCGCACTATCTAGGGGTCAGTCAGTCACACAGTGACAAGGCCGCACTATCGAGGGGTCAGTCGGTCACACAGTGACAGGGCCGCACTATCGAGGGGTCAGTCAGTTACACAGTGACAGGGCCACACTGAGGGGTCAGTCAGTTACACAGTGACAGGGCCGCACTGAGGGGTCAGTCAGTCACACAGTGACAGGGCCGCACTGAGGGGTCAGTCAGTTCCACAGTGACAGGGCCGTACTGAGGGGTCAGTCAGTTACACAGTGACAGGGCCGCACTATCGAGGGGTCAGTCGCACAGTGACAGGGCCGCACTATCGAGGGGTCAGTCAGTCACACAGTGACAGGGCCGCACTCTCGAGGGGTCAGTCACACGGTGACTTGGCCACACTATCGAGGGGTCAGTCAGTTACTCAGTGACAGGGCCGCGCTATCGAGGGGTCAGTCCGTCACACAGTGACAGGGCCGCACTATCGAGGGGTCAGTCAGTCACACAGTGACACGGCCACATTATCGAGAGGTGAGTCAGTCACCTGGTGACAGGGCCGCACTATCGAGGGGTCAGTCACACAGTGACAGGGCCGCACTATCGAGGGGTCAGTCACACAGTGACAGGGCCGCACTATCGAGGGGTCAGTCAGTCACACAGTGACAGGGCCGCAGTATCGAGGGGTCAGTCAGTCACACAGTGACAGGGCCGCAGTATCGAGGGGTCAGTCAGTCACACAGTGACAGGGATCGAGGGGTCACAGTCACACGGTGACAGGGCCAGACTATCGAGGGGTCAGTCAGTCACACAGTGACAAGGCCACAATATCGAGGGGTCAGTCAGTCACACAGTGACAGGGCCGCACTATCGAGGGTCGGTCACACAGTGACAGGGCCGCACTATCGAGGGGTCAGTCAGTCACACAGTGACAGGGCCGCTCTATCGAGGGGTCAGTCAGTCACACAGTGACAGGGCCGCACTATCGAGGGGTCAGTCAGTCACACAATGACAGGGCTGCACTATCGAGTGGTCAGTCACACAGTGCCAGGGCCGCACCATCGAGGGGTCAGTCAATCACACAGTGACAGGGCCGCGCTATCGAGGGGTCAGTCAGTCACACAGTGACAGGGCCGCACTATCGAGGGGTCAGTCAGTCACACAGTGACAGGGCCGCACTATCGAGGGGTCAGTCAGTCACACAGTGACAGGGCCGCACTATCGAGGGGTCTGTCAGTCACACAGTGACAGGGCCGCACAATCGAGGGGTCAGTCCGTCACACAGTGACAGGGCCGCACTATCGAGGGGTCAGTCACACAGTGACAGGGCCGCACTATCGAGAGGTCAGTCAGTCACACTGTGACAGGGCTGCACTATCGAGGGGTCAGTCACACAGTGACAGGCCCGCACTATCGAGGGGTCAGTCAGTCACACATTGACAGGGCCGCACTACCGAGGGGTCAGTCAGCCACACAGTGACAGGGCCGCACTATCGAGGGGTCAGTCAGCCACACAGTGACAGGGCCGCACTATCGAGGGGTCAGTCAATCACACAGTGACAGGGCCGCGCTATTGAGGGGTCAGTCAGTCACACAGTGACAGGGCCGCGCTATCGAGGGGTCAGTCAGTCACACAGAGACAGAGCCGCACTGAGGGGTCAGTCAGTCACACAGTGACAGGGCCGCACGATGGAGGGTCGGTCACACAGTGACAGGGCCGCACTATCGAGAGGTCAGTCAGTCACACATTGACAGGGCCGCACTATCGAGGGGTCAGTCGCACAGTGACAGGGCCGCACTCTCGAGGTGTCAGTCAGTCACACAGTGACACGGCCGCACTATCGAGGGGTCAGTCAGTCGCACAGTGACAGGGCCGCACTATCGAGGGTCGGTCACACAGTGACAGGGCCGCACTATCGAGGTGTCAGTCAGTCACACAATGACAGGGCCGCACGATCGAGGGGTCAGTCAGTCACACAGTGACAGGGCCGCACTATCGAGGGGTCAGTCAGTCATACAGTGACAGGGCCGCACTATCGAGGGGTCAGTCAGTCACACAGTGACAGGGCCACACTATCGAGGGGTCTCAGTCACACAGTGACAGGGCCGCACAATCGAGGGGTCAGTCCTTCACACAGTGACAGGGCCGCACCATCGAGGGGTCAGTCGCACAGTGACAGGGCCGCACTATCGAGGGGTCAGTCAGTCACACAGTGACAGGGCCGCACTATCGAGGGGTCAGTCAGTCACACAGTGACAGGGCCGCACTATCGAGGGGTCAGTCAGTCACACAGTGACAGGGCCGCACTATCGAGGGGTCAGTCAGTCACACAGTGACAGGGCCGCACAATCGAGGGGTCAGTCCGTCACACAGTGACAGGGCCGCACTATCGAGGGGTCAGTCAGTCACACAGTGACAGGGCCGCACAATCGAGGGGTCAGTCAGTCACACAGTGACAGGGCCGCACTATCGAGGGGTCAGTCAGTCACACAGTGACAGGGCCGCACTATCGAGGGGTCAGTCAGTCACACAGTGACAGGGCCGCACTATCGAGGGGTCAGTCAGTCACACAATGACAGGGCTGCACTATCGAGTGGTCAGTCACACAGTGCCAGGGCCGCACCATCGAGGGGTCAGTCAATCACACAGTGACAGGGCCGCGCTATCGAGGGGTCAGTCAGTCACACAGTGACAGGGCCGCACTATCGAGGGGTCAGTCAGTCACACAGTGACAGGGCCGCACTATCGAGGGGTCAGTCAGTCACACAGTGACAGGGCCGCACTATCGAGGGGTCTGTCAGTCACACAGTGACAGGGCCGCACAATCGAGGGGTCAGTCCGTCACACAGTGACAGGGCCGCACTATCGAGGGGTCAGTCACACAGTGACAGGGCCGCACTATCGAGAGGTCAGTCAGTCACACTGTGACAGGGCTGCACTATCGAGGGGTCAGTCACACAGTGACAGGCCCGCACTATCGAGGGGTCAGTCAGTCACACATTGACAGGGCCGCACTACCGAGGGGTCAGTCAGCCACACAGTGACAGGGCCGCACTATCGAGGGGTCAGTCAGCCACACAGTGACAGGGCCGCACTATCGAGGGGTCAGTCAATCACACAGTGACAGGGCCGCGCTATTGAGGGGTCAGTCAGTCACACAGTGACAGGGCCGCACTATCGAGGGGTCAGTCAGTCACACAGTGACAGGGCCGCACTATCGAGGGGTCTGTCAGTCACACAGTGACAGGGCCGCACAATCGAGGGGTCAGTCCGTCACACAGTGACAGGGCCGCACTATCGAGGGGTCAGTCACACAGTGACAGGGCCGCACTATCGAGAGGTGAGTCAGTCACACTGTGACAGGGCTGCACTATCGAGGGGTCAGTCACACAGTGACAGGCCCGCACTATCGAGGGGTCAGTCAGTCACACAGTGACAGGGCCGCACTATCGAGGGGTCAGTCAGCCACACAGTGACAGGGCCGCACTCTCGAGGGGTCAGTCAGCCACACAGTGACAGGGCCGCACTATCGAGGGGTCAGTCAATCACACAGTGACAGGGCCGCGCTATCGAGGGGTCAGTCAGTCACACAGTGACAGGGCCGCGCTATCGAGGGGTCAGTCAGTCACACAGAGACAGAGCCGCACTGAGGGATCAGTCAGTCACACAGTGACAGGGCCGCACGATGGAGGGTCGGTCACACAGTGACAGGGCCGCACTATCGAGAGGTCAGTCAGTCACACAGTGACAGGGCCGCACTATCGAGGGGTCAGTCGCACAGTGACAGGGCCGCACTATCGAGGTGTCAGTCAGTCACACAGTGACACGGCCGCACTATCGAGGGGTCAGTCAGTCACACAGTGACAGGGCCGCACTATCGAGGGTCGGTCACACAGTGACAGGGCCGCACTATCGAGGTGTCAGTCAGTCACACAATGACAGGGCCGCACGATCGAGGGGTCAGTCAGTCACACAGTGACAGGGCCGCACTATCGAGGGGTCAGTCAGTCACACAGTGACAGGACCGCACTATCGAGGGGTCAGTCATTCACACAATGACAGGGCTGCACTATCGAGTGGTCAGTCACACAGTGACAGGGCCGCACTATCGAGGGGTCAGTCAATCACACAGTGACAGGGCCGCGCTATCGAGGGGTCAGTCAGTCACACAGTGACAGGGCCGAACTATCGAGGGGTCAGTCAGTCACACAGTGACAGGGCCGCACTATCGAGGGGTCAGTCAGTCACACAGTGACAGGGCCGCACTATCGAGGGGTCAGTCAGTCACACAGTGACAGGGCCGCACTATCGAGGGGTCTCAGTCACACAGTGACAGGGCCGCACAATCGAGGGGTCAGTCCTTCACACAGTGACAGGGCCGCACCATCGAGGGGTCAGTCGCACAGTGACAGGGCCGCACTATCGAGGGGTCAGTCAGTCACACAGTGACAGGGCCGCACTATCGAGGGGTCAGTCAGTCACACAGTGACAGGGCCGCACTATCGAGGGGTCAGTCAGTCACACAGTGACAGGGCCGCACAATCGAGGGGTCAGTCCGTCACACAGTGACAGGGCCGCACTATCGAGGGGTCAGTCGCACAGTGACAGGGCCTCACTATCGAGGGGTCAGTCAGTCACACAGTGACAGGGCCGCACTATCTAGGGGTCAGTCAGTCACACAGTGACAAGGCCGCACTATCGAGGGGTCAGTCGGTCACACAGTGACAGGGCCGCACTATCGAGGGGTCAGTCAGTTACACAGTGACAGGGCCACACTGAGGGGTCAGTCAGTTACACAGTGACAGGGCCGCACTGAGGGGTCAGTCAGTCACACAGTGACAGGGCCGCACTGAGGGGTCAGTCAGTTCCACAGTGACAGGGCCGTACTGAGGGGTCAGTCAGTTACACAGTGACAGGGCCGCACTATCGAGGGGTCAGTCGCACAGTGACAGGGCCGCACTATCGAGGGGTCAGTCAGTCACACAGTGACAGGGCCGCACTCTCGAGGGGTCAGTCACACGGTGACTTGGCCACACTATCGAGGGGTCAGTCAGTTACTCAGTGACAGGGCCGCGCTATCGAGGGGTCAGTCCGTCACACAGTGACAGGGCCGCACTATCGAGGGGTCAGTCAGTCACACAGTGACACGGCCACATTATCGAGAGGTGAGTCAGTCACCTGGTGACAGGGCCGCACTATCGAGGGGTCAGTCACACAGTGACAGGGCCGCACTATCGAGGGGTCAGTCACACAGTGACAGGGCCGCACTATCGAGGGGTCAGTCAGTCACACAGTGACAGGGCCGCAGTATCGAGGGGTCAGTCAGTCACACAGTGACAGGGCCGCAGTATCGAGGGGTCAGTCAGTCACACAGTGACAGGGATCGAGGGGTCACAGTCACACGGTGACAGGGCCAGACTATCGAGGGGTCAGTCAGTCACACAGTGACAAGGCCACAATATCGAGGGGTCAGTCAGTCACACAGTGACAGGGCCGCACTATCGAGGGTCGGTCACACAGTGACAGGGCCGCACTATCGAGGGGTCAGTCAGTCACACAGTGACAGGGCCGCTCTATCGAGGGGTCAGTCAGTCACACAGTGACAGGGCCGCACTATCGAGGGGTCAGTCAGTCACACAATGACAGGGCTGCACTATCGAGTGGTCAGTCACACAGTGCCAGGGCCGCACCATCGAGGGGTCAGTCAATCACACAGTGACAGGGCCGCGCTATCGAGGGGTCAGTCAGTCACACAGTGACAGGGCCGCACTATCGAGGGGTCAGTCAGTCACACAGTGACAGGGCCGCACTATCGAGGGGTCAGTCAGTCACACAGTGACAGGGCCGCACTATCGAGGGGTCTGTCAGTCACACAGTGACAGGGCCGCACAATCGAGGGGTCAGTCCGTCACACAGTGACAGGGCCGCACTATCGAGGGGTCAGTCACACAGTGACAGGGCCGCACTATCGAGAGGTCAGTCAGTCACACTGTGACAGGGCTGCACTATCGAGGGGTCAGTCACACAGTGACAGGCCCGCACTATCGAGGGGTCAGTCAGTCACACATTGACAGGGCCGCACTACCGAGGGGTCAGTCAGCCACACAGTGACAGGGCCGCACTATCGAGGGGTCAGTCAGCCACACAGTGACAGGGCCGCACTATCGAGGGGTCAGTCAATCACACAGTGACAGGGCCGCGCTATTGAGGGGTCAGTCAGTCACACAGTGACAGGGCCGCGCTATCGAGGGGTCAGTCAGTCACACAGAGACAGAGCCGCACTGAGGGGTCAGTCAGTCACACAGTGACAGGGCCGCACGATGGAGGGTCGGTCACACAGTGACAGGGCCGCACTATCGAGAGGTCAGTCAGTCACACATTGACAGGGCCGCACTATCGAGGGGTCAGTCGCACAGTGACAGGGCCGCACTCTCGAGGTGTCAGTCAGTCACACAGTGACACGGCCGCACTATCGAGGGGTCAGTCAGTCGCACAGTGACAGGGCCGCACTATCGAGGGTCGGTCACACAGTGACAGGGCCGCACTATCGAGGTGTCAGTCAGTCACACAATGACAGGGCCGCACGATCGAGGGGTCAGTCAGTCACACAGTGACAGGGCCGCACTATCGAGGGGTCAGTCAGTCATACAGTGACAGGGCCGCACTATCGAGGGGTCAGTCAGTCACACAGTGACAGGGCCACACTATCGAGGGGTCTCAGTCACACAGTGACAGGGCCGCACAATCGAGGGGTCAGTCCTTCACACAGTGACAGGGCCGCACCATCGAGGGGTCAGTCGCACAGTGACAGGGCCGCACTATCGAGGGGTCAGTCAGTCACACAGTGACAGGGCCGCACTATCGAGGGGTCAGTCAGTCACACAGTGACAGGGCCGCACTATCGAGGGGTCAGTCAGTCACACAGTGACAGGGCCGCACTATCGAGGGGTCAGTCAGTCACACAGTGACAGGGCCGCACAATCGAGGGGTCAGTCCGTCACACAGTGACAGGGCCGCACTATCGAGGGGTCATTCGCACAGTGACAGGGCCTCACTATCGAGGGGTCAGTCAGTCACACAGTGACAGGGCCGCACTATCGAGGGGTCAGTCAGTCACACAGTGACAGGGCCGCACTGAGGGGTCAGTCAGTCACACAGTGACAGGGCCGCACTGAGGAGTCAGTCAGTTCCACAGTGACAGGGCCGTACTGAGGGGTCAGTCAGTTACACAGTGACAGGGCCGCACTATCGAGGGGTCAGTCGCACAGTGACAGGGCCGCACTATCGAGGGGTCAGTCAGTCACACAGTGACAGGGCCGCACTATCGAGGGGTCTGTCAGTCACACAGTGACAGGGCCGCACAATCGAGGGGTCAGTCCGTCACACAGTGACAGGGCCGCACTATCGAGGGGTCAGTCACACAGTGACAGGGCCGCACTATCGAGAGGTCAGTCAGTCACACTGTGACAGGGCTGCACTATCGAGGGGTCAGTCACACAGTGACAGGCCCGCACTATCGAGGGGTCAGTCAGTCACACAGTGACAGGGCCGCACTACCGAGGGGTCAGTCAGCCACACAGTGACAGGGCCGCACTATCGAGGGGTCAGTCAGCCACACAGTGACAGGGCCGCACTATCGAGGGGTCAGTCAATCACACAGTGACAGGGCCGCGCTATCGAGGGGTCAGTCAGTCACACAGTGACAGGGCCGCGCTATCGAGGGGTCAGTCAGTCACACAGAGACAGAGCCGCACTGAGGGGTCAGTCAGTCACACAGTGACAGGGCCGCACGATGGAGGGTCGGTCACACAGTGACAGGGCCGCACTATCGAGAGGTCTGTCAGTCACACATTGACAGGGCCGCACTATCGAGGGGTCAGTCGCACAGTGACAGGGCCGCACTCTCGAGGTGTCAGTCAGTCACACAGTGACACGGCCGCACTATCGAGGGGTCAGTCAGTCACACAGTGACAGGGCCGCACTATCGAGGGTCGGTCACACAGTGACAGGGCCGCACTATCGAGGTGTCAGTCAGTCACACAATGACAGGGCCGCACGATCGAGGGGTCAGTCAGTCACACAGTGACAGGGCCGCACTATCGAGGGGTCAGTCAGTCACACAGTGACAGGGCCGCACTATCGAGGGGTCAGTCAGTCACACAGTGACAGGGCCACACTATCGAGGGGTCTCAGTCACACAGTGACAGGGCCGCACAATCGAGGGGTCAGTCCTTCACACAGTGACAGGGCCGCACCATCGAGGGGTCAGTCGCACAGTGACAGGGCCGCACTATCGAGGGGTCAGTCAGTCACACAGTGACAGGGCCGCACTATCGAGGGGTCAGTCAGTCACACAGTGACAGGGCCGCACTATCGAGGGGTCAGTCAGTCACACAGTGACAGGGCCGCACTATCGAGGGGTCAGTCAGTCACACAGTGACAGGGCCGCACTATCGAGGGGTCAGTCCGTCACACAGTGACAGGGCCGCACTATCGAGGGGTCAGTCGCACAGTGACAGGGCCTCACTATCGAGGGGTCAGTCAGTCACACAGTGACAGGGCCGCACTATCGAGGGGTCAGTCAGTTACACAGTGACAGGGCCACACTGAGGGGTCAGTCAGTTACACAGTGACAGGGCCGCACTGAGGGGTCAGTCAGTCACACAGTGACAGGGCCGCACTGAGGAGTCAGTCAGTTCCACAGTGACAGGGCCGTACTGAGGGGTCAGTCAGTTACACAGTGACAGGGCCGCACTATCGAGGGGTCAGTCGCACAGTGACAGGGCCGCACTATCGAGGGGTCAGTCAGTCACACAGTGACAGGGCCGCACTATCGAGGGGTCAGTCACACAGTGACTTGGCCACACTATCGAGGGGTCAGTCAGTTACTCAGTGACAGGGCCGCGCTATCGAGGGGTCAGTCCGTCACACAGTGACAGGGCCGCACTATCGAGGGGTCAGTCAGTCACACAGTGACACGGCCACATTATCGAGAGGTGAGTCAGTCACCTGGTGACAGGGCCGCACTATCGAGGGGTCAGTCACACAGTGACAGGGCCGCACTATCGAGGGGTCAGTCACACACTGACAGGGCCGCACTATGGAGGGGTCAGTCAGTCACACAGTGACAGGGCCGCAGTATCGAGGGGTCAGTCAGTCACACAGTGACAGGGCCGCAGTATCGAGGGGTCAGTCAGTCACACAGTGACAGGGATCGAGGGGTCACAGTCACACGGTGACAGGGCCACACTATCGAGGGGTCAGTCAGTCACACAGTGACAAGGCCACAATATCGAGGGGTCAGTCAGTCACACAGTGACAGGGCCGCACTATCGAGGGGTCAGTCAGTCACACAGTGATAAGGCCACAATATCAAGGGGTCAGTCAGTCACACAGTGACAAGGCCACAATATCAAGGGGTCAGTCAGTCACACAGTGACAGGGCCACACGATCGAGGGGTCAGTCAGACACACAGTGACAAGGCCACAATATCGAGGGGTCAGTCAGTCACACAGTGACAGGGCCGCACTATCGCGGGGTCAGTCAGTCACTCAGTGACAGGGCCGCACTATCGAGTGGTCAGTCAGTCACACAGTGACAAGGCCACAATATCGAGGGGTCACTCAGTCACACAGTGACAGGGCCGCACTATCGAGTGGTCAGTCAGTCACACAGTGACAGGGCCGCACAATCGAGGGGTCAGTCAGTCACACAGTGACAGGGCCGCACTATCGAGGGGTCAGTCAGTCACACAGTGACAGGGCCGCACTATCGAGGAGTCAGTCAATCACACAGTGACGGGGCCGCACTATCGAGGGGTCTGTCAGTCACACAGTGACAGGGCCGCACAATCGAGGGGTCAGTCCGTCACACAGTGACAGGGCCGCACTATCGAGGGGTCAGTCACACAGTGACAGGGCCGCACTATCGAGAGGTCAGTCAGTCACACTGTGACAGGGCTGCACTATCGAGGGGTCAGTCACACAGTGACAGGCCCGCACTATCGAGGGGTCAGTCAGTCACACAGTGACAGGGCCGCACTATCGAGTGGTCAGTCAGCCACACAGTGACAGGGCCGCACTATTGAGGGGTCAGTCAGCCACACAGTGACAGGGCCGCACTATCGAGGGGTCAGTCAATCACACAGTGACAGGGCCGCGCTATCGAGGGGTCAGTCAGTCACACAGTGACAGGGCCGCGCTATCGAGGGGTCAGTCAGTCACACAGAGACAGAGCCGCACTGAGGGGTCAGTCAGTCACACAGTGACAGGGCCGCACGATGGAGGGTCGGTCACACAGTGACAGGGCCGCACTATCGAGAGGTCAGTCAGTCACACAGTGACAGGGCCGCACTATCGAGGGGTCAGTCACACAATGACAGGGCCGCACGATCGAGGGGTCAGTCAGTCACACAGTGACAGGGCCGCACTATCGAGGGGTCAGTCAGTCACACAGTGACAGGACCGCACTATCGAGGGGTCAGTCATTCACACAATGACAGGGCTGCACTATCGAGTGGTCAGTCACACAGTGACAGAGCCGCACTATCGAGGGGTCAGTCAATCACACAGTGACAGGGCCGCGCTATCGAGGGGTCAGTCAGTCACACAGTGACAGGGCCGCACTATCGAGGGGTCAGTCAGTCACACAGTGACAGGGCCGCACTATCGAGGGGTCAGTCAGTCACACAGTGACAGGGCCGCACTATCGAGGGGTCAGTCAGTCACACAGTGACAGGGCCGCACTATCGAGGGGTCTCAGTCACACAGTGACAGGGCCGCACAGTCGAGGGGTCAGTCCTTCACACAGTGACAGGGCCGCACCATCGAGGGGTCAGTCGCACAGTGACAGGGCCTCACTATCGAGGGGTCAGTCAGTCACACAGTGACAGGGCCGCACTATCGAGGGGTCAGTCAGTCACACAGTGACAGGGCCGCACTATCGAGGGGTCAGTCAGTCACACAGAGACAGGGCCGCACAATCGAGGGGTCAGTCCGTCACACAGTGACAGGGCCGCACTGTCGAGGGGTCAGTCGCACAGTGACAGGGCCTCACTATCGAGGGGTCAGTCAGTCACACAGTGACAGGGCCGCACTATCGAGGGGTCAGTCAGTCACACAGTGACAGGGCCGCACTATCGAGGGGTCAGTCGGTCACACAGTGACAGGGCCGCACTATCGAGGGGTCAGTCAGTTACACAGTGACAGGGCCACACTGAGGGGTCAGTCAGTTACACAGTGACAGGGCCGCACTGAGGGGTCAGTCAGTCACACAGTGACAGGGCCGCACTGAGGGGTCAGTCAGTTCCACAGTGACAGTGCCGTACTGAGGGGTCAGTCAGTTACACAGTGACAGGGCCGCACTATCGAGGGGTCAGTCGCACAGTGACAGGGCCGCACTATCGAGGGGTCAGTCAGTCACACAGTGACAGGGCCGCACTATCGAGGGGTCAGTCACACGGTGACTTGGCCACACTATCGAGGGGTCAGTCAGTTACTCAGTGACAGGGCCGCGCTATCGAGGGGATCAGTCCGTCACACAGTGACAGGGCCGCACTATCGAGGGGTCAGTCGCACAGTGACAGGGCCTCACTATCGAGGGGTCAGTCAGTCACACAGTGACAGGGCCGCACTATCGAGGGGTCAGTCAGTCACACAGTGACAGGGCCGCACTATCGAGGGGTCAGTCGGTCACACAGTGACAGGGCCGCACTATCGAGGGGTCAGTCAGTTACACAGTGACAGGGCCACACTGAGGGGTCAGTCAGTTACACAGTGACAGGGCCGCACTGAGGGGTCAGTCAGTCACACAGTGACAGGGCCGCACTGAGGGGTCAGTCAGTTCCACAGTGACAGTGCCGTACTGAGGGGTCAGTCAGTTACACAGTGACAGGGCCGCACTATCGAGGGGTCAGTCGCACAGTGACAGGGCCGCACTATCGAGGGGTCAGTCAGTCACACAGTGACAGGGCCGCACTATCGAGGGGTCAGTCACACGGTGACTTGGCCACACTATCGAGGGGTCAGTCAGTTACTCAGTGACAGGGCCGCGCTATCGAGGGGTCAGTCAGTCACACAGTGACACGGCCACATTATCGAGAGGTGAGTCAGTCACCTGGTGACAGGGCCGCACTATCGAGGGGTCAGTCACACAGTGACAGGGCCGCACTATCGAGGGGTCAGTCACTCAGTGACAGGGCCGCACAATCGAGGGGTCAGTCAGTCACACAGTGACAGGGCCGCAGTATCGAGGGGTCAGTCAGTCACACAGTGACAGGGCCGCACAATCGAGGGGTCAGTCAGTCACACAGTGACAGGGATCGAGGGGTCACAGTCACACGGTGACAGGGCCACACTATCGAGGGGTCAGTCAGTCACACAGTGACAAGGCCACAATATCGAGGGGTCAGTCAGTCACACAGTGACAGGGCCGCACTATCGAGGGTCGGTCACACAGTGACAGGGCCGCACTATCGAGGGGTCAGTGAGTTACACAGTGACAGGGCCGCACTATCGAGGGGTCTCAGTCACACAGTGACAGGGCCGCACAATCGAGGGGTCAGTCCTTCACACAGTGACAGGGCCGCACCATCGAGGGGTCAGTCGCACAGTGACAGGGCCGCACTATCGAGGGGTCAGTCAGTCACACAGTGACAGGGCCGCACTATCGAGGGGTCAGTCAGTCACACAGTGACAGGGCCGCACTATCGAGGGGTCAGTCAGTCACACAGAGACAGGGCCGCACAATCGAGGGGTCAGTCCGTCACACAGTGACAGGGCCGCACTATCGAGGGGTCAGTCGCACAGTGACAGGGCCTCACTATCGAGGGGTCAGTCAGTCACACAGTGACAGGGCCGCACTATCGAGGGGTCAGTCAGTCACACAGTGACAGGGCCGCACTATCGAGGGGTCAGTCAGTCACACAGTGACAGGGCCGCACTATCGAGGGGTCAGTCAGTTACACAGTGACAGGGCCACACTGAGGGGTCAGTCAGTTACACAGTGACAGGGCCGCACTGAGGGGTCAGTCAGTCACACAGTGACAGGGCCGCACTGAGGGGTCAGTCAGTTCCACAGTGACAGTGCCGTACTGAGGGGTCAGTCAGTTACACAGTGACAGGGCCGCACTATCGAGGGGTCAGTCGCACAGTGACAGGGCCGCACTATCGAGGGGTCAGTCAGTCACACAGTGACAGGGCCGCACTATCGAGGGGTCAGTCACACGGTGACTTGGCCACACTATCGAGGGGTCAGTCAGTTACTCAGTGACAGGGCCGCGCTATCGAGGGGATCAGTCCGTCACACAGTGACAGGGCCGCACTATCGAGGGGTCAGTCAGTCACACAGTGACACGGCCACATTATCGAGAGGTGAGTCAGTCACCTGGTGACAGGGCCGCACTATCGAGGGGTCAGTCACACAGTGACAGGGCCGCACTATCGAGGGGTCAGTCACACAGTGACAGGGCCGCACAATCGAGGGGTCAGTCAGTCACACAGTGACAGGGCCGCAGTATCGAGGGGTCAGTCAGTCACACAGTGACAGGGCCGCACAATCGAGGGGTCAGTCAGTCACACAGTGACAGGGATCGAGGGGTCACAGTCACACGGTGACAGGGCCACACTATCGAGGGGTCAGTCAGTCACACAGTGACAAGGCCACAATATCGAGGGGTCAGTCAGTCACACAGTGACAGGGCCGCACTATCGAGGGTCGGTCACACAGTGACAGGGCCGCACTATCGAGGGGTCAGTCAGTCACACAGTGACAGGGCCGCACTATCGAGGGGTCAGTCAGTCACACAGTGACAGGGCCGCACTATCGAGGGGTCAGTCAGTCACACAATGACAGGGCTGCACTATCGAGTGGTCAGTCACACAGTGACAGGGCCGCACCATCGAGGGGTCAGTCAATCACACAGTGACAGGGCCGCGCTATCGAGGGGTCAGTCAGTCACACAGTGACAGGGCCGCACTATCGAGGGGTCAGTCAGTCACACAGTGACAGGGCCGCACTATCGAGGGGTCAGTCAGTCACACAGTGACAGGGCCGCACTATCGAGGGGTCAGTCAGTCACACAGTGACAGGGCCGCACAATCGAGGGGTCAGTCCGTCACACAGTGACAGGGCCGCACTATCGAGGGGTCAGTCACACAGTGACAGGGCCGCACTATCGAGAGGTCAGTCAGTCACACTGTGACAGGGCTGCACTATCGAGGGGTCAGTCACACAGTGACAGGCCCGCACTATCGAGGGGTCAGTCAGTCACACAGTGACAGGGCCGCACTATCGAGGGGTCAGTCAGCCACACAGTGACAGGGCCGCACTATCGAGGGGTCAGTCAGCCACACGGTGACAGGGCCGCACTATCGAGGGGTCAGTCAATCACACAGTGACAGGGCCGCGCTATCGAGGGGTCAGTCAGTCACACAGTGACAGGGCCGCGCTATCGAGGGGTCAGTCAGCCACACGGTGACAGGGCCGCACTATCGAGGGGTCAGTCAATCACACAGTGACAGGGCCGCGCTATCGAGGGGTCAGTCAGTCACACAGTGACAGGGCCGCGCTATCGAGGGGTCAGTCAGTCACACAGTGACAGGGCCGCACGATGGAGGGTCGGTCACACAGTGACAGGGCCGCACTATCGAGAGGTCAGTCAGTCACACAGTGACAGGGCCGCACTATCGAGGGGTCAGTCGCACAGTGACAGGGCCGCACTATCGAGGTGTCAGTCAGTCACACAGTGACACGGCCGCACTATCGAGGGGTCAGTCAGTCACACAGTGACAGGGCCGCACTATCGAGGGTCGGTCACACAGTGACAGGGCCGCACTATCGAGGTGTCAGTCAGTCACACAATGACAGGGCCGCACGATCGAGGGGTCAGTCAGTCACACAGTGACAGGGCCGCACTATCGAGGGGTCAGTCAGTCACACAGTGACAGGACCGCACTATCGAGGGGTCAGTCATTCACACAATGACAGGGCTGCACTATCGAGTGGTCAGTCACACAGTGACAGGGCCGCACTATCGAGGGGTCAGTCAATCACACAGTGACAGGGCCGCGCTATCGAGGGGTCAGTCAGTCACACAGTGACAGGGCCGCACTATCGAGGGGTCAGTCAGTCACACAGTGACAGGGCCGCACTATCGAGGGGTCAGTCAGTCACACAGTGACAGGGCCACACTATCGAGGGGTCTCAGTCACACAGTGACAGGGCCGCACAATCGAGGGGTCAGTCCTTCACACAGTGACAGGGCCGCACCATCGAGGGGTCAGTCGCACAGTGATAGGGCCGCACTATCGAGGGGTCAGTCAGTCACACAGTGACAGGGCCGCACTATCGAGGGGTCAGTCAGTCACACAGTGCCAGGGCCGCACTATCGAGGGGTGAGTCAGTCACACAGTGACAGGGCCGCACTATCGAGGGGTCAGTCAGTCACACAGTGACAGGGCCACACTATCGAGGGGTCTCAGTCACACAGTGACAGGGCCGCACAATCGAGGGGTCAGTCCTTCACACAGTGACAGGGCCGCACCATCGAGGGGTCAGTCGCACAGTGATAGGGCCGCACTATCGAGGGGTCAGTCAGTCACACAGTGACAGGGCCGCACTATCGAGGGGTCAGTCAGTCACACAGTGACAGGGCCGCACTATCGAGGGGTCAGTCAGTCACACAGTGACAGGGCCGCACTATCGAGGGGTCAGTCGGTCACACAGTGACAGGGCCGCACTATCGAGGGGTCAGTCAGTTACACAGTGACAGGGCCACACTGAGGGGTCAGTCAGTTACACAGTGACAGGGCCGCACTGAGGGGTCAGTCAGTCACACAGTGACAGGGCCGCACTGAGGGGTCAGTCAGTTCCACAGTGACAGGGCCGTACTGAGGGGTCAGTGAGTTACACAGTGACAGGGCCGCACTATCGAGGGGTCAGTCGCACAGTGACAGGGCCGCACTATCGAGGGGTCAGTCAGTCACACAGTGACAGGGCCGCACTATCGAGGGGTCAGTCACACAGTGACTTGGCCACACTATCGAGGGGTCAGTCAGTTACTCAGTGACAGGGCCGCGCTATCGAGGGGTCAGTCCGTCACACAGTGACAGGGCCGCACTATCGAGGGGTCAGTCAGTCACACAGTGACACGGCCACATTATCGAGAGGTGAGTCAGTCACCTGGTGACAGGGCCGCACTATCGAGGGGTCAGTCACACAGTGACAGGGCCGCACTATCGAGGGGTCAGTCACACAGTGACAGGGCCGCACTATCGAGGGGTCAGTCAGTCACACAGTGACAGGGCCGCAGTATCGAGGGGTCAGTCAGTCACACAGTGACAGGGCCGCAGTATCGAGGGGTCAGTCAGTCACACAGTGACAGGGATCGAGGTGTCACAGTCACACGGTGACAGGGCCACACTATCGAGGGGTCAGTCAGTCACACAGTGACAAGGCCACAATATCGAGGGGTCAGTCAGTCACACAGTGACAGGGCCGCACTATCGAGGGGTCAGTCAGTCACACAGTGATAAGGCCACAATATCAAGGGGTCAGTCAGTCACACAGTGACAAGGCCACAATATCAAGGGGTCAGTCAGTCACACAGTGACAGGGCCACACGATCGAGGGGTCAGTCAGCCACACTGTGACAAGGCCACAATATCGAGGGGTCAGTCAGTCACACAGTGACAGGGCCGCACTATCGCGGGGTCAGTCAGTCACACAGTGACAGGGCAACAATATCGAGGGGTCACTCAGTCACACAGTGACAGGGCCGCTCTATCGAGTGGTCAGTCAGTCACACAGTGACAGGGCCGCACTATCGAGTGGTCAGTCAGTCACACAGTGACAGGGCCGCACTATCGAGGGGTCAGTCAGTCACACAGTGACAAGGCCACAATATCGAGGGGTCACTCAGTCACACAGTGACAGGGCCGCACTATCGAGTGGTCAGTCAGTCACACAGTGACAGGGCCGCACTATCGAGGGGTCAGTCAGTCACACAGTGACAGGGCCGCACTTTCGCGGGGTCAGTCAGTCACACAGTGACAGGTCCGCACTATCGAGGGGTCAGTCAGTCACACAGTGACAGGGCCGCACTATCGAGGGGTCAGTCAGTCACACAGTGACAGGGCCGCACTATCGAGGGGTCAGTCAGTCACACGGTGACAGGGCCGCACTATCGAGGGGTCAGTCAGTCACACAATGACAGGGCCGCACTATCGAGAGGTCAGTCAGTCACACTGTGAAATGGCTGCACTATCGAGGGGTCAGTCACACAGTGACAGGCCCGCACTATCGAGGGGTCAGTCAGTCACACAGTGACAGGGCCGCACTATCGAGGGGTCAGTCAGTCACACAATGACAGGGCCGCACTATCGAGGCGTCAGTCAGTCACACAGTGACAGGGCCGCACTATCGAGGGGTCAGTCAGTCACACAGTGACATGGCCGCATTCTCGAGGGGTCAGTCAGTCACACAATGACAGGACCGCACTATCGAGGGGTCAGTCAGTCACACAGTGACAGGGCCGCGCTATCGAGGGGTCAGTCAGTCACACAGTGACAGGGCCGCACTGAGGGGTCAGTCAGTCACACAGTGACAGGGCCGCACTATGGAGGGTCGGTCACACAGTGACAGGGCCGCACTATCGAGAGGTCAGTCAGTCACACAGTGACAGGGCCGCACTATCGAGGGGTCAGTCGCACAGTGACAGGGCCGCACTATCGAGGTGTCAGTCAGTCACACAGTGACAGGGCCGCACCATCGAGGGGTCAGTCAGTCACACAGTGACAGGGCCGCACTATCGAGGGTCGGTCACACAGTGACAGGGCCGCACTATCGTGGGGTCAGTCAGTCACACAGTGACAGGGCCGCACTATCGAGTAGTCAGTCAGTCACACAGTGACAGGGCCGCACTATCGAGGGGTCAGTCAGTCACACAGTGACAGGACCGCACTATCGAGGGGTCAGTCAGTCACACAGTGACAGGGCCGCACTATCGAGGGGTCAGTCAGTCACACAGTGACAAGGCCACAATATCGAGGGGTCAGTCAGTCACACAGTGACAGGTCCGCACTATCGAGGGGTCAGTCAGTCACACAGTGACAGGGCCGCACTATCGAGGGGTCAGTCAGTCACACAGTGACAGGGCCGCAGTATCGAGGGGTCAGTCAGTCACACGGTGACAGGGCCGCACTATCGAGGGGTCAGTCAGTCACACGGTGACAGGGCCGCACTATCGAGGGGTCAGTCAGTCACACAATGACAGGGCCGCACTATCGAGAGGTCAGTCAGTCACACTGTGAAATGGCTGCACTATCGAGGGGTCAGTCACACAGTGACAGGCCCGCACTATCGAGGGGTCAGTCAGTCACACAGTGACAGGGCCGCACTATCGAGGGGTCAGTCAGTCACACAATGACAGGGCCGCACGATCGAGGGGTCAGTCAGTCACACAGTGACAGGGCCGCACTATCGAGGGGTCAGTCAGTCACACAGTGACAGGGCCGCATTCTCGAGGGGTCAGTCAGTCACACAATGACAGGGCTGCACTATCGAGTGGTCAGTCACACAGTGACAGGGCCGCACTATCGAGGGGTCAGTCAATCACACAGTGACAGGGCCGCGCTATCGAGTGGTCAGTCAGTCACACATTGACAGGGCCGCACTGAGGGGTCAGTCAGTCACACAGTGACAGGGCCGCACTATGGAGGGTCGTTCACACAGTGACAGGGCCGCACTATCGAGAGGTCAGTCAGTCACACAGTGACAGGGCCGCACTATCGAGGGGTCAGTCGCACAGTGACAGGGCCGCACTATCGAGGTGTCAGTCAGTCACACAGTGACAGGGCCGCACAATCGAGGGTCGGTCACACAGTGACAGGGCCGTACTATCGAGGGGTCAGTCAGTCACACAGTGACAGGGCCGCACTATCGAGTAGTCAGTCAGTCACACAGTGACAGGGCCGCACTATCGAGGGGTCAGTCAGTCACACAGTGACAGGACCGCACTATCGAGTGGTCAGTCAGTCACACAATGACAGGGCCGCACTATCGAGTGGTCAGTCACACAGTGACAGGGCCGCACTATCGAGGGGTCAGTCAATCACAAAGTGACAGGTCCGCACTATCGAGGGGTCAGTCAGTCACACAGTGACAGGGCCGCACTATCGAGGGGTCAGTCAGTCACACAGTGACAGGGCCGCACTATCGAGGGGTCAGTCAGTCACACGGTGACAGGGCCGCACTATCGAGGGGTCAGTCAGTCACACAATGACAGGGCCGCACTATCGAGAGGTCAGTCAGTCACACTGTGAAATGGCTGCACTATCGAGGGGTCAGTCACACAGTGACAGGCCCGCACTATCGAGGGGTCAGTCAGTCACACAGTGACAGGGCCGCACTATCGAGGGGTCAGTCAGTCACACAATGACAGGGCCGCACTATCGAGGCGTCAGTCAGTCACACAGTGACAGGGCCGCACTATCGAGGGGTCAGTCAGTCACACAGTGACATGGCCGCATTCTCGAGGGGTCAGTCAGTCACACAATGACAGGACCGCACTATCGAGGGGTCAGTCAGTCACACAGTGACAGGGCCGCGCTATCGAGGGGTCAGTCAGTCACACAGTGACAGGGCCGCACTGAGGGGTCAGTCAGTCACACAGTGACAGGGCCGCACTATGGAGGGTCGGTCACACAGTGACAGGGCCGCACTATCGAGAGGTCAGTCAGTCACACAGTGACAGGGCCGCACTATCGAGGGGTCAGTCGCACAGTGACAGGGCCGCACTATCGAGGTGTCAGTCAGTCACACAGTGACAGGGCCGCACCATCGAGGGGTCAGTCAGTCACACAGTGACAGGGCCGCACTATCGAGGGTCGGTCACACAGTGACAGGGCCGCACTATCGTGGGGTCAGTCAGTCACACAGTGACAGGGCCGCACTATCGAGTAGTCAGTCAGTCACACAGTGACAGGGCCGCACTATCGAGGGGTCAGTCAGTCACACAGTGACAGGACCACACTATCGAGGGGTCAGTCAGTCACACAGTGACAGGGCCGCACTATCGAGGGGTCAGTCAGTCACACAGTGACAAGGCCACAATATCGAGGGGTCAGTCAGTCACACAGTGACAGGTCCGCACTATCGAGGGGTCAGTCAGTCACACAGTGACAGGGCCGCACTATCGAGGGGTCAGTCAGTCACACAGTGACAGGGCCGCAGTATCGAGGGGTCAGTCAGTCACACGGTGACAGGGCCGCACTATCGAGGGGTCAGTCAGTCACACGGTGACAGGGCCGCACTATCGAGGGGTCAGTCAGTCACACAATGACAGGGCCGCACTATCGAGAGGTCAGTCAGTCACACTGTGAAATGGCTGCACTATCGAGGGGTCAGTCACACAGTGACAGGCCCGCACTATCGAGGGGTCAGTCAGTCACACAGTGACAGGGCCGCACTATCGAGGGGTCAGTCAGTCACACAATGACAGGGCCGCACGATCGAGGGGTCAGTCAGTCACACAGTGACAGGGCCGCACTATCGAGGGGTCAGTCAGTCACACAGTGACAGGGCCGCATTCTCGAGGGGTCAGTCAGTCACACAATGACAGGGCTGCACTATCGAGTGGTCAGTCACACAGTGACAGGGCCGCACTATCGAGGGGTCAGTCAATCACACAGTGACAGGGCCGCGCTATCGAGGGGTCAGTCAGTCACACATTGACAGGGCCGCACTGAGGGGTCAGTCAGTCACACAGTGACAGGGCCGCACTATGGAGGGTCGTTCACACAGTGACAGGGCCGCACTATCGAGAGGTCAGTCAGTCACACAGTGACAGGGCCGCACTATCGAGGGGTCAGTCGCACAGTGACAGGGCCGCACTATCGAGGTGTCAGTCAGTCACACAGTGACAGGGCCGCACAATCGAGGGTCGGTCACACAGTGACAGGGCCGTACTATCGAGGGGTCAGTCAGTCACACAGTGACAGGGCCGCACTATCGAGTAGTCAGTCAGTCACACAGTGACAGGGCCGCACTATCGAGGGGTCAGTCAGTCACACAGTGACAGGACCGCACTATCGAGTGGTCAGTCAGTCACACAATGACAGGGCCGCACTATCGAGTGGTCAGTCACACAGTGACAGGGCCGCACTATCGAGGGGTCAGTCAATCACAAAGTGACAGGGCCGCGCTATCGAGGGGTCAGTCAGTCACACAGTGACAGGGCCGCACTTTCGAGGGGTCAGTCAGTCACACAGTGACAGGGCCGCACTATCGAGGGGTCTGTCAGTCACACAGTGACAGGGCCGTACTATCGAGGGGTCAGTCAGTCACACAGTCACAGGGCCGCACTATCGAGGGGTCTGTCAGTCACACAGTGACAGGGCCGCACTATCGAGGGGTCAGTCAGTCACACAGTGACAGGGCTGCACAATCGAGGGGTCAGTCCGTCACACAGTGACAGGGCCGCACTATCGAGGGGTCAGTCGGTTACACAGTGACAGGGCCGCACTGAGGGGTCAGTCAGTTACACAGTGACAGGGCCGCACTGAGGAGTCAGTCAGTCACACAGTGACAGGGCCGCACTATCGAGGGGTCAGTTGCACAGTGACAGGGCCGCACTATCGAGGGGTCAGTCAGTCACACAGTGACAGGGCCGCACTTTCGAGGGGTCAGTCACACGGTGACTTGGTCACACGGTGACTTGGCCACACTATCGAGGGGTCAGTCAGTCACACAGTGACAGGGCCGCGCTATCGAGGGGTCAGTCAGTCACACAGTGACAGGGCCGCACTATCGAGGGGT
This sequence comes from Heterodontus francisci, assembly GCF_036365525.1. Taxonomy (NCBI): domain Eukaryota; kingdom Metazoa; phylum Chordata; class Chondrichthyes; order Heterodontiformes; family Heterodontidae; genus Heterodontus; species Heterodontus francisci. Next base: position 11,064,959 of record NC_090377.1, read on the forward strand.
CAGTCAGTCACACAGTGACACGGCCACATTATCGAGAGGTGAGTCAGTCACATGGTGACAGGGCTGCACTATCGAGGGGTCAGTCACACAGTGACAGGGCCGCACTATCGAGGGGTCAGTCGGTCACACAGTGACAGGGCCGCACTATCGAGGGGTCAGTCAGTCTCACAGTGACACGGCCACATTATCGAGAGGTGCGTCAGTCACACGGTGACAGGGCTGCACTATCGAGGGGTCAGTCAGTCACACAGTGACAGGGATCGAGGTGTCACAGTCACACGGTGACAGGGCCACACTATCGAGGGGTCAGTCAGTCACACAGTGACAAGGCCACAATATCGAGGGGTCAGTCAGTCACACAGTGACAGGGCCGCACTATCGAGGGGTCAGTCAGTCACACAGTGATAAGGCCACAATATCAAGGGGTCAGTCAGTCACACAGTGACAAGGCCACAATATCAAGGGGTCAGTCAGTCACACAGTGATAGGGCCACACGATCGAGGGGTCAGTCAGCCACACAGTGACAAGGCCACAATATCAAGGGGTCAGTCAGTCACACAGTGACAAGGCCACAATATCAAGGGGTCAGTCAGTCACACAGTGATAGGGCCACACGATCGAGGGGTCAGTCAGCCACACAGTGACAAGGCCACAATATCAAGGGGTCAGTCAGTCACACAGTGACAGGGCCGCAGTATCGAGGGGTCAGTCAGTCACACAGTGACAGGGATCGAGGTGTCACAGTCACACGGTGACAGGGCCACACTATCGAGGGGTCAGTCAGTCACACAGTGACAAGGCCACAATATCGAGGGGTCAGTCAGTCACACAGTGACAGGGCCGCACTATCGAGGGGTCAGTCAGTCACACAGTGATAAGGCCACAATATCAAGGGGTCAGTCAGTCACACAGTGACAAGGGCACAATATCAAGGGGTCAGTCAGTCACACAGTGATAGGGCCACACGCTCGAGGGGTCAGTCAGCCACACAGTGACAAGGCCACAATATCGAGGGGTCAGTCGGTCACACAGTGACATGGCCGCACTATCGAGGGGTCAGTCAGTCACACAGTGACAGGGCCACACGATCGAGGGGTCAGTCAGACACACAGTGACAAGGCCACAATATCGAGGGGTCAGTCAGTCACACAGTGACAGGGCCGCACTATCGAGGGGTCAGTCAGCCACACAGTGAAATGGCCGCCCTATCGAGGGGTCAGTCAGTCACACAATGACAGGGCTGCACTATCGAGTGGTCAGTCACACAGTGACAGGGCCGCACTATCGAGGGGTCAGTCAATCACACAGTGACAGGGCCGCGCTATCGAGGGGTCAATCAGTCGCACAGTGACAGGGCCGCACTGAGGGGTCAGTCAGTCACACAGTGACAGGGCCGCACAATCGAGGGGTCAGTCCGTCACACAGTGACAGGGCCGCACTATCGAGGGGTCAGTCGCACAGTGACAGGGCCGCACTATCGAGGGGTCAGTCAGTCACACAGTGACAGGGCCGCACTATCGAGGGGTCAGTCAGTCACACAGTGACAGGGCCGCACTATCGAGGGGTCAGTCAGTCATACAGTGACAGGGCCGCACAATCAAGGGGTCAGTCCGTCACACAGTGACAGGGCCGCACTATCGAGGGGTCAGTCGGTTACACAGTGACAGGGCCACACAGGGGTCAGTCAGTTACACAGTGACAGGGCCGCACTGAGGGGTCAGTCAGTTACACAGTGACAGGGCCGCACTGAGGGGTCAGTCAGTCACACAGTGACAGGGCCGCACTGAGGGGTCAGTCAGTTCCACAGTGACAGGGCCGCACTGAGGGGTCAGTCAGTTACACAGTGACAGGGCCGCACTATCGAGGGGTCAGTCGCACAGTGACAGGGCCGCACTATCGAGGGGTCAGTCAGTCACACAGTGACAAGGCCACAATATCGAGGGGTCAGTCCGTCACACAGTGACAGGGCCGCACTATCGAGGGGTCAGTCGGTCACACAGTGACAGGGCCGCACTATCGAGGGGTCAGTCAGTTACACAGTGACAGGGCCACACAGGGGTCAGTCAGTTACACAGTGACAGGGCCGCACTGAGGGGTCAGTCAGTTACACAGTGACAGGGCCGCACTGAGGGGTCAGTCAGTCACACAGTGACAGGGCCGCACTGAGGGTTCAGTCAGTTCCACAGTGACAGGGCCGCACTGAGGGGTCAGTCAGTTACACAGTGACAGGGCCGCACTATCGAGGGGTCAGTCGCACAGTGACAGGGCCGCACTATCGAGGGGTCAGTCAGTCACACAGTGACAGGGCCGCACTATCGAGGGGTCAGTCACACGGTGACTTGGTCACACGGTGACTTGGCCACACTATCGAGGGGTCAGTCAGTTACTCAGTGACAGGGCCGCACTATCGAGGGGTCAGTCAGTCACACAGTGACAGGGTCTCGCTATCGAGGGGTCCGTCAGTCACACAGTGACAGGGCCGCACTATCGAGGGGTCAGTCAGTCACACAGTGACACGGCCACATTATCGAGAGGTGAGTCAGTCACATGGTGACAGGGCTGCACTGTCGAGGGGTCAGTCACACAGTGACAGGGCCGCACTATCGAGGGGTCAGTCACACAGTGACAGGGCCGCACTATCGAGGGGTCAGTCAGTCACACAGTGACACGGCCACATTATCGAGAGGTGAGTCAGTCACACGGTGACAGGGCTGCACTATCGAGGGGTCAGTCACACAGTGACAGGGCCGCACTATCGAGGGGTCAGTCACACAGTGACAGGGCCGCACTATCGAGGGGTCAGTCAGTCACACAGTGACACGGCCACATTATCGATAGGTGCGTCAGTCACACGGTGACAGGGCTGCACTATCGAGGGGTCAGTCAGTCACACAGTGACAGGGCCGCAGTATCGAGGGGTCAGTCAGTCACACAGTGACAGGGCCGCCGTATCGAGGGGTCAGTCAGTCACACAGTGACAGGGATCGAGGGGTCACAGTCACACGGTGACAGGGCCACACTATCGAGGGGTCAGTCAGTCACACAGTGACAAGGCCACAATATCGAGGGGTCAGTCAGTCACACAGTGACAGGGCCGCACTATCGAGGGGTCAGTCAGTCACACAGTGATAAGGCCACAATATCAAGGGGTCAGTCAGTCACACAGTGACAAGGGCACAATATCAAGGGGTCAGTCAGTCACACAGTGATAGGGCCACACGATCGAGGGGTCAGTCAGCCACACAGTGACAAGGCCACAATATCGAGGGGTCAGTCAGTCACACAGTGACAGGGCCGCACTATCGAGGGGTCAGTCAATCACACAGTGACAGGGCCGCGCTATCGAGGGGTCAGTCAGTCACACAGTGACAGGGCCGCACTGAGGGGTCAGTCAGTCACACAGTGACAGGGCCGCACTATGGAGGGTCGGTCACACAGTGACAGGGCCGCACTATCGAGGGGTCAGTCAGTCACACAATGACAGGGCCGCACTATCGAGAGGTCAGTCAGTCACACTGTGAAATGGCTGCACTATCGAGGGGTCAGTCACACAGTGACATAGCCGCACTATCGAGGGGTCAGTCAATCACAAAGTGACAGGGCCGCGCTATCGAGGGGTCAGTCAGTCACACAGTGACAGGGCCGCACTTTCGAGGGGTCAGTCAGTCACACAGTGACAGGGCCGCACTATCGAGGGGTCAGTCAGTCACACAGTGACAGGGCCGTACTATCGAGGGGTCAGTCAGTCACACAGTCACAGGGCCGCACTATCGAGGTGTCTGTCAGTCACACAGTGACAGGGCCGCACTATCGAGGGGTCAGTCAGTCACACAGTGACAGGGCTGCACAATCGAGGGGTCAGTCCGTCACACAGTGACAGGGCCGCACTATCGAGGGGTCAGTCGGTCACACAGTGACAGGGCTGCACTATCGAGGGGTCAGTCAGTTACACAGTGACAGGGCCGCACTGAGGGGTCAGTCAGTTACACAGTGACAGGGCCGCACTGAGGAGTCAGTCAGTCACACAGTGACAGGGCCGCACTGAGGGGTCAGTCAGTTCCACAGTGACAGGGCCGCACTGAGGGGTCAGTCAGTTACACAGTGACACGGCCGCACTATCGAGGGGTCAGTTGCACAGTGACAGGGCCGCACTATCGAGGGGTCAGTCAGTCACACAGTGACAGGGCCGCACTTTCGAGGGTCAGTCACACGGTGACTTGGTCACACGGTGACTTGGCCACACTATCGAGGGGTCAGTCAGTTACTCAGTGACAGGGCCGCGCTATCGAGGGGTCAGTCAGTCACACAGTGACAGGGCCGCACTATCGAGGGGTCAGTCAGTCACACAGTGACACGGCCACATTATCGAGAGGTGAGTCAGTCACATGGTGACAGGGCTGCACTATCGAGGGGTCAGTCACACAGTGACAGGGCCGCACTATCGAGGGGTCAGTCACACAGTGACAGGGCCGCACTATCGAGGGGTCAGTCAGTCTCACAGTGACACGGCCACATTATCGAGAGGTGCGTCAGTCACACGGTGACAGGGCTGCACTATCGAGGGGTCAGTCAGTCACACAGTGACAGGGCCGCAGTATCGAGGGGTCAGTCAGTCACACAGTGACAGGGCCGCAGTATCGAGGGGTCAGTCAGTCACACAGTGACAGGGATCGAGGGGTCACAGTCACACGGTGACAGGGCCACACTATCGAGGGGTCAGTCAGTCACACAGTGACAGGGCCACACTATCGAGGGGTCAGTCAGTCACACAGTGATAAGGCCACAATATCAAGGGGTCAGTCAGTCACACAGTGATAGGGCCACACGATCGAGGGGTCAGTCAGCCACACAGTGACAAGGCCACAATATCGTGGGGTCAGTCAGTCACACAGTGACATGGCCGCACTATCGAGGGGTCAGTCAGTCACACAGTGACAGGGCCACACGATCGAGGGGTCAGTCAGCCACACAGTGACAAGGCCACAATATCGAGGGGTCAGTCAGTCACACAGTGACAGGGCCGCACTATCGAGGGGTCAGTCAGCCACACAGTGACAGGGCCGCACTATCGAGGGGTCAGTCAGTCACACAATGACAGGGCTGCACTATCGAGTGGTCAGTCACACAGTGACAGGGCCGCACTATCGAGTGGTCAGTCAATCACACAGTGACAGGGCCGCGCTATCGAGGGGTCAGTCAGTCACACAGTGACAGGGCCGCTCTGAGGGGTCAGTCAGTCACACAGTGACAGGGCCGCACAATCGAGGGGTCAGTCCGTCACACAGTGACAGGGCCGCACTATCGAGGGGTCAGTCGCACAGTGACAGGGCCGCACTATCGAGGGGTCAGAGTCACACAGTGACAGGGCCGCACTATCGAGAGGTCAGTCAGTCACACAGTGACAAGGGCACAATATCAAGGGGTCAGTCAGTCACACAGTGATAGGGCCGCACGATCGAGGGGTCAGTCAGCCACACAGTGACAAGGCCACAATATCGAGGGGTCAGTCAGTCACACAGTGACAGGGCCGCACTATCGAGGGGTCAGTCAGTTACTCAGTGACAGGGCCGCGCTATCGAGGGGTCAGTCAGTCACACAGTGACAGGGCCGCACTATCGAGGGGTCAGTCAGTAACACAGTGACACGGCCACATTATCGAGAGGTGAGTCAGTCACACGGTGACAGGGCTGCACTATCGAGGGGTCAGTCACACAGTGACAGGGCCGCACTATCGAGGGGTCAGTCACACAGTGACAGGGCCGCACTATCGAGGGGTCAGTCAGTCACACAGTGACACGGCCACATTATCGAGAGGTGCGTCAGTCACACGGTGACAGGGCTGCACTATCGAGGGGTCAGTCAGTCACACAGTGACAGGGCCGCAGTATCGAGGGGTCAGTCAGTCACACAGTGACAGGGCCGCCGTATCGAGGGGTCAGTCAGTCACACAGTGACAGGGATCGAGGGGTCACAGTCACACGGTGACAGGGCCACACTATCGAGGGGTCAGTCAGTCACACAGTGACAAGGCCACAATATCGAGGGGTCAGTCAGTCACACAGTGACAGGGCCGCACTATCGAGGGGTCAGTCAGTCACACAGTGATAAGGCCACAATATCAAGGGGTCAGTCAGTCACACAGTGACAAGGGCACAATATCAAGGGGTCAGTCAGTCACACAGTGATAGGGCCACATGATCGAGGGGTCAGTCAGCCACACAGTGACAAGGCCACAATATCGAGGGGTCAGTCAGTCACACAGTGACAGGGCCGCACTATCGAGGGGTCAGTCAGTCACACAGTGACAGGACCGCACTATCGAGTGGTCAGTCAGTCACACAATGACAGGGCTGCACTATCGAGTGGTCAGTCACACAGTGACAGGGCCGCACTATCGAGGGGTCAGTCAATCACACAGTGACAGGGCCGCGCTATCGAGGGGTCAGTCAGTCACACAGTGACAGGGCCGCACTGAGGGGTCAGTCAGTCACACAGTGACTGGGCCGCACTATGGAGGGTCGGTCACACAGTGACAGGGCCGCACTATCGAGGGGTCAGTCATGCACACAATGACAGGGCCGCACTATCGAGAGGTCAGTCAGTCACACTGTGAAATGGCTGCACTATCGAGGGGTCAGTCACACAGTGACAGGGCCGCACTATCGAGGGGTCAGTCAATCACCAAGTGACAGGGCCGCGCTATCGAGGGGTCAGTCAGTCACACAGTGACAGGGCCGCACTTTCGAGGGGTCAGTCAGTCACACAGTGACAGGGCCGCACTATCGATGGGTCAGTCAGTCACACAGTGACAGGGCCGTACTATCGAGGGGTCAGTCAGTCACACAGTCACAGGGCCGCACTATCGAGGGGTCTGTCAGTCACACAGTGACAGGGCCTCACTATCGAGGGGTCAGTCAGTCACACAGTGACAGGGCTGCACAATCGAGGGGTCAGTCCGTCACACAGTGACAGGGCCGCACTATCGAGGGGTCAGTCGGTCACACAGTGACAGGGCTGCACTATCGAGGGGTCAGTCAGTTACACAGTGACAGGGCCGCACTGAGGGGTCAGTCAGTTACACAGTGACAGGGCCGCACTGAGGAGTCAGTCAGTCACACAGTGACAGGGCCGCACTGAGGGGTCAGTCAGTTCCACAGTGACACGGCCGCACTATCGAGGGGTCAGTTGCACAGTGACAGGGCCGCACTATCGAGGGGTCAGTCAGTCACACAGTGACAGGGCCGCACTTTCGAGGGGTCAGTCACACGGTGACTTGGTCACACGGTGACTTGGCCACACTATCGAGGTGTCAGTCAGTTACTCAGTGACAGGGCCGCACTATCGAGGGGTCAGTCAGTCACACAGTGACAGGGCCGCACTATCGAGGGGTCAGTCAGTCACACAGTGACAAGGCCACATTATCGAGAGGTGAGTCAGTCACATGGTGACAGGGCTGCACTATCGAGGGGTCAGTCACACAGTGACAGGGCCGCACTATCGAGGGGTCAGTCACACAGTGACAGGGCCGCACTATCGAGGGGTCAGTCAGTCTCACAGTGACACGGCCACATTATCGAGAGGTGCGTCAGTCACACGGTGACAGGGCTGCACTATCGAGGGGTCAGTCAGTCACACAGTGACAGGGCCGCAGTATCGAGGGTCAGTCAGTCACACAGTGACAGGGCCGCACAATCGAGGGGTCAGTCAGTCACACAGTGACAGGGATCGAGGGGTCACAGTCACACGGTGACAGGGCCACACTATCGAGGGGTCAGTCAGTCACACAGTGACAGGGCCGCACTATCGAGGGGTCAGTCAGTCCCACAGTGATAAGGCCACAATATCAAGGGGTCAGTCAGTCACACAGTGACAAGGGCACAATATCAAGGGGTCAGTCAGTCACGCAGTGATAGGGCCACACGATCGAGGGGTCAGTCAGCCACACAGTGACAAGGCCACAATATCGTGGGGTCAGTCAGTCACACAGTGACATGGCCGCACTATCGAGGGGTCAGTCAGTCACACAGTGACAGGGCCACACGATCGAGGGGTCAGTCAGCCACACAGTGACAAGGCCACAATATCGAGGGGTCAGTCAGTCACACAGTGACAGGGCCGCACTATCGAGGGGTCAGTCAGCCACACAGTGACAGGGCCGCACTATCGAGGGGTCAGTCAGTCACACAATGACAGGGCTGCACTATCGAGTGGTCAGTCACACAGTGACAGGGCCGCACTATCGAGTGGTCAGTCAATCACACAGTGACAGGGCCGCGCTATCGAGGGGTCAGTCAGTCACACAGTGACAGGGCCGCTCTGAGGGGTCAGTCAGTCACACAGTGACAGGGCCGCACAATCGAGGGGTCAGTCCGTCACACAGTGACAGGGCCGCACTATCGAGGGGTCAGTCGCACAGTGACAGGGCCGCACTATCGAGGGGTCAGAGTCACACAGTGATAAGGCCACAATATCAAGGGGTCAGTCAGTCACACAGTGACAAGGGCACAATATCAAGGGGTCAGTCAGTCACACAGTGATAGGGCCGCACGATCGAGGGGTCAGTCAGTCACACAGTGACAGGGCCACACGATCGAGGGGTCAGTCAGCCACACAGTGACAAGGCCACAATATCGAGGGGTCAGTCAGTCACACAGTGACAGGGCCGCACTATCGAGGGGTCAGTCAGCCACACAGTGACAGGGCCGCACTATCGAGGGGTCAGTCAGTCACACAATGACAGGGCTGCACTATCGAGTGGTCAGTCACACAGTGACAGGGCCGCACTATCGAGTGGTCAGTCAATCACACAGTGACAGGGCCGCGCTTTCGAGGGGTCAGTCAGTCACACAGTGACAGGGCCGCTCTGAGGGGTCAGTCAGTCACACAGTGACAGGGCCGCACAATCGAGGGGTCAGTCCGTCACACAGTGACAGGGCCGCACTATCGAGGGGTCAGTCGCACAGTGACAGCGCCGCACTATCGAGGGGTCAGTCAGTCACACAGTGACAGGGCCGCACTATCGAGGGGTCAGTCAGTCACACAGTGACAGGGCCGCACTATCGATGGGTCAGTCAGTCATACAGTGACAGGGCCGCACAATCAAGGGGTCAGTCCGTCACACAGTGACAGGGCCGCACTATCGAGGGGTCAGTCGGTTACACAGTGACAGGGCCACACAGGGGTCAGTCAGTTACACAGTGACAGGGCCGCACTGAGGGGTCAGTCAGTTACACAGTGACAGGGCCACACTGAGGGGTCAGTCAGTCATACAGTGACAGGGCCGCACAATCAAGGGGTCAGTCCGTCACACAGTGACAGGGCCGCACTATCGAGGGGTCAGTCGGTTACACAGTGACAGGGCCACACAGGGGTCAGTCAGTTACACAGTGACAGGGCCGCACTGAGGGGTCAGTCAGTTAGACAGTGACAGGGCCACACTGAGGGGTCAGTCAGTCACACAGTGACAGGGCCGCACTGAGGGGTCAGTCAGTTCCACAGTGACAGGGCCGCACTGAGGGGTCAGTCAGTTACACAGTGACAGGGCCGCACTATCGAGGGGTCAGTCGCACAGTGACAGGGCCGCACTATCGAGGGGTCAGTCAGTCACACAGTGACAGGGCCGCACTATCGAGGGGTCAGTCAGTCACACAGTGACAGGGCCGCAGTATCGAGGGGTCAGTCAGTCCGACAGTGACAAGGCCACAATATCGAGGGGTCAGTCCGTCACACAGTGACAGGGCCGCACTATCGAGGGGTCAGTCAGTCACACAGTGACAAGGCCACAATATCGAGGGGTCAGTCAGTCACACAGTGACAGGGCCGCACTATCGAGGGGTCAGTCAGTCACACAGTGATAAGGCCACAATATCAAGGGGTCAGTCAGTCACACAGTGACAAGGGCACAATATCAAGGGGTCAGTCAGTCACACAGTGATAGGGCCACATGATCGAGGGGTCAGTCAGCCACACAGTGACAAGGCCACAATATCGAGGGGTCAGTCAGTCACACAGTGACAGGGCCGCACTATCGAGGGGTCAGTCAGTCACACAGTGACAGGACCGCACTATCGAGTGGTCAGTCAGTCACACAATGACAGGGCTGCACTATCGAGTGGTCAGTCACACAGTGACAGGGCCGCACTATCGAGGGGTCAGTCAATCACACAGTGACAGGGCCGCGCTATCGAGGGGTCAGTCAGTCACACAGTGACAGGGCCGCACTGAGGGGTCAGTCAGTCACACAGTGACTGGGCCGCACTATGGAGGGTCGGTCACGCAGTGACAGGGCCGCACTATCGAGGGGTCAGTCATGCACACAATGACAGGGCCGCACTATCGAGAGGTCAGTCAGTCACACTGTGAAATGGCTGCACTATCGAGGGGTCAGTCACACAGTGACAGGGCCGCACTATCGAGGGGTCAGTCAATCACCAAGTGACAGGGCCGCGCTATCGAGGGGTCAGTCAGTCACACAGTGACAGGGCCGCACTTTCGAGGGGTCAGTCAGTCACACAGTGACAGGGCCGCACTATCGATGGGTCAGTCAGTCACACAGTGACAGGGCCGTACTATCGAGGGGTCAGTCAGTCACACAGTCACAGGGCCGCACTATCGAGGGGTCTGTCAGTCACACAGTGACAGGGCCTCACTATCGAGGGGTCAGTCAGTCACACAGTGACAGGGCTGCACAATCGAGGGGTCAGTCCGTCACACAGTGACAGGGCCGCACTATCGAGGGGTCAGTCGGTCACACAGTGACAGGGCTGCACTATCGAGGGGTCAGTCAGTTACACAGTGACAGGGCCGCACTGAGGGGTCAGTCAGTTACACAGTGACAGGGCCGCACTGAGGAGTCAGTCAGTCACACAGTGACAGGGCCGCACTGAGGGGTCAGTCAGTTCCACAGTGACACGGCCGCACTATCGAGGGGTCAGTTGCACAGTGACAGGGCCGCACTATCGAGGGGTCAGTCAGTCACACAGTGACAGGGCCGCACTTTCGAGGGGTCAGTCACACGGTGACTTGGTCACACGGTGACTTGGCCACACTATCGAGGTGTCAGTCAGTTACTCAGTGACAGGGCCGCACTATCGAGGGGTCAGTCAGTCACACAGTGACAGGGCCGCACTATCGAGGGGTCAGTCAGTCACACAGTGACAAGGCCACATTATCGAGAGGTGAGTCAGTCACATGGTGACAGGGCTGCACTATCGAGGGGTCAGTCACACAGTGACAGGGCCGCACTATCGAGGGGTCAGTCACACAGTGACAGGGCCGCACTATCGAGGGGTCAGTCAGTCTCACAGTGACACGGCCACATTATCGAGAGGTGCGTCAGTCACACGGTGACAGGGCTGCACTATCGAGGGGTCAGTCAGTCACACAGTGACAGGGCCGCAGTATCGAGGGTCAGTCAGTCACACAGTGACAGGGCCGCACAATCGAGGGGTCAGTCAGTCACACAGTGACAGGGATCGAGGGGTCACAGTCACACGGTGACAGGGCCACACTATCGAGGGGTCAGTCAGTCACACAGTGACAGGGCCGCACTATCGAGGGGTCAGTCAGTCCCACAGTGATAAGGCCACAATATCAAGGGGTCAGTCAGTCACACAGTGACAAGGGCACAATATCAAGGGGTCAGTCAGTCACGCAGTGATAGGGCCACACGATCGAGGGGTCAGTCAGCCACACAGTGACAAGGCCACAATATCGTGGGGTCAGTCAGTCACACAGTGACATGGCCGCACTATCGAGGGGTCAGTCAGTCACACAGTGACAGGGCCACACGATCGAGGGGTCAGTCAGCCACACAGTGACAAGGCCACAATATCGAGGGGTCAGTCAGTCACACAGTGACAGGGCCGCACTATCGAGGGGTCAGTCAGCCACACAGTGACAGGGCCGCACTATCGAGGGGTCAGTCAGTCACACAATGACAGGGCTGCACTATCGAGTGGTCAGTCACACAGTGACAGGGCCGCACTATCGAGTGGTCAGTCAATCACACAGTGACAGGGCCGCGCTATCGAGGGGTCAGTCAGTCACACAGTGACAGGGCCGCTCTGAGGGGTCAGTCAGTCACACAGTGACAGGGCCGCACAATCGAGGGGTCAGTCCGTCACACAGTGACAGGGCCGCACTATCGAGGGGTCAGTCGCACAGTGACAGGGCCGCACTATCGAGGGGTCAGAGTCACACAGTGATAAGGCCACAATATCAAGGGGTCAGTCAGTCACACAGTGACAAGGGCACAATATCAAGGGGTCAGTCAGTCACACAGTGATAGGGCCGCACGATCGAGGGGTCAGTCAGTCACACAGTGACAGGGCCACACGATCGAGGGGTCAGTCAGCCACACAGTGACAAGGCCACAATATCGAGGGGTCAGTCAGTCACACAGTGACAGGGCCGCACTATCGAGGGGTCAGTCAGCCACACAGTGACAGGGCCGCACTATCGAGGGGTCAGTCAGTCACACAATGACAGGGCTGCACTATCGAGTGGTCAGTCACACAGTGACAGGGCCGCACTATCGAGTGGTCAGTCAATCACACAGTGACAGGGCCGCGCTTTCGAGGGGTCAGTCAGTCACACAGTGACAGGGCCGCTCTGAGGGGTCAGTCAGTCACACAGTGACAGGGCCGCACAATCGAGGGGTCAGTCCGTCACACAGTGACAGGGCCGCACTATCGAGGGGTCAGTCGCACAGTGACAGCGCCGCACTATCGAGGGGTCAGTCAGTCACACAGTGACAGGGCCGCACTATCGAGGGGTCAGTCAGTCACACAGTGACAGGGCCGCACTATCGATGGGTCAGTCAGTCATACAGTGACAGGGCCGCACAATCAAGGGGTCAGTCCGTCACACAGTGACAGGGCCGCACTATCGAGGGGTCAGTCGGTTACACAGTGACAGGGCCACACAGGGGTCAGTCAGTTACACAGTGACAGGGCCGCACTGAGGGGTCAGTCAGTTACACAGTGACAGGGCCACACTGAGGGGTCAGTCAGTCATACAGTGACAGGGCCGCACAATCAAGGGGTCAGTCCGTCACACAGTGACAGGGCCGCACTATCGAGGGGTCAGTCGGTTACACAGTGACAGGGCCACACAGGGGTCAGTCAGTTACACAGTGACAGGGCCGCACTGAGGGGTCAGTCAGTTAGACAGTGACAGGGCCACACTGAGGGGTCAGTCAGTCACACAGTGACAGGGCCGCACTGAGGGGTCAGTCAGTTCCACAGTGACAGGGCCGCACTGAGGGGTCAGTCAGTTACACAGTGACAGGGCCGCACTATCGAGGGGTCAGTCGCACAGTGACAGGGCCGCACTATCGAGGGGTCAGTCAGTCACACAGTGACAGGGCCGCACTATCGAGGGGTCAGTCAGTCACACAGTGACAGGGCCGCAGTATCGAGGGGTCAGTCAGTCCGACAGTGACAAGGCCACAATATCGAGGGGTCAGTCCGTCACACAGTGACAGGGCCGCACTATCGAGGGGTCAGTCGGTCACACAGTGACCGGGCCACACAGGGGTCAGTCAGTTACACAGTGACAGGGCCGCACTGAGGGGTCAGTCAGTTACACAGTGACAGGGCCGCACTGAGGGGTCAGTCAGTCACACAGTGACAGGGCCGCACTGAGGGTTCAGTCAGTTCCACAGTGACAGGGCCGCACTGAGGGGTCAGTCAGTTACACTGTGACAGGGCCGCACTATCGAGGGGTCAGTCGCACAGTGACAGGGCCGCACTATCGAGGGGTCAGTCAGTCACACAGTGACAGGGCCGCACTATCGAGGGGTCAGTCACACGGTGACTTGGTCACACGGTGACTTGGCCACACTATCGAGGGGTCAGTCAGTTACTCAGTGACAGGGTCTCGCTATCGAGGGGTCAGTCAGTCACACAGTGACAGGGCCGCACTATCGAGGGGTCAGTCAGTCACACAGTGACACGGCCACATTATCGAGAGGTGAGTCAGTCACATGGTGACAGGGCTGCACTGTCGAGGGGTCAGTCACACAGTGACAGGTCCGCACTATCGAGGGGTCAGTCACACAGTGACAGGGCCGCACTATCGAGGGGTCAGTCAGTCACACAGTGACACGGCCACATTATCGAGAGGTGAGTCAGTCACATGGTGACAGTGCTGCACTATCGAGGGGTCAGTCACACAGTGACAGGGCCGCACTATCGAGGGGTCAGTCACACAGTGACAGGGCCGCACTATCGAGGGGTCAGTCAGTCACACAGTGACACGGCCACATTATCGAGAGGTGCGTCAGTCACACGGTGACAGGGCTGCACTATCGAGGGGTCAGTCAGTCACACAGTGACAGGGCCGCAGTATCGAGGGGTCAGTCAGTCACACAGTGACAGGGCCGCCGTATCAAGGGGTCAGTCAGTCACACAGTGACAGGGATCGAGGGGTCACAGTCACACGGTGACAGGGCCACACTATCGAGGGGTCAGTCAGTCACACAGTGATAAGGCCACAATATCAAGGGGTCAGTCAGTCACACAGTGACAAGGGCACAATATCAAGGGGTCAGTCAGTCACACAGTGATAGGGCCACACGATCGAGGGGTCAGTCAGCCACACAGTGACAAGGCCACAATATCGAGGGGTCAGTCAGTCACACAGTGACAGGGCCGCACAATCGAGGGGTCAGTCCGTCACACAGTGACAGGGCCGCACTATCGAGGGGTCAGTCGCACAGTGACAGGGCCGCACTATCGAGGGGTCAGTCAGTCACACAGTGATAAGGCCACAATATCAAGGGGTCAGTCAGTCACACAGTGACAAGGGCACAATATCAAGGGGTCAGTCAGTCACACAGTGATAGGGCCGCACGATCGAGGGGTCAGTCAGCCACACAGTGACAAGGCCACAATATCGAGGGGTCAGTCAGTCACACAGTGACATGGCCGCACAATCGAGGGGTCAGTCAGTCACACAGTGACAGGGCCACACGATCGAGGGGTCAGTCAGCCACACAGTGACAAGGCCACAATATCGAGGGGTCAGTCAGTCACACAGTGACAGGGCCGCACTATCGAGGGGTCAGTCAGCCACACAGTGACAGGGCCGCACTATCGAGGGGTCAGTCAGTCACACAATGACAGGGCTGCACTATCGAGTGGTCAGTCACACAGTGACAGGGCCGCACTATCGAGTGGTCAGTCAATCACACAGTGACAGGGCCGCGCTATCGAGGGGTCAGTCAGTCACACAGTGACAGGGCCGCTCTGAGGGGTCAGTCAGTCACACAGTGACAGGGCCGCACAATCGAGGGGTCAGTCCGTCACACAGTGACAGGGCCGCACTATCGAGGGTTCAGTCGAACAGTGACAGGGCCGCACTATCGAGGGGTCAGTCAGTCACACAGTGACAGGGCCGCACTATCGAGGGGTCAGTCAGTCACACAGTGACAGGGCCGCACTATCGAGGGGTCAGTCAGTCATACAGTGACAGGGCCGCACAATCAAGGGGTCAGTCCGTCACACAGTGACAGGGCCGCACTATCGAGGGGTCAGTCGGTTACACAGTGACAGGGCCACACAGGGGTCAGTCAGTTACACAGTGACAGGGCCGCACTGAGGGGTCAGTCAGTTACACAGTGACAGGGCCACACTGAGGGGTCAGTCAGTCACACAGTGACAGGGCCGCACTGAGGGGTCAGTCAGTTCCACAGTGACAGGGCCGCACTGAGGGGTCAGTCAGTTACACAGTGACAGGGCCGCACTATCGAGGGGTCAGTCGCACAGTGACAGGGCCGCACTATCGAGGGGTCAGTCAGTCACACAGTGACAGGGCCGCACTATCGAGGGGTCAGTCAGTCACACAGTGACAGGGCCGCAGTATCGAGGGGTCAGTCAGTCCGACAGTGACAAGGCCACAATATCGAGGGGTCAGTCCGTCACACAGTGACAGGGCCGCACTATCGAGGGGTCAGTCGGTCACACAGTGACAGGGCCGCACTATCGAGGGGTCAGTCAGTTACACAGTGACAGGGCCACACAGGGGTCAGTCAGTTACACAGTGACAGGGCCGCACTGAGGGGTCAGTCAGTTACACAGTGACAGGGCCGCACTGAGGGGTCAGTCAGTCACACAGTGACAGGGCCGCACTGAGGGTTCAGTCAGTTCCACAGTGACAGGGCCGCACTGAGGGGTCAGTCAGTTACACAGTGACAGGGCCGCACTATCGAGGGGTCAGTCGCACAGTGACAGGGCCGCACTATCGAGGGGTCAGTCAGTCACACAGTGACAGGGCCGCACTATCGAGGGGTCAGTCACACGGTGACTTGGTCACACGGTGACTTGGCCACACTATCGAGGGGTCAGTCAGTTACTCAGTGACAGGGTCTCGCTATCGAGGGGTCAGTCAGTCACACAGTGACAGGGCCGCACTATCGAGGGGTCAGTCAGTCACACAGTGACACGGCCACATTATCGAGAGGTGAGTCAGTCACATGGTGACAGGGCTGCACTGTCGAGGGGTCAGTCACACAGTGACAGGGCCGCACTATCGAGGGGTCAGTCACACAGTGACAGGGCCGCACTATCGAGGGGTCAGTCAGTCACACAGTGACACGGCCACATTATCGAGAGGTTAGTCAGTCACATGGTGACAGGGCTGCACTATCGAGGGGTCAGTCACACAGTGACAGGGCCGCACTATCGAGGGGTCAGTCACACAGTGACAGGGCCGCACTATCGAGGGGTCAGTCAGTCACACAGTGACACGGCCACATTATCGAGAGGTGCGTCAGTCACACGGTGACAGGGCTGCACTATCGAGGGGTCAGTCAGTCACACAGTGACAGGGCCGCAGTATCGAGGGGTCAGTCAGTCACACAGTGACAGGAAAAGCCGTATCGAGGGGTCAGTCAGTCACACAGTGACAGGGATCGAGGACTCACAGTCACACGGTGACAGGGCCACACTATCGAGGGGTCAGTCAGTCACACAGTGATAAGGCCACAATATCAAGGGGTCAGTCAGTCACACAGTGACAAGGGCACAATATCAAGGGGTCAGTCAGTCACACAGTGATAGGGCCACACGATCGAGGGGTCAGTCAGCCACACAGTGACAAGGCCACAATATCGAGGGGTCAGTCAGTCACACAGTGACAGGGCCGCACTATCGAGGGGTCAGTCAGTCACACAGTGACAGGGCCGCACTATCGAGGGGTCAGTCAGTCACACAGTGACAAGGCCACAATATCGAGGGGTCAGTCAGTCACACAGTGACAGGGCCGCACTATCGAGTGGTCAGCCAGTCACACAATGACAGGGCCGCTCAATCGAGGCGTCAGTCAGTCACACAGTGACAGGGCCGCACTATCGAGGGGTCAGTCAGCCACACAGTGACAGGGCCGCACTATCGAGGGGTCAGTCAGTCACACAATGACAGGGCTGCACTATCGAGTGGTCAGTCACACAGTGACAGGGCCGCACTATCGAGGGGTCAGTCAATCACACAGTGACAGGGCCGCGCTATCGAGGGGTCAGTCAGTCACACAGTGACAGGGCCGCACTGAGGGGTCAGTCAGTCACACAGTGACAGGGCCGCACTATGGAGGGTCGGTCACACAGTGACAGGGCCGCACTATCGAGAGGTCAGTCAGTCACACAGTGACAGGGCCGCACTATCGAGGGGTCAGTCGCACAGTGACAGGGCCGCACTATCGAGGTGTTAGTCAGTCACACAGTGACAGGGCCGCACTATCGAAGGGTCTGTCAGTCACACAGTGACAGGGCCGCACTATCGAGGGTCGGTCACACAGTGACAGGGCCGCACTATCGAGGGGTAAGTCAGTCACACAGTGACAGGGCCGCACTATCGAGGGGTCAGTCAGTCACATAGTGACAGGACCGCACTATCGAGGGGTTAGTCAGTCACACAATGACAGGGCTGCACTATCGAGTGGTCAGTCACACAGTGACAGGGCCGCACTATCGAGGGGTCAGTCAATCACACAGTGACAGGGCCGCGCTATCGAGGGGTCAGTCAGTCACACAGTGACAGGGCCGCACTATCGAGGGGTCAGTCAGTCACACAGTGACAGGGCCGCGCTATCGAGGGGTCAGTCAGTCACACAGTGACAGGGCCGCACTATCGAGGGGTCAGTCGCACAGTGACAGGGCCGCACTATCGAGGGGTCAGTCAGTCACACAGTTACAGGGCCGCACTATCGAGGGGTCAGTCAGTCACACAGTGACAGGGCCGCACTATCGAGGGGTCAGTCCGTCACACAGTGACAGGGCCGCACTATCGAGGGGTCAGTCGGTCACACAGTGAGAGGGCCGCACTATCGAGGGGTTAGTCTGTTACACAGTGACAGGGCCGCACTGAGGGGTCAATCAGTTACACAGTGACAGGGCCGCACTGAGGGGTCAGTCAGTTACACAGTGACAGGGCCGCACTGAGGGGTCAGTCAGTCACACAGTGACAGGGCCGCACTGAGGGGTCAGTCAGTTCCACAGTGACAGGGCCGCACTGAGGGGTCAGTCAGTTACACAGTGACAGGGCCGCACTATCGAGGGGTCAGTCGCACAGTGACAGGGCCGCACTATCGAGGGGTCAGTCAGTCACACAGTGACAGGGCCGCACTATCGAGGGGTCAGTCACACGGTGACTTGGTCACACGGTGACTTGGCCACACTGTCGAGGGGTCAGTCAGTTACTCGGTGACAGGGCCGCGCTATCGAGGGGTCAGTCAGTCACACAGTGACAGGGCCGCCATATCGAGGGGTCAGTCAGTCACACAGTGACACGGCCACATTATCGAGAGGTGAGTCAGTCACATGGTGACAGGGCTGCACTATCGAGGGGTCAGTCACACAGTGACGGGGCCGCACTATTGAGGGGTCAGTCACACAGTGACAGGGCCGCACTATCGAGGGGTCAGTCGGTTACACAGTGACAGGGCCACACAGGGGTCAGTCAGTTACACAGTGACAGGGCCGCACTGAGGGGTCAGTCAGTTACACAGTGACAGGGCCGCACTGAGGGGTCAGTCAGTCACACAGTGACAGGGCCGCACTGAGGGGTCAGTCAGTTACACAGTGACAGGGCCGCACTATCGAGGGGTCAGTCGCACAGTGACAGGGCCGCACTATCGAGGGGTCAGTCAGTCACACAGTGACAGGGCCGCACTATCGAGGGGTCAGTCAGTCACACAGTGACAGGGCCGCAGTATCGAGGGGTCAGTCAGTGCGACAGTGACAAGGCCACAATATCGAGGGGTCAGTCCGTCACACAGTGACAGGGCCGCACTATCGAGGGGTCAGTCGGTCACACAGTGACAGGGCCGCACTATCGAGGGGTCAGTCAGTTACACAGTGACAGGGCCACACAGGGGTCAGTCAGTTACACAGTGACAGGGCCGCACTGAGGGGTCAGTCAGTTACACAGTGACAGGGCCGCACTGAGGGGTCAGTCAGTCACACAGTGACAGGGCCGCACTGAGGGTTCAGTCAGTTCCACAGTGACAGAGCCGCACTGAGGGGTCAGTCAGTTACACAGTGACAGGGCCGCACTATCGAGGGGTCAGTCGCACAGTGACAGGGCCGCACTATCGAGGGGTCAGTCAGTCACACAGTGACAGGGCCGCACTATCGAGGGGTCAGTCACACGGTGACTTGGTCACACGGTGACTTGGCCACACTATCGAGGGGTCAGTCAGTTACTCAGTGACAGGGTCTCGCTATCGAGGGGTCAGTCAGTCACACAGTGACAGGGCCGCACTATCGAGGGGTCAGTCAGTCACACAGTGACACGGCCACATTATCGAGAGGTGAGTCAGTCACATGGTGACAGGGCTGCACTGTCGAGGGGTCACTCACACAGTGACAGGGCCGCACTATCGAGGGGTCAGTCACACAGTGACAGGGCCGCACTATCGAGGGGTCAGTCAGTCACACAGTGACACGGCCACATTATCGAGAGGTGAGTCAGTCACATGGTGACAGGGCTGCACTATCGAGGGGTCAGTCACACAGTGACAGGGCCGCACTATCGAGGGGTCAGTCACACAGTGACAGGGCCGCACTATCGAGGGGTCAGTCAGTCACACAGTGACACGGCCACATTATCGAGAGGTGCGTCAGTCACACCGTGACAGGGCTGCACTATCGAGGGGTCAGTCAGTCACACAGTGACAGGGCCGCAGTATCGAGGGGTCAGTCAGTCACACAGTGACAGGGCCGCCGTATCGTGGGGTCAGTCAGTCACACAGTGACAGGGATCGAGGGGTCACAGTCACACGGTGACAGGGCCACACTATCGAGGGGTCAGTCAGTCACACAGTGATAAGGCCACAATATCAAGGGGTCAGTCAGTCACACAGTGACAAGGGCACAATATCAAGGGGTCAGTCAGTCACACAGTGATAGGGCCACACGATCGAGGGGTCAGTCAGCCACACAGTGACAAGGCCACAATATCGAGGGGTCAGTCAGTCACACAGTGACAGGGCCGCACTATCGAGGGGTCAGTCAGTCACACAGTGACAGGGCCGCACTATCGAGGGGTCAGTCAGTCACACAGTGACAAGGCCACAATATCGAGGGGTCAGTCAGTCACACAGTGACAGGGCCGCACTATCGAGTGGTCAGTCAGTCACACAATGACAGGGCCGCTCTATCGAGGCGTCAGTCAGTCACACAGTGACAGGGCCGCACTATCGAGGGGTCAGTCAGCCACACAGTGACAGGGCCGCACTATCGAGGGGTCAGTCAGTCACACAATGACAGGGCTGCACTATCGAGTGGTCAGTCACACAGTGACAGGGCCGCACTATCGAGGGGTCAGTCAATCACACAGTGACAGGGCCGCGCTATCGAGGGGTCAGTCAGTCACACAGTGACAGGGCCGCACTGAGGGGTCAGTCAGTCACACAGTGACAGGGCCGCACTATGGAGGGTCGGTCACACAGTGACAGGGCCGCACTATCGAGAGGTCAGTCAGTCACACAGTGACAGGGCCGCACTATCGAGGGGTCAGTCGCACAGTGACAGGGCCGCACTATCGAGGTGTCAGTCAGTCACACAGTGACAGGGCCGCACTATCGAGGGGTCTGTCAGTCACACAGTGACAGGGCCGCACTATCGAGGGTCGGTCACACAGTGACAGGGCCGCACTATCGAGGGGTCAGTCAGTCACACAATGACAGGGCCGCACTATCGAGGGGTAAGTCAGTCACACAGTGACAGGGCCGCACTATCGAGGGGTCAGTCAGTCACATAGTGACAGGACCGCACTATCGAGGGGTTAGTCAGTCACACAATGACAGGGCTGCACTATCGAGTGGTCAGTCACACAGTGACAGGGCCGCACTATCGAGGGCTCAGTCAATCACACAGTGACAGGGCCGCGCTATCGAGGGGTCTGTCAGTCACACAGTGACAGGGCCGCACTATCGAGGGGTCAGTCAGTCACACAGTGACAGGGCCGCGCTATCGAGGGGTCATGTCAGTCACACAGTGACAGGGCCGCACTATCGAGGGGTCAGTCGCACAGTGACAGGGCCGCACTATCGAGGGGTCAGTCAGTCACACAGTTACAGGGCCGCACTATCGAGGGGTCAGTCAGTCACACAGTGACAGGGCCGCACTATCGAGGGGTCAGTCCGTCACACAGTGACAGGGCCGCACTATCGAGGGGTCAGTCGGTCACACAGTGAGAGGGCCGCACTATCGAGGGGTTAGTCTGTTACACAGTGACAGGGCCGCACTGAGGGGTCAGTCAGTTACACAGTGACAGGGCCGCACTGAGGGGTCAGTCAGTCACACAGTGACAGGGCCGCACTGAGGGGTCAGTCAGTCACACAGTGACAGGGCCGCACTGAGGGGTCAGTCAGTTCCACAGTGACAGGGCCGCACTGAGGGGTCAGTCAGTTACACAGTGACAGGGCCGCACTATCGAGGGGTCAGTCGCACAGTGACAGGGCCGCACTATCGAGGGGTCAGTCAGTCACACAGTGACAGGGCCGCACTATCGAGGGGTCAGTCACACGGTGACTTGGTCACACGGTGACTTGGCCACACTGTCGAGGGGTCAGTCAGTTACTCAGTGACAGGGCCGCGCTATCGAGGGGTCAGTCAGTCACACAGTGACAGGGCCGCCATATCGAGGGGTCAGTCAGTCACACAGTGACACGGCCACATTATCGAGAGGTGAGTCAGTCACATGGTGACAGGGCTGCACTATCGAGGGGTCAGTCACACAGTGACGGGGCCGCACTATTGAGGGGTCAGTCACACAGTGACAGGGCCGCACTATCGAGGGGTCAGTCAGTCACACAGTGACACGGCCACATTATCGAGAGGTGAGTCAGTCACACGGTGACAGGGCTGCACTATCGAGGGGTCAGTCAGTCACACAGTGACAGGGCCGCAGTATCGAGGGGTCAGTCAGTCACACAGTGA